>NC_081411.1:683385142-683729517 GCF_030272615.1 Cryptomeria japonica
ATACCAAAGTCATCATCACCAACATAATAACATGATTTATCCATATTCCTTCTAAATCTAGGTCTGCTCTGATATTCTGGATTATGCTTATAGCTCCTCACAAATTTGTCATGATTCCTAGCAGTTCTTTCAGGACATGTGGAAGCAAAATGACCAATTTTATTGCACAAAAAACATTTAAAGGGGACTTTTCCTTCATACTTACTTCCAGTCGGTGCTTTAAAAATTCTTCTAGCAATTAGGGCTTCCAACTCTTCAAGTTCTCTATCTTCCCTTAAAATGTCCTCCAATTCTTTAGCATACAACTCCTTCCAATCTATCTCCTGCTTACCAGAGGTAGCTGCTTTAAATACAAATTTTGTTTTAGTAGAACTCTAATCTCCAAGTTCCTCAAGCTCAAAGGCAGTCAATTTCCCAGGTAATATATCTCTGGTAATAGGGGTACTTGACATTGTCCAAAGTTCATTAATTGTGGCAACCTTCATCTTGTAAGTTGGAGGTAGAACTCTCAGAATATTTGACACAACCTCATCCTCACTAACTGATATTCCACAACATTTTATTCTCATGACAATTTCCTTTATTCTATCCATGAAAGAACTAATCTTCTCATCCTCTTCCATCTTAAAATTTTCATATCTCACCCAGAAACCTTCAAGTTTTGCAATCTTTATTGCTTGGTCACCTTCATAAAGAGTTTCAAGCTTCAGCCAAATCTGCTTTCCATTCTCCAACTCTATGACATTCAATAGCTTTTCATCAAATAGGGCACTCAACAATGCTTCTTTTTCTCTAACGTCATTTTCAAATCTCTTATGTTCATCACCAGGTGTCGGTGTTCCAGAATTAGGATCATGAGGTACATACCCTTTCTCCACTATCTCCCAAACTTAGGATCCAAGACATATCAGATGAATTTTCACTCACTCCTTACATTTTTGTAATTTGTACCATCAAATCTGGGATTCTCCTTCTGATAGGGGTTGAATGTAGAACTTGATTCTAATTCCTTCAGATCTCCTCAAGTGGTTAAGCCTCTGTAAAGAGGACTTTTCTCTGATACCAATTGTTGGAATGAGCAGATACCAGGAGAAAACTCAGAGGGAGGGTTTAATCAGTTTTCTCACAAGTACAACAATTAATCCAAATTATAAGATTTATACCAGAGCACAACACAACGAAAGATAAAGAATGAAAGCACAGTACATATGACACTAATATTTTGACGTGGAAAACCCGGTAAAGGGAAAAACCACAGTAGGAAACCCTACCTACAATTAGATAATACTTCTGTAACAGTATGTGAAATAATTACAATGAGGATTGCACTTGCAATCAGGCCAACAACCTAGAGCTCACTGCTCATTAGAAAAAGAGAAGTCTCACTGACTTTCAAAACATCGGACTACAATCCAAAGAAAATGAATTGTGAAAGTAGTATCCACTAATGCTTGATACAGTTCCTGATAAGCACAGATGTTTGTCCTGCAACATCAAAAACTTCTCAACCCTTCGCTAAAAGATATGACTTTATTCGCACATAATCCTTTCTCTAATAATGCAGACAACCATCGATCCCAAAAACCATACCCAATTACATGAATAAGTCACCTATAAATACATATCATCAACCTTGTTGATAAGGTTGGCTAAACCCTAAACCCAAAAACCATAATTACAAAAATTACATCACATGATACCACTGAACCAATATTATGATTTAAATTACATAGCATGGACCTAATTCAAATATCCAAACATTTACATTTGTTATAAATTCTACTAAGCCCAAAATCTAACACATTTCACCAACCGGTAGAAACCTAGAGTGCAATAACATAGAAAATCTAACCGGGTCCAAATAAGACCATCATAATAGTATGCCAGCCAATGCAAAGTCACCAAATAATTAGGACATGATCAAGAAGAAACTTGAGCATGATAGAAACCAATTCCATAAGCCGGACCAAAATCATCTAACCAAATCATCAAATATTTGTAACTAGTACCGAGAAATATTAACTGAGAACATAAGCGATAGTTACCGAAGTACCAAATCATGAACCAACAAAATATGGAAATCACATAACCATCTTGAATGAGCATCTAAAATTGAATCTAAGGATCTAATCATACCAGATCAAAATTGTAGTCAAAACAAAGATAAACACCAACTTTAACCGAGATAGGTCCCACCGGGATAGAAGAACCATATCCAACCATGATACAATGTTGACATCAATGACAACACTTAACCAAGTATAGTAAATGCCAACAGTTATGACTCAGTGTAGATTTGAGGAGTAGGATTCTTAGTTCCCTTCCTTCAGATGTTTGTTACTAGGAGATCAATGCAGAGATTGCTTTAGGGAGAGCTTTGAATGGCAGATATGAAAGTTATTATTTAGAGTTTGATAGTATTCTTCAACATTTAGGATATATATATGTTTCACCATTAGATGGACTTTGAGCATTGATCTTATTAGAGGCCTATCATGTAGCTTACTTGACACATCCAAGTGTCAAGAAGACGTATGCAAATTTGTGACAGTTGTATCATTAGGTAGGCATGAGGAAAGATATAGCTGATTTTGTGTCTTGTTACTTGGAGTGCCAGCATGTGAAGGTAGAGAATCAACATCTAGAAGGTTTGTTGCAGTTGAAAGTGGTTCCACATCACAAATGGGACATCATATCTATAAATTTTATAGTTTGATTGCCTATGTCTTTACGTTGACATGATGCTATTATGGTCATTGTGAATAGGTTGACCAATGTGGCACACTTCTCTCTAATTAGGTCATCATATACAGTAGTGACAGTAGCTCGGATTTTCATGGAGGGAGTAGTGAGATTGCATGGTATTCCTCGATGGATTATATCATATCGTGATCCAGTGTTCACTACAACATTATGGACTTTGCTTCAGCGTGAGTTAGGAGCACAATTGAACTTTAGTTCAGCATATCATCCTGAGACAAATGGTAAGGCTAAGAGGGTTAATCAGGTTCACATCAAGTTTTGGAGGATATATTGCAGATATAAGTCATGGATAAAAAATCTCATTGGGAGGATTATCTCTATTTGGTGGATTTTGCATCTAATACTGGTTATCATAGCTTGATTGGTATGTCCCCATTTTAGGCATTGTATGGTCTACTGTGTCAGACACCCTTGAGTTGGGATCATTTGGAGGATAGAGTGCTTCTTGATTCAGAGATGTTGCAAGATATGGAGTAGCAAATGGTACATATTAGAGAGCATTTGGTAGTAGCACATGACAAGAAGAAGAAATATGCAGATGCTCATCATGTGGACAGGCAATTTTTAGTGGGAGACAAGGTATTTTTGAGAGTGCGTCCACAAAAGAGTCCGATCAGTTATGGAAAAGGCTCTAAGTTTGCGTCTCAATTTGTAGGACCATTTGAGATTTTTGAGAGGAATGGTCCTATAGTGTATCGCCTTGCCTTGCCACCCAACTTTGTCTCGTATCCATGATGTTTTTCATGTTTCTATATTGAGGCCTTATCATCCTGATGTATCACACATTTTGGATTGGAATTCAATGTGGGTAGAGTATGGAAAGCTTTCTTTGGAGATTGTGTGCATTCTTCAATGTTGAGAGATAACCCTCAGGGGTCAGGACATAGAATAGGTAAGGGTCCAGTGGGATCTGAGTGATTATTATTTGATGACTGGGGAGGATATAGTGCAGATGAGAGAGATTTACTCCTATTTGTTCTAAGGATTCCAGGAGTGAGCCTAGGCAAAGGGGGGAGCACATAGTGTCCCTCCTTGGCTTATCTTTGATTTATGCATGGATAGACTAGTTATCTAGACTCTTATATGATGTTTTAATTTATGATTATGACTCTATCTATATTTCAGATGTCTATGATGATGCTACACTTAACATGGACCTACGCTATATGAGGACTTATGTGGATGATGATATCTATCCTTGATTATTATGATGATGGATTCATATTTGATGATCTCTATATGCACTTTTAATCTAGATGGATTATATTCCTCATGAGATTTCGATGATATTGTGGTTAAGCTAAGCCTATTTTATGATCATGGTGATTGAGTTGATGCTAAGTGATTGTAATTGTTTTCTAGTGTCTTCATGATAGGGAAGATGTCATATCACTCATTGTGAGCAGGATATGGCATTATGATTCTCTATCACTTGTTTTTTTTGTTATGATATATTATTGTACATGTCATATCATGGTTATGAGTGGTTGCAGGATTGTAGGTACTAAACATCAACTCCATCTTGTTTCATAGGTTCGAGTGTGTCTTAATCCAAATGGAAAGTGATTGGAGATGGCATGAGTTCCTCTACACACTCTAGGCTTAAGTTGTCATCCCTTGTCAGTCAGTTGTCTTGGCATGAGATGTCATGCTAACATGTTGAGTTGTGGTGATTTTGTGGTATTGTGAGTATTTAGTTATTTATTTAATTAATGTTTGATTAATATAGTTTATTAATGTTAATTTAATTTATTATATAGTTTGGTTAATTAAATATAATTGGGTGATTTATTATTATTTGATTAATATCTTGTGGATTTAATAGTTTGTATTTATTTGATTTATCAATTTATTATTTAATTAATTATTTGTTTTTGATAAAGATAAACAGGTTTTACAGGGACTTGAAACCCAGACTATTATAGACCAAGGCCAGCAACCAACCAGACTGAAAAACTAAGCAAAACAGGGGAGAAACCCCACACAGATTGACAACCAAAAAAAAAAAAAAAAAGTTGAACCAAAAAAGAAGGCCAGGCACTCAACTAAGAGAGTGCATGAATTCAATATTTTTCTGAATAATACTCCTATTAATTTTCTTCAAGTCCTCCATGATAAATCTAGAGGTTCCCTGGTCCTGGCTCTGGCTCCTGGTTCTAGTACATGAACTTGAGCTAATCTTCCCACTACCAGCACTCTATCCACCCTCTGAAGCAATATTTTTATGCTTTTCTCCCATGGGAGGGTCACTGGTGATGCTCCTGGTTCTATAATCAGTCATCATGGAATTAATCTTTTCCAAACCACCAGCACTATTTTTCATCGCCTGCCTACTAATTTGAACCAAATTGATCAATTTTTCCTTGATTTCACTCACATCCTCTTCTAGCTTCTCAATTCTGCGCTCTTGGTCAACCTTCATAGTTTCCAAACCCTCAGAAATTTTTTGGATCATACTCATGATCTTCTCAGATTTATTGGGCCCAGGGGATTCTGTGAAAGTCTCAACAATTTCTTTAATCCCATCTTTTAGACATCCAATTTACTTTTCCACCCACTTCCAATTGTTCTCCTAACTTCTAGTAGCCTCCAATAGCAGATTTCCCATCACCCTCTCCTCCTTTATCTCGCCTTTATTTTCCTTAATCACAAACCCCTGTTTCTCATCATCCACCTTGATAGGGATGTCCAACCTAATCTCATGGTCCAAGACTTTGGACCCACTAGATTTGGTAAGTTTTGATTTCTTTTTGGTGGGTGGCTTCAGGTCTTGCATTTTCATGCTACTAGATTTGAACTTACTAGCCATCCACCTTGGAGGATTGACTTTCCTACTACTATTAGTTCCTGGGGTCACCATAAGTTCTCCTTCTTTCTTTGGTCTATACTCAGGGTCCTCCATATCCTTGATATCACGCCAATCCATGGCAGTACCATTGTCATCCTCATCCATCTCCATATCAGAAACCAACTGCATATCAGGGTTAGAAGAGGAAATAGGGTTTTTATCCTTGGGGGAGGGTTTCACTTCATGAACTTGTGTGTATTCCATAATCAACAAGATAAGCCCTTCATGAATCACAGGGTTATCCTGGTTTTCATAATGTCTAACTAAACTATCCTCCAAGGACAAAACCAAATAAAAGGGAATGGAAATCAATCTACCATACCTAAAATGGTTTAAGATAGTAAAATGATGTGAGAAAATACTAGCATATCTACCATCCAGGGTGATGTACCTCATGATGAATTCTGCCATATCATCTTAGAGGGAAATCAACTCTTTCCTATTATAGCCATCGTCCTCCATTTTTGTAAGCCTCATCTTTCCTTCTCCTTATCATAAAAGGAAGAAATAGCCTCCTCACTTGACTTCTTGTCTCTGTAAAATTTTCTGCCTTTCATATCCAGACCAGTAACAGTGACAACTATATTTTCGTCGACTTGAAACTCTGCACCAAAGGCATTTAGCACACCCTTATTCCAACCTTTAAAAAAGCTTTATGTAATAATGGCAGAATGACTATTCAATCTCTCCAAATAGGGCACCATCCCACCATCAAAAATTTCCTCCCAAATCTCCTTGTTCTTCTACCACTTATCATAGGTTGTGGGTTCAAACCTATTATTTTCACCTCCCATTCTAAAGCTCAAGCAAATCAGAGATTCCAGAAAAACGAGGAAAGCAAACTAGAAACAGGGAAAACTAAAATTTCTAACAGTTCTCAAAGTGGTAATAATTTGAAATACCACCCCAATGGCTCCCGTCCTATCATAATCTTTCATCATAAATTTCATTGGAAAGGTTGAAGATCTTGGTTTCATTTCTTGCCAGGTCGCAAAAGGTTTTCAAGAAAGTTTCCTCTCCTCTCCACCATTTAACCTCCATGTTACCCACTGCCAAGTTGGCCAAATGATCTGCTGGTTTGTTTCCTTCCCAGAGAATGTGTGAGATCTTGAAATCCTCTAGGGTAGCTACCATTTCAAGACAATCCTTGATTAAGTTTGAAATAGTCCAGCTAGGCATCGTACATCCCTTAATGCATTTGATGATGTTAAGTGAATCACTCTCAAGCCAGACCCGTTTCAACCCCTCCTTGCTCGCCATGTGTACTCTTATGATTATTTGTTATTTATTCTTTAATTAATTATTTGATATTTATTTATTGATTAGTTATTTATGGTTTTTTATATTTATGACTTTATATTTATTTGAGGCTTTTATTTATTTAATTTCCCCTTGGTTTCTTTCGTGGTGGGTTTTAGTTTATTTATTCATTTGATTTTATATTATTAAGTAATATCTCTTGTTACTACATATGGGTAAATAAATATTATATAGTGTACCTACCCTTTATGATTATTGGCTAAATAGCCTTGGGGAAATAAAATGTCATATTTGGGCATGGTAGGTAGATTATATAGTATTTTGGAATATTTCTATTGGCTTGATTTTGGCTATAGTTTGAATGCAATGTTTTTTATTTATTTGATTGCCTGTACATTTTGTTAGGTTAGCATTTTCTAGAGTTTCTTTCTGCATTTGATTTTTTTGATGGAGATTTGGAGTTGGAATTTTACTTGGCTTTGCTTGGATTTGGATTGTGGATTGTGCTTCATCTGATTCTCTACCATTAATTCAGATTTCTAAGTGATGATATGATGAATCAAAAAGGTTTCAGATAACTACTAAGAGGGGGGGAGTGAATCAGTAGATGGAAAACTGACTAAACTTTCACCAAACTCAAAACCTAACTCACAAATCATTCACTGAACTAACTGGTTCAAACACTGAGTAATAAACTGCAACTACACTGTCAAGTTAACCAGTTTAGTGGCATAACAAAATAACATATCTCAAACTCTCAAACCATTAAACCAAAACATCAAACCACTTTACTAACAATAGTAAAAGCACATTTCAGATTATTATCGTTCATCTTAGCATAACTAAGTGGATTTATCAGTTAAGCAAATTAACCATATCAAAACATAACCACAAAAACCATTCACCACTTGACACAATGATTTTTGATGTGGAAACCCAAATGGGAAAAACCACGGTGTGGATGAATACCCAAAAGTATTCTAAACTCTTCTGAAGTTCATCCTATTAGGAGCCAAGCCTGTTAAAGCTTTACAAAATGTCCCGTTAGGAATAGATCTGATTAAGGACCACCTAGTTAAGGGATTGACTATAATGCCCTATTAAAAGCAATACCCTATTAGGAGTAACCTCGATAGAGGATTTGAAATCCAAACTAATGGATCACCTGGTTAGAGGATCTAGATAGCACTAAGCCTATTAACGCTTACCCGGTTAAGGGATTTAACTGTTGTAATTGTTAGAGAACAACATGATTTTGTTGATCTGGTAAATAGCACTACTCTGCTTGATCAAATCCTTTTCATGCTCCTATCTGCCTTCACACATACTGTAGATACTCCTTCTGGTTTGGCAATCAATCACACTAACACTTAACAAAAATTACCAACACTACAACAAAACAACTCATTGACCTTATAAGAAAAATAATAGGTTCGTAACACATCACAAACCTAAGATCTCATAGAGATTACAAACAAATTGATTCAAACATGACCATTAGATTACATAGCAATCATCAGCACATTGTACAAGACAACCTCAACCGCTCCTTGATCAGCGCTCATCGATTCCTATAGTTCATCACGCAGTTTCCACTTCATGCAATGTACTCTCTCATTCCCAAGATAAAATAGTTATCTCTACGTGCCAAAAACCATTTGAAACTCATCACATGAATCATGCATACGTGGAATGATCACCTCTGATCACCTTTTGATCAAAGATCAACACAACCGCTTCACCAAGCTAAATTGGTTAGGGTTTGACATATCAATAGGTAGGGTTACCGGTTGATCTTACTACTTCTTAAGTAATACCAGTTTCCTCCACTTACTCAACTACAGTTTGCATTAAAACTTCCATTACCAATTACATTTGACATCAATGACAATACTTAAACTTCATTAATGCAGTCTTCAATCAAATGCCAACACTAGGTTGGTGGTGTTTTCTTCCCTGTGTATTTTATTTCTGGAAAATATTATATGCATGGTGCATTTATGAAAATATTTCTTTTGGGAGATTTTGGAGAAATATTGAATAATTATAATATAGTTTTATCATATGGATTTGGGGAAAAATATTTTATATGGACTTGCTAGTTTTTTGGCTGCTCAAAATCTAATTCTCTTATATAAATAAGAGACGGTATTCTCCACAATGAACCATTTAGATAATTATTTCTTTGCTTTGGATAATATGTTTCATTATAGAAATTAGTTTTGTGTTGTCTACTTTTGCATGTGACCATAATTTGTTCAATTTTCAACAAGAATTAGAAGAGGTGTAGGAGAGAGCTCAAAGCATCTTTCTAAAATAGGTTTTTACCCTATTTTATTTAATTCTTCACTATTTCTACTGCTTTGCATTGGTTACTGTTTCTTTTCTGCATTTTTCTTATTTCCAATAATATTGATCACTCACTATAATCTTCTTCATTTTTTAACTAATTGAATTTTAATAAATGTTAAAAGATATACATGTATATCATTCATTGATTACTAGTGATTGTTGTCAATGTCCATCCTTAATATTTTTACTGGAAACTGTAATATCCCTTTTTCAGATTATATTGTAATTTACGCTCTTGAGTTTTCATACCTAGCAAAGCCTATACATTGTTCCCCTCCATGCCATTTGCTCATTGGATGAAGATTACCCAGAATTTATTCAACAAAGAGATTGTCTTTGAATAAAACCCTGCAACAAATATTTTTGCTTTCTCCTACAACAAGTTCAATTAAAAGAGATTAGAATAACAACTGTCTACTCTTTAAAATCATTGTAAGCATAAAATCATAAAATAGTTTGAAAATTCTTGTGATTCAAGTACCTCTTCAGTATCAAGTGCGAACTATCCAAGTGCCCATACACCTGTACCTAGCTGTGACTTTATACAATCCAAGAAACATCTCAAACTTCTAGATAAAAACCAAAGTGTGCAAAATATTAACAGTTGAGCAGAATATCATACACTCCAAATTCTCATTTTCTAAGTATGTACTTTTTGTTATTTTTTTTTTAAATTGACTTTAAAGAGAAATCATGCCTGCTTACAAATTCCCTTGCCTTATGATCTAAATCAAAACACCCAACTTCACCTGTCTATTGAATTAAAAAAAGCATATGATATAGGTGTTTCACACTTACAAGCCACTACTTTGCAGCTGCCCCTTAAGATAATTGTTCAAGGAATAGTTGGAACTGGAAAGTCTCACTTGATTAAAAGAATCAAGATCACATTGATGAGCTCAATACCAATTGGCCAATCACCACTACTACTTCTTGCACCAACAGGTATCACAACATTCAACATACAAGCATCAACAATTCATTTTTCCTTGAGAATGCCAATAAAAGAAATGGCCCCCTTACAAGGACAAACGCTAGCAACATTCCAAGAGAGCATGTACTTCATTCGATACATTCTAATAGATGAAATGAGTTTCATTGGCCCAAAGCTACTACAACAAATTGACAAAAGACTGCGTGAAGCATTCCCTAGCCAAAATCATATCCCATTTGGAGGATGATCAATCATGATATTTAGTGACTTAGGGCAACTACCACCAGTCAAAGATATCCCTATGTATGCTTCAACTTATTATGGGGGAATACTGTGGTGTTCTTTCACAATAGTTATAACTTTGAACAAAAATTTCATCAAATTGGAGATGATCCAACACAAATTAGTTTTTGTACCCTTCTCTCAAATTTATGAAATGCAGAGCCTACAATTGCAGATTGGCAACTTCTAATGTTACGATCAAACTCCTCCCTCACAACTAAAGATAAATCTTATTTCTCATCCTCCATACATCTATTTGCAACAAATGAAATGGTGTCTTCACATAATAAACATATGTTGTTATCTTCAGTAATGCTAATAGAATTATCCATAGCAGAGCAACTTAGGGGATCAACATGCTCAAATCCAGAAGAAGAAGAAATTGAATCTAACATACTCCTATGTATTGGCCAAAAGGTTATGTTATGTTTAAATTTGTGGGTGGAAACAAGGCTTGTAAATGGTGCACTTGGAAAAGTTAAAGAAATTGTATACAGACATGGAGAAAGACCACCTCAACTTCCATTATTTGTTGTTATTCACTTCAAAAATTGCAGAGGACCAATGTGGGATCACAATCAACCAAAAAATGTTCCATAACCCCTATGAGTCATGGTGTTCGAGGTCGAATACCACTAAAAATGGCATGGGCATTAACTATACACAAATCACAGAGGCTCACACTCCAACAAGCAATAATCAACATCGACAACATTGATCGTCAAGGATTGACATTCACAGCTATCTCAAAAGTTCGTGAACTTGCAAGTCTCCACATACACCACACCTTCACATTTGAAAGATATTCACGCATGCAAACCAACCCATATGTTGCTCGTTGAAAACAAGAGGAGGAGCGATTGCTAGCATTATCAAATACTATTTCTACAAACACAAGTTAAAATATCTCTAGGTTTGTTCACTCAAGCACTTGTTTCCATAACTTTAAAATATATACATTAAAACCATACTTTTTAAACTTGCAAAGTATTCAAAAATACTTCCTTTAATTTTGTCTGAATTACTAAATATACAAATATTTGATAATCAATGTTAAACAAACAAGCATGTAACAAAAGTTGTACAATATTCAAATTCTAATTATATCTTTTTTCCATACTCTACAAGTATAAATTCTACAAAAGGATAATTTATCACTTATTCGTAATACTATTATATTATTACTACAAGTGAAAAGATCTCCAGGTTTGTTCAATAAATCACTTGTTTTTGTATCTTTATAAGGTATACATTAAATCTCGACTTTTTCAACTTACAAACAATTCAACAAATAGTTCCTTTCAAAAATTATTAATTACTAAATCTACAAATATTCAATAATCAATGTTAAACAATCAAGCATGTAACAAAAGTTGTACAATTTTTTACTTTCTAATTATATCTCATTTTCATACTCTATAGGTACAATTTTTACAATACAATAATTTCCCTTACTCGTAACACCATTGTATTATTAGTTACTTCCAATTCAAAAGAGTTAGCAAAAATAATTTGTACAAATAAAGGAACATTACAGTGTTAATTGCATATATTGTTCAACGTCCAAAAATAACTTAAATACAATTTCAAAGATATCCTTGGCGTACCCATTGCACACTAAGGTGTGATTGCTAGTTTATATTAATTGAATAGTGTAGTCACACAAATCTGTCTAGCTTAATTAAATAAATATTCGCTATTTATTTGATTAAAAATCCACTAGCCATCAGTTAATTAAATTAATATTTAATTAATTCATCTCCAAACATTCTCCTATTAATTAAATAAATTATTCAATTTATTTTAATTAATTCATTAAACCAAATTCACAATCAATTAAATGAATAAAATTTGTTTATTTAATTAAATCCCCCTTTTCCTCCTTTAAATAAATTAAATAAAACATTTATTTAAATCATTATCCCCCCCCCCCCCCCCACTTGCATTTTCCTACAAATGCAACTTGCACACATTTGTTGAAATAAATGAATTTTTATTTTAATAAAATCCTATTTTCCCTCACCAACCAAATCCAATTGCATTCCTAAATCCCCTTCTAGATTCTTCTAAACCCCTTCCTAATTAGCCTAATCCATCCCCTAATGATTGTCACATTCCCAAGCAAAATGGAGTCACTTCTCAAAGACTTCAAAAAGTCTTTGAAAAGCATTTAATGCTTTGTGTGTTCAACAAATTAACCCCCAAAGTCTTCCAAGACCACTAATGGCCTTACATGACCATTTATGGCTCTTACATAACCATTTATGGTTATTTCAAACTTGTCTCCCCAAACATTTATTGTTTTGACCATGTTTATCCCTTTTTACATTTGCACAAGAGTTTATCCATTGGATAAAAGCTTTATTCTTTGAATAAAAAGTTTATTCATTCAACTAATCTTGACTTTAACTCCCAAGGTCATATCAAGCATTTAATGCTTATTCCCTCTCCTCTCAACCTATCTCACATTGACACTTGTCATCCTAGGATTGGGTTGAAAGCCCTCACATGGATTGAAAATCATTCAATCCTGACCCTTGTTGAGATTGCTCAATCTCAACCATCCATTGCTCCATTTTCCTTATAAATAGAGCCCATTTCTTCATAATCTAGATCCTGAAAACTTGTATGCATTTAACCTATAGGCATTTTAGAGAGCATTTAGCATAGCAAACTAATATCTTGTTATTTTGGTTAAAAATCAATCATTTTAATAGCATCTAGTATTTTAGCTTTTCATTTTACATTTGGAGCAAAATACTAAAATCTCAATCCTCCATAAGCATCCATAGTGCAAAAAGCTGCTGAGAGCTACACTCTTTTGGAACTTGGAGAGGAGAGGAACAAGGGAGAAGGAGCTAAGAGCATGCTAAGAGGCATTTAGAGATGCTTTATTATCTTTGTTTCATTTGTTAGATATATTAGCATGATTTTAGTATCTCTTTTGATATGCCTGTTTATATTAGTTTTTGATTGACTAACACTAACAATTTCTTGTGTCTTGTGTTGTTTGTCATTTGCTAATCTTGTCCATTTCGCAGTGCATCATTTAGTGAACCCGATGTGAATCCAAACACCCAAGAGATCATTTTTTTTTAAACAAAAACATGTTTGAATGTTGAAATTGTCACACAGGTTGTGCTTTAGCACTATTGATCATGTTCTAGCGCTATTGATACTTGTTGTTCTAGTGCTATTATTCTTACAATAGCGCTATTGTACTTACAATAGCGCTATTGTATCAAGTTTAGCACTTTTGACACTGTTTTGGCGTTGTTGACCCTGTTTTGGCACTATTGACCCTGTTTCAGTGCATTTGTCTTCTCTGTCTTTCTTTTTCTTTTAGCGCATTTGTGTTAAATAACACTTTTGTTCAAACACAGACTAGTGCTATTGTAACAGAACGTTGTAAAAAGGACCTTGTAACTGAAAAAGTGAAAGTTTTTAGGCTTGTGCAAGCCCACCTTAGACATGGATTTTACTAACCGGTTGTTGTTTGTGCAGGTTTAAAAACTCACGCTTTAAAATCATAAACTTTATTTTGGTGTTTTAAAACTTGAACAAACAAACTTTCCTTTCTTTCTAGTTAGGGTCACTTGTTTCTTTGGTGCATTAAAATTGAACAAAACAAACATTTGTTTTCTTGCAAGTTAGGAAACACACTTCATTTGGTGCTTAAAATCAACACTTCCATTTTTCTTGCATCAAAAGAATTTACAATCCACACTTCTATTTTTGGTGCACATAAAATACACAATCAACTTGTTTAAAACTTTTTTGCAAAAATAATTTTTTTCATGCATACGTGATTCAAGTTCAGTTGACCAGGATTTCCAATTTCTAGATTACAACACCATGACTGTTGGAGCAACATCTCCAAATAGTTAGATCACATTGCAATGGCAAATTAAAAATAACAAGTGTTTTTCGTGTTTGGCACATTTGTGCAAAAAGTTGGTCGAGTGGTCCCACTTCTAACACACACTATCCTCTCCCTTGGCTTTTGTGGTCCTAGGTGCAAGAGAAAAGTGTTAGTAACACTCAAAAAAATTATCTTTTTAAGAGAGGCCTGCCAAGAGACACATCACTCTTGGGAATGACCTCACGCGGTAAATCCTTCGAGCCGCTATAGAAATCAGGTGAGAGCGAAAGTTGTAGCCTTGGGTATAGCTATTCCTACAGTGTAACTGGCCAAAAAGACATATGGGCCCCACCGCTAGTTACAAGGCTCTTAAGTGAGTCACTGCAGAATGAACTTATGTCCAAAAACATCGAACATGACTAAACACCTTTAAGTAGTAGCCCACCCATTCTATTGATTGAGGATATTTGCGATATAATTTAGTGCAAGAGCATTGATGGTTTTGCTCCCAAGATACTCACCATACATATTTCCTTGAGTAGAAACATAGCTTTTTGAAAAGTCACTTGTAACTTGATAAAAGTGGTGACTCCCCCATCATAGGGATCATCTATTTGTTATGCTCGTGCAAGACTTAGTATATCACATCCTTAGCTGCCAAGGTGGGATTCATAAGGTATGTAGTACCAAAGTCAAAGAAATATCAAGATGTGGGCTAAATTTATCACAACTGGCCATTTGACCTTAGGGATAAAAAGTGTTTGAAGTGTGTTCATTCTAGTCAAGACCAAGTGCAAATTGAGCCAACTTCAGGCTTTGGAAATACACCTTAAAATACATCTAAAGGAAGGATCATATACAAGTCCAAGGATTGGGTTGATCTAGACCCATACTCATTTGTGCCTTTTAGGCAACATTCTTGTGTTTATGTGCTTGCTTTGTTTTCTTGTCAAAGAAAAAAAAACCAGAAAAATCACTTCCAAAAACAAAGTATTCATCCAACCAAACACATCAAAAACAAAGTGCAAACAATAAAGAATCAAACTTTATGACCATTCTTCACATCTTGCGAAAGAAGAAGCGTCATCAGAATATCAACTTGAAAAGAAGACCATTAAGCTCAAAGGCTTTGATCAAAAGGAGGAAATTCTTTTATCTAAATAGACAAATCTTTGTCTCCCATAGATTTTTTTTGCGTCACATGCATCTCTACCTTCAAGGCAAAACAAACGAATTTGATTCAGAATCATTGAACCGCAAAGCTTTTATGCAATATAGAGCTCTGAGTTATCACAAAAACCGAGGTAAGATTAATCCCAACTTTTTCCCAAACGTCTGTATCACATACAACGTAGCTCAAGAAATACCACCAACACCCGAAAGGGAAGAGGTAGAGTTTGTCCCATTTGTGACACAAAGTTTTTATTGAAGTTAAAAACATTTTCATCCCTCATCTTACTCATACATCATCGCTTCATCATCAATCCATTTCCAAACTCTCAAAACATTAAGAGGTTCTTGTCCCAAGTTCTCTTTTTTAGATATTGCTTGAATCAAACACATCACATCACTTTTTAGATTGTTTCTACATCTAGGATAAGCTCATCCTAAAGAGACACATCTACGCAGGTTAAAACTAGTTCATGAGTGAATCCTCTCATTACTAGGTAGTTAAATTTGTAACACATCTCAGATTTCTCTACACCTTATCACATCAAATCTTATCAAAACAAACAAGCAATTCAAAGAAGGAATTTCGGTTACATCTACCTAAAAAGTGCTAGAGATCTACATGCAACACAATTCACCAACCATCACTCTCTCATTTCATCAAAAACTCATCATCATTTTCACACAACTTCAACAAAAGCTTGCAAGCAAAATGGCCCAAACCCGATCACAGTCAAGGCAACGAGAAATAGAAATGGAAGAAGAAGAAGAGGAAAATATCAATGAATTTCAAGAAGCACTTGGAGGAAATGTGAATGACGAAAACCCAAGTACTCCTACTCCTACAACAATAGAAAGGGCCCAACATAACCCTCTCTTTAATAGACTTTTTGATGAAATACTCAGGAGCAATGTGGATGCTCACTTTTTAAAGCTCGCTCAAGAAGGAGAAAAACTCCCCTCTGACTTTGATCTTACCCAATTAAGACAAGCATCAGAACGACAAAGTCACCATGAAGAGGAAAGAGGTAGAGATCCCATCAGATATAACATTCCTCGATGTAACCCACCACTTCCTCCTCCAAACGAAATGGAGATGTTGCAGCAACAAGTCGAGAATCTCGCCCAACAACTTCATAGTGGTGTCAAAACTAACCAATTCTCACTCAATGACATCTATTCCTATCCTTTTGATAGGAATCTTTATATGCCACCCTTTCCACGAGGATTCGAAACACCCAAATTCAAAAAATATATAGGAAAGGGAGATCCCCGCGATCATGTCAGAGAATTTCATTCCGCTTGTCTCGAAGTGGTATATGAAGACACATACCTAATGCGCCTTTTTCCCAAAAGCTTGGGAGGAACAACCACATCATGGTTTTCCTGACTATCAGGTGGCATTCAAACATTTGAGGAACTCATCCAGAAATTCCTCGCTCATTACTCCCATAACATTGAACGCGACATCACCATGGCTGATCTGTGCAACACTAAACAAAAACCAGGTGAACTATTCTCAGTATTCCTGCAACGATGGTGTCAAATGTCTAGCAGACGTTCTCTTCAGTTGCCTGAACAAGAACTAGTGGAAATATTCATTTCCAACTTAAACGAAGAAATGGAATTTCACCTGGATGTCAAAGACATAGACTCTTTTAATGATATGATCACCAAGGGTTTGAAATGTGAACGGGCACTCATCAAGAAAGGACTTATCAAAGTCTATAATGAACCAAAGGATAGCCCTCGCCCATGCTTCAATAGTGATAAACCAAGCTTCTAGAACAAAAACAAGAATATCGTCAACGATGGGGTTGTGGATGCCAGGACTATAAAAAGTGCACAACCTGTGGTTCGGTTTATAGGATAGAATCCTCCACCTCAGAATAACACAAATGTTCCTTCCAATCAAGGTCGCATCACATCTCACGATAAACCAAGACTTCATCAGCAAAAACAAAAACGAACGTACACTCCCTTAGGGGAGCCCATTGAAATAGTATTGCAACAGCTCATTTCCCAAAATTTGGTCACTTTACCTTAAACATCAAACTATGAGCCTCAGGTCAAACCCGCATGGTGGCGAGATACTGAACACTGATATTTCCACCAAGGGAGAGGACACAAGACAAGTAATTGTCACCGATTGAAAGATCTTATTCAGGATCTTATTGACCAAGGAGAAATTGAAATTGAAGGACATGACCCAAAAACAACAAATAATGATCATCTGATGTTCAAAAATCCACTTCCATCACAAGATCAAAGGGGTCCTTCCACTTCTAGGTGAGGCACTGATACCACAGTTTATACACAGGTTGCGTATAATTACACTGTAAATCATCTGTATGATGCCAATGAACAAGTTGCAACTATAACCTTCAAAAATCCCAACTCCAATTGTAATGTTGTTATGCGTCGCGGTAAGGTTACCATAAAGGTAGCTCCACAAGGCACCACCTCCATCCCAAAGCAGTACAATCTTGTGGAACAATTAGATAAAATGCTTGTGCTTATATCCATTTTAGAGCTATTGCGCCTATCACCATCTCATAAAACTATCTTGGATCAAGCACTCCAAGAGGCGTCAGTCCCTGCAAACCTGAATACAGACCAATTTCAAGCCATGGTTGGAAGTCTAAAGTCATCACCTTGTCTCACTTTTTCCGAAAGTGACAACTCTTCCTTCCAACAACCTCATAACACTTCACTACACATTGAAGGCTTTATCAACCAGCATAGGATCAAGCGAGTCTTGATCGATAATGGAGCAGGCCTGAGTATTTGTACACTACAGTTGGTCACAGCATTGGGATATGCCATAGAATTAGTGGATCCTCATAAGAAGATCACAATCAAAGCCTATGACGATGCAGAGTGTTCATCCAAAGGAGCTATGGTACTACCAATCCAAGTGGGCCCTATGGTAAAGCACATCATCTGTCAGGTTCTGGACCTTCCTCTACCATACAATCTATTGTTAGGAAGACCTTGGATACATGCCATGCAAGCCATTCCATCTACCTACCATCAATGTATCAAGTTCCCACATAACGGTGTAGAGATCACAATCCTGGGCGATGCAAATCCCTTTGCATATTGCCATAATATCAGCCATCAACCAGAGATTACCATTCCTAATAATAGAGAAGTCATTTCCTCCACATCATATATAAGTCCCGCCTCTCTTGTCAGTTCGAACACCACTATACCAAAGCAAGAAAAGCTTAAAATGAAAATAGTAGAGGAAGGTCTTGGGGAATACAACTTGAGTCAACTCTTTTGTGTGGGACAAATGCCCACTTCTCCTAGAACACATGGTAAACCACAACAGTTACTACAGCAACCACTAATCACGCCCGCATGTGCTTTGACGCCTTTCATCCTTGGAAAGAGTCAAGAAGAAGAAACCCAAGATGAGGACTTAGCGGAATGGATCTATAAAGATCCCATCACCATTGATATACCGCAAGTTAAGCTGCCTACAGATCGTATGGCAAAGGTCTCCTCATTATGCAAAGAATGGGGTATGATGGTCAGAGTGCTTTGGGGTATTGCAAACAAGGACGACATGAACCTCTGCTATCGGAATTAAAACCCAAAGGTAATACAGGCCTAGGCTTTGAAAAAGAGATCTTTCCTAAACTCAAATTCAAAGGAAAACCCAGCAAACCATTGTGTCAGCCTACTACAAAAAAGACACCTTTCATTATCAAAGCAGCATCAAACACCATCACAACTACCCCATCGAGGCTCAGAATCCCAACACAACCATCACCAATGCCAATCATCCCACCAATCAAACTAGTAATCCCATTTGTAGCAGCCATTGCATCAATAGTACCATTAGCAGTAGAAACTATATCAGAACTCATAGCAGCATCTATGGTACCAGCAGTTCCAACAGAAGCCACTGAGTCAACACTACCAATACTCCCCGTACTAGATTCTTTAATCCCCATCAACCTTCCTGCAGCACCGATCACTACAAAGGTACATCAACCAATCACACCTGCAGTATTTAACTCAAAGGACATCCCAGTATGGTATAGTAATCGAATGCTGGAAAGTGACTCAGAGACCGACTCACATGAGTGGGAATTTGATTCTGTATAGCTTAACACTTCAGATGAGGAAGATGCATCACTACCTCCGCCATGCAAAGACATCCCTATTTACGGAGAAGCACAGATAAAGACCACTTGGGTTCCTAAAGTGGAAACATCTTCCACAAACCCTACGTCTCATCCTACGCCTGATTCTGACAGGCAAAGTACTATTAACGACCTTCACCACAATGTCTTAACCCTCTCCGATACATCTAACACACTTAACCTAATTGATAAAGTAATGCCCATTATTCACCCTGAACTCATCGAATGGAACCAACCAAATCCCCCATGTCTTGACTTCTTTCAAAATGATGAGGCCATCATTGACTTTTTGGAATTAAGGGATAACCTACCAAGCGGGGATCACAAAGTTGGATTTGCCATTGAACTTAATAGTGCAGCGTACTTTGGGGCGGATGCCAAACCCTTCAGCTGCAAAAATATAACGATAAAACATGGATCTTCTAGTGAAAACCACACTGTGGCACTATTTGATCCGACAAAAGTAAAAAGAAAGAGCATATCCAACAGTAAAAACCTCTCTGAGGCGCCTGAGGATGAAGGGTTTGACATTCTCCCTACTAGTGCACAAAAGGAATGATTAACAATTCTCATCAAGGAAACCAAAGAATACAATGTGGGGACTCCTGAAAATCCTCATCTCATACATCTAGCATCTCTTCTCACTCCAGAAGAACAACCTAAATTTATAGAGTTCTTTCAACAACGTCAGATCAACTTTGCATGGTCATATGCAGACATGCCTAGGCTTGATCCTGATTTAGTCATGCATCACCTCACCATTGTAGAAGGAGCCAAACCTGTGAAGCAGAAGCTTCGCAAGATGCATCCTCAGATTGCAGTGCTAGTCAAAACAGAACTCAAGAAACTCCTAGATGTTGGTTTCATTAGACCAATTGATTATGTAGAATGGATTTCCAACATTGTGCCTGTCGGCAAACCAAAAGGGGGCATCCGCATTTGTACTGACTTCAGAGATCTGAATAAGGCCTGTCCTAAGGATGACTTCCCCCTACCAAATATCAACATCATAGTGGATCTGACAGCAGGACATGCCATGCTTTCACTCATGGATGGTTTTTTAGGATACAATCAAATAAAGATCGCACCAGAAGATCAACATAAGACAGCCTTCACCTATCCATGGGGCACATATTGCTGGAATGTAATGCCTTTCGGTCTCAAGAATGCAGGAGTGACCTATCAACGAGAAATGATCACCATCTTCCATGACATGATGCATACTATGATGGAAGATTATGTTGATGACTTACTAGCAAAATCACTCACCAAAGAAGGGCATCTCAACATATTAGATAAAATCTTTGATAGACTAGAACAATACCACGTTTGACTCAACCCAAAGAGATGTGTCTTTGGAGTAACCTCTGGGAAGCTTCTAGGATACATTGTCTCAAGCAAAGGTATTGAGGTCGACCCAGCAAAGGTAAAAGCAATCATGGACATGCCACCACCAAAGAATATCAGTCAGCTAAGGACATTACAAGGGCGGCTTCAATCCATCCGAAGATTCATTGCACAATTGGCTGATAAGTATCACCCATTCACACACCTGCTACACAAGAACATCCGCTTTTAGTGGGATGCCTGATGCCAGCAAGCATTTCAGATGCTTAAAGACTATCTCATGAATACACCATTGCTAATACCACCAGATCCAAGCAGACCTCTGTTACTCTATATCTCAGCAACAAGTACAGCATTGGGTGTACTACTGGCACAACATAATGCAGAAGGAAAAGAGTGTGTTGTTTACTACATCTCTCGAACACTGGTTGGCTATGAACTCAATTACACACCTATTGAGTGAGCTTGCCTAGTAGTAATCTTAGCAGCCACTAAACTGAGGCATTATCTGTTAACACACAAGGTACAGCTCATTGCAAAGATTGATCCACTCAAGTATTTACTTAACAAAGTAGCATTGACAGGCCGCTTAGCCAAATGGGTGATGATTCTGAGTGAATTTGACATCGAGTATGTGGACCGTAAAGCTATCAAAGGTCAAGTTATTGCAGATCAGTTGACCGATGCACCACTCATAGGCGATCATCCTCTCATTTCCAATTTTCTAGATGAAGAGATATTCATGATCACAACAACACAACCATGGAAACTATACTTTGATGGTTCATACACTAGGCATGGCTCAGGAGCAGGCATTCTATTTATCACACCTCAAGGTGATAGCATCCCGAAGTCATACAGGCTCACATTTCCATGCACCAACGACATAGCAAAGTATGAGGCCTTGATCACGGGACTCAGGTTGGCCGTACAATGGAAATTATAAGAACTACAAGTATATGGCGACTCCCAACTGGTCATTCGACAAGCAACAGATGAATATCATACCACGGATGATAAACTCATGCCATATAAGCAAATGGTGGACAATCTAAAGACATCATTTACTACAATTACTTTTGAGTAGATACCAAGAGATTAGAATTGAGTTGTTGACGCTATGGCTACCATCGCATCTCTCCTAGATCTTCCACAGAATTCAACACGCTATGAGTTCTTGGTAGAACAGCTTTGGATTCTTGCTTATGATATCCCCAAATCTGAAATGATATGTCGCCTTGTCGGTTCTAAATCCCCATGGTATGGTGAGTTCTACACCTATCTCCGCAATCACACCCTTCCTCCCAACCAATCGAATAACCAACATAAAACCTTCATTCACCAAACTGCCCGATATACCATTATTTCTGAAACCCTATACTGACGCAGTCTTGATGGTACTCTCCTTCGATGTCTAGAACAAGGTGAGATAACAAAGGCTTTGGAAGAAGTCCATGAAGGAATTTGCGGGACTCACTCAAGTGGTCCATCACTAGCCAAGAAACTCCTACGCAATGGATACTATTGGCCATCTATGGAAAAAGATTCCTACTTCTTTGTTAGAAAATGCAAAAAATGTCAAGTTCATGGTAACCTGATACATGCACTAGCACAGGAACTACAACCAGTCACAACACCATGGCCTTTTTGTAAATGGGGCCTTGACCTTGTGGGTAATATTCATCCATCTTCATCCAATGGCCATAAATTAATTATTACCACCACCGAATATTTCACAAAGTGGATCGAAGCTGTTCCACTTACCCAAGTCACCGGCAAGCAGATCGCCTCATTCATCCTTAATTACATCATCTGTCGGTATGGTGTACCCATGTCCCTCATCACAGATAACAGTCTTCCTTTCAAAAATCAAGATGTCCATGAACTCTGTGAGAAATTTCACATCCAACACTACTTTTCCACTCCCTATTACCCACAAGGAAATGGTCAGGCTGAAGCATTGAATAAAAACATATTGAGAATTCTCAAGAAGACAGACAACGATGCCGGCCATGATTGGCATGTTCAATTGAATCCAACACTATGGGCATATTGAACTAGAATTCGAACCCCTACAGGCGCAAGTCCCTACTCATTGGTCTATGGTGCCGAAGCTATCTTACCTATTGAGGTTGAGATACCATCACTACAGGTTTCCTTGCATAATCTGATAGATGATGAAGCATACAGAGTCTCACGCCTCCAAGACTTAGAGTTACTTGATGAGAAGCGACAAGCTGCATACAACCATCTCAAAGCCTATCAGCAACGCATGAGTAGAAGCTACAATCACTGAGTTAGACCTCGTACATTTGAGGTAGGTGATCTTGTTCTCTGAGAGAATCCTCGCAACCAACCAAACAGAGAACATTAGGGAAAGTTTGAATCAAACTGGCTGGGCCCATACGTTGTCACTACTGTATTTGGGTCCGAGGCATATCAGTTGGCTACTTTAGAAGGAGAACCGCTTGTAGATCCAATCAACAGCATGCACCTCAAACGGTTTTATACCTAAGCTGTACAGCGCATCATGGCTCCCCTGCATACTAGAAAATACCAAAAACATTCAGAAAAATGTCTTGAAGAAATTAAAAAACATCAAAATAGTAAGGACAAATCATGCATCCAAACGGTGAACAAACACTCCGGTGGCACCTTGGGTAAGTGCGATGGTGAAAACCTAGCAAACAGGTGCCACTCGTAAAGACTATGGCTCCATTATCTTTCAGGTTTGTTGCAATCACATTCATACATACACACATCCATCCATCCAAACCATGGCTTGTTATTTGATCTGCAATAAAGAGATAGTACTTCATGCATCTTGTATCCCACTTTTTCATAGTCATGTCTAAACTTGGGGGCAATGCCCTTAACTCTAGTTGATGGAAGTGGATTCTGCATTACTTGTGATTCATTCGGTTCAAACATTCAAAATGTCTCACAAAAATCCAAAAACATTCAAAATATCTCACAAAATCCACAAACATCCAAAACAAAACACAAAATCCAAAAACATCCAAAACAATTCACAAAATCCAAAAACATTCAAAAAAAAATGTCTCACAAAAACCAAAAACATTCAAAATCACAAAATCCCAAAACAATGAAAAACCATTGAAAATCACACAAAAACATGGCAACACCTTGCACATACTTATCCGCACAGATACAAAACAAACATTGACAAAAACTCACACGATGACCACTTATCAATCAAACCACACAATCAACATCAATGAATCAAAACTGTCTTTAGCAAGGATGCATCCTTCCTTACCAAAACAAAGACAAAAGTGACGTTTTCTTTGACAAGAAAATTATGTCAAGCTATCAAATACTTGGTTGATTTGTGAGAAAAATCGTTCGTTTATCTGTATTGAGATCTTTCAGCATTATTTTGTATCATTTGCGCATTATTTCCAATGAAGTACTAGGGCATGTACTAATGGTGTCTATGTGGGAAGTTCACCAAGCTACGTGATCTTATGCAAAATGCAATCATAAGATCATTACAGCTTGCTGACTACAACGTATACCTCGACCATATGAGCATGAACCATTACCAAGGATCCTTATTCTTTATTCTTTATGTATATATTGTTTGTTTGTAGGAACATTGCTCTTCCTTTGGTTCCTTCCCCCTCATCCAATTTGGATAAAGGTTTTATCTCTGATTACGGTATGCACTTGTCTCAAGATATGATCAGCCTAAGATCAAGGAGGATGATCCAAGTCATGCATAAATGGAGATAATCCTTGTCTGTTCCGCAAGCAATACTCTGGTCGACTTGACCCTTATATCAAGTCGTTGGTATTAACTTGCTATATAAAATCCATGTAAGGAATACTTAGGTCATCTTGAATCATTATGTCAAGATGCTTGTATTCTCTTCCAACATTTTAAAGCTCAATTATGAAAATAGAGCACTATGGATCATCATTTCATCTCATCTGTTTATATATTGCATTCCATTGCATATCACCCATCCATTCATTCATTCATATGTAGGCTTTATGTGCAAATGTGACCATTAAAGCTGGTCTTGGATACGATCACGACCGAGTACTCTGATACATCATCAATGCATCATGCAAAGTCTCAAAAACCTTGCATTTCTCATAATCATATCATTGTCACATTTAGTTGCATCTTGCATTACGTACCTTCATGTCATTTTTAACTTAACATTGCATATAGTTCATTTTTGACATTAGTTTTCATTAATCATTTGCATCATTGCATAAATCATAAATAATTAGTTTCATTCATAGGATCAAATTGTCCTTGATTGTATTAATCATTTACTATGCATTCATTTAGTGTTGATTATCCATCATCATTTCATTATCCTTTATCATTTATCATTACATACATTTATTTATCTATAGTAAAAGGTGCATTCATTCATCCATTATTAAGTATCTTATTATGCTTATTTTGGGATTCATTTACATTGCATTCATTATCCCTTTTTAATTGCATTAAGGTGCGGTTATTCAAACCATAAGTTGTAGTATCATCACATTATCATTTTTACTTAATCATATTTACGCATTTAGAATCATAAATCCATTTGTTTCCAAAACATTGGTTCATATCATTTTTATATATCCATTATACATATGCATTCATTTAGACATTATCATATAGACATTTGTACTTTACATTTTGTTTATCCATATTCCATTCATTTAAAAAATCTAGATACATATCCATACATAAACATCATTCATTCAACCATTGCATTAACATCATCACATAAATTATCTCATCATTATATCGTCATCATGGCATTACATACATAAAGCATTACATCAAAATCAAATAAATCATACATATATAAACCTGCATTCATATGTCAGTATCCAACATCATAAATCATCATAAAAACATGCATATAAGAAACATCTCATCAAATGCATACATGTACACATATCCATCTAAGCAATAACTCATCATCCTGCATAAACATCCATACATATCAAATGCATATCATCAAAATATGGGATCTCCTCATATATATCATCTCATATATCAGAGTACAATGAAGTCTACAAAATCGGCTACCAAGTGCCATCCAAGATATAGTCCAAGAAATAAACAATGATACAATACATATATGCAAAAATGCTCTCTCAAATGCCACTCTGGCAAGATGTTGTACCACCATTGCCACCTACTCCCCCACTGGTGCCCGCACCACCTGATCCATCTCTCCATGGAGGCCTCATCAAACCCCCACTCACTCCTGCATCCCCTGATCTCTCCCTCCGCAGAGGACCCATCACACCCCCACTACTCTGCACCCTCTGTGATCACTCTGATCTGGCCTGCCACATCTAAGAATAGCTAAGAGCTCGCTGACTAGCTGGCACCACCTGCTCATATAAACCCCGCCAGTAGTCTATCTCTGCCTGTGCTCGCCGCATCTCCCTCATCACCTCCCTCGTAGGCCCCTATGCTCCTACTCCAATCCGGACTCTCTCTTGTAGCTCTACACTTTCCCTCTCCTGTAGTACTATAGCCAGCTCTGACTCCCGTACAAATAGCTACACATCCCTAGCCACCACCTCTGCCTCAAAATCCTCTACCCGGGTCTACAAATGTGCTATCATGTGATCTTGAAGATCTCCCATGGCTCCCTCCCCAGTATCCATAGCAGCCTCACCTATACCACCCTCTCCAGTAGCTCTCTCCCCTCTGTCCATCGGGATCTCCCTCTCCATACCCCTCCCACCCAGTCGAACTCCTCCCTATATCAGTGGTCCCTATGCTATCCGTAGTGGTAGTCCACCTCTCCCTCTCCGCTGAACCCGCATCCCCAACCCACCACCTCCTCCGTCTCCACCCTCTCCTCCACCTCCTCCACCTGCCCTTGATCCTCGACCTCCTGCCCTCCTCCGTCTCCGTCCCCTCTCATCCTCAAAATCTAGAATCGACTCTGCTGGATCGGATATCCGTAGGATCAAGTGCGTCTCTCGGTACTGCATATACTCCTCTGCTACTCCTGCATCCACGACCCTCGGTCGTATGTCCCATGGTCTCGCCTATAGCGTCCGAAACTCTGCCAGTGCCTGATCATACGACAGCACTGGCCCCCATGCATACCTCTCCTGAATCACCTAAGCATACTCCCCTGATCCACTAGACAGTCCCTGCTACCGTCCAAACTGCCTCGTCACTCTCCCCGGCACCTGTCTCTCTACATGGTATGAGGTCCTCCCAATGAGGAATCGGGTCATAAATACATAGGGCAGTGCCTCTGCATCATCATCCCATGGCTCGCACTCCAGGTATTGTCGCCATATGACTGCATCTAGATCATCTAATGCCTGCCGCCACCACTCTAACTTCCCCAAGTGGGGCTGACTCATCATGCCACTATACATAAACATATACGGCTGATCTACTACGTGGAACCTCAAACTCACTGGTCGAGTCACTGGTAGGTGCTCCCAGGCCCAAATATGGAGCAGTGTCACTCCCAAATATGTTGTTTGTCATTTGCTAACCTTGTCCATTTTGCAATGCATCAAATAGTATAATGAATAACTAATTTTATGTGTATAAAATGATTTTCTATTCTCTTTTAAAATAAAATTGATTGAGGTTGTATAATTTTTAAATTAAAAAAATATATATTAATAATCTATTTTTTAGGCAACTACTTTTAATTGAAAAGTATTATTTATAACTAACTAATGAGTACTCAATGAACATTTACTTTCTTTTAATCAATTTTTTTTCCTCTATAGAAAGTTACTAAAAGTAGTCATCAACTATAAAATTTAAAAGAGTTAAACATTTTTTTTTTTTAAATATCTAAAATTAAAGGTAATATCTCTATGTATGTGCTAATTAAATTAGCTGGTATAATTTTATACTTCAAAAAAATCAAGTAACAATCTATTTTTAAAGAAATTTCTATTAATTGAATGCTATAATGAATAACTAACTAAATTGTACTAAATGATTTTGTTATTTTCATTTAAAGAAAAAATTGATTTGGAAAGTTATTAAAGGTAGTTGTCAAACATAAAATTTAAATGTAAGTTAAAGCTCTTTTTTTTAAATATTTAAAATTAAAGATAATATCTCTATGTGTCTCAATTAAATTAGATAGTATAACTTTGAAGTTGGGCAAAATCAATTTTTGAAATGAAATTTCTATTAATTGAATAGTATAATGAATAATTAACTAATGAATAGTCCTTGAAAATCTATTTTCTTTTAAATAAAAATTAGTTTTATTTAAAGATATTTATTAAAGATAGCAATTGAATTAAAGATATATTTTAAAATAAAATCTACAATTAAAATTGATGTCCCTATTAACTTAAATAGTACTTTTGTAGTTCAACAAAATCAATTAACAATATTTTTAAGAAAATTTCTATTAATTGAATAGTACAATAAATAAATGACTAATATGTATTTCCTAAAAAATTAATTTTTTTTAAGAAGAAGAAAAAATCCTTTTATGAAGATGTAAATAAAACAAATGATTTCCTTCATAGAAAGTTATAAAAGTATTACAAATAATATAGATTATGTTTTTAAGAAATTTTTTAATTTAACTAAAACCTATCAAAAAATTAATTTAAATAAAATTAAATAATTTAAATAATATAGATTTTTTAAATTTTTTTTTACATTTCTTTGCATTTTAACATTATAAAATGTAATTTTTAAATTTTTAAGTTTTTAAATAAATACTCCATTTAAAAATTATTATAAGTTTTTTCAATTATCCATCTAATAAAAGTTTTAACCAACTAATTATTATATGTTTTTTCAATTATAATTTTTAAAATTTTATATTATATTTTCGTTAGTAATTTTTTTTAATATTATAATATTTTAAAATAAATTTTAAATAAAAATTTGAAATTAAATAACAAAATTTAAGAAAAATAAAATAATTTAAATAATATAGATTATGCTTTTGTTTTTTTTTGTAAATTGCATTTTGAAAAAAATATTATCTATAGTATTTAAATTATTTTATTTAAATTCAATTTCTCCTTTAAAATTAGTTTTACAATATTATTAATCAAAATATAATATAAATTTTTTTAAAAATTATTGAAAAAAGTTATAATAATTTGCCAATGAAATATTTATTAAAAAATTTATAAATTATATCCATGTTATTTAAATTCAAATTTTTCTTTGAAATTTGTTTAACAATATTATTAATTAAAATATAATAAAAATATTTGAAAAATATTTGAAAAAAATTATAATAACTTTTAAATGGAATATTTATTTAAAAATTTATAAATTAGACTTTATAATTCTACTTAACAAATTGGTTGACGAACAAATGCACGTTAACTTAAATGAGTTTCATTTTTATTGACAGAGAATCTCACATCTCTCTTTGAGCCTAATATGCCTCTCGACGTTGTAAAAAAATTTAAAAATAATTGAAAAAACTTATAATAATTTTTAAATGGAATATTTATTTAAAAATGTATAGGTTGATTTTATAATTTTATTTAACAAATTGGTTGATGGCCAAATGCACATTAACTTAATGAGTTTCATTTTTATTGATGAAGAATCTTACATCTGTCTATGAGCCTAATGCGCCTCTCAGCGTAATTATTTAGTTATATTCCATAAAGGTTGGGACTATTTGTACAAATGGCATGGGAACCTCTGATTCTTAAAAGAGCATATGTATATGATAAGAACATATGTATGTAAGGTCATCACGAATAAATCTTGAGATTTAGGTTTAGGTGTAGGCAAGTTTTTTCTTTTGGTATTAATTGATTTTAATTGTTAGTTTTTCAATATTAAATTATTTTTTATTTCGACACTTATATGCAATATTTATCTTAATGTTAGCTACAGCATACAATATGTTAGACACATTCATAGATTTCTTAAATGCATAACAAATAAAAATAACATTCTAAAAACTCTTCATGATGATAAACATACCTTTTTTCAACAAAGACGTGCCATCAAATTAAGCAAAACAACACCTTAGCAATACCATATGATCAGAGAATCTTGAAGAATAGGAGGCAATTCAATTCCTATTTTCAACATGTCCAACACTTATTTCATCTTTGATTTGACATTCAAAATGAAATTAATAGAGTATACACAATTAAATATCTTTACAATCAATGAAAAATATAGAAGAGAGTATGATATATAAGAAAAAAAACTTTAAACAGATAACCAAAATTATATAAAATCATAAAATGGTCATAATCATATAAATTCATAATATAAAAACCTTATCCAAATTATACTATAGAAGTAAATAACTGTCACAAAATATTAATCCTGACAAATAAAATTACTATCAAAATCTAGACCTTCCTTATCACTTCCAAATGCATGCATTGGTATCTACATGCAAGGAAAACATCAGCGAGCTGCATCGTTGGAAGTGAGAGGGACTAAATCCTGGCCCCTCTCCTTGCGCAACCGTGTCCAACTAAAAATACAACAGTTAAAATGAAACCCATATTTGAGTCCGTACCCAAGCGTACATATAAAAGCTAATCCAGGTAGTACGACAAATAACAATATAGTTTTAGTATTTGATTGGTTTTTTCGACTGTACTTTGGGTTTGGGGTTGAAGTGTCCTATGAAGATTGAGACGAAAAATTCCAAACGTGCAGAGCATGAAACTCAATTGCAGCCCCAGTGGAGGCCGAAAGGCCAACCATGACGTTTGGGGGAAGGTACTGGCTCAGGTCTATAGGATACTGCAACACTTGAAGCTGTGGCACTCTACTTGAACCATTGTAAAGCACCCATGCATCCCATTTTCTTCCGTTATGGAGGGCAGCGCCTTCGTAAAGACCACTTACTGAAAAGATTATCTTGGATTGAATGCTGTTGACATCGATTCCCACATGATTACCATCTGTATCGTAGTCATTCTTATACGTGTCGAACTCCAAAGCAACAATCTGGTTCGATGGATTCCCATCTGTTTCAGATCTAAACAGGCCGAGATAGTTGCCCGTATCAGCATCAAAGGGTTTAAAGTCGAACTGAGCAAGAAAGAAAGTGAGACCGTCTCCACTGCCATGATCAACAAATGATAGGTGTGGTTATGTTGAAATGGAAATGCGTAGCAAAACTTGTCAAAGCATGAGAAGAATTGTCCCACAAAGGAACAATGCTGTCATAAGTTGCCCAGCCGAGGCTCCATGATATGTTGGCATTGACTGAGCTCTTGGTAAGCTGTATCAGATCATTAGAAATGGAAGCATCCTTCCACAGATAGATATCCATTTGGGGAGGAAAACTGAAATTAACAGCTCCTGCATTTGACACGCAATAGAAAGCAGAACAAATAATAGAAAACCAGAAAAGGAAGCAGTACAGGAAGTTTGCCATGGGGATCTGCCTGTGCACGGAATGAATGATTAGATTTTTTTTATAATCAAGGAATGAATGGGATGAAAGGATAGTAATAAAGTAGTTTTGTGCACACATACCTTGAAGAGATGCGGCCCAAATTTCGAATCTTCTGAATCTGTCCTTTCATCTCCAAAGAATAACAATGGTTTTTCCTAGCAAGGAGAAAGAGTTTACAATCTGCCAGATAAAGGAAGAAACAAGGTACATCGTCAGAGTCGCGTGACCTAATTTTCTGTTTCCTATCGTTCTTTTTCAATCTGTGTGACTATGGGGAAGAATATTCTTATACAGCTTTCTGATCGGAAGGTATAAAAACACCGTTTTCCGATTTTGCCCAAGAAAATGGATTGCTTGTTGCAATGTGTTTTTTTAAATAAATTTGAAAATAAAATGTAAAGGGCATTGAAAGAGAGGGATTTGTAATCTCAAATCTTGTTAGATAAAAGCCAAAATACTACCTTGAGATATCCGTTTTGAAACTTCGAGGCAACTACCATATATATTAATGTGTTTTTATTTGTTTATGAATATTTTTTAATTAAATTATTTAATAAATATGAATAGTACAATATTCACATTAAAAAGAGGGGAGGGTGGTAGAGCAGCATATCTACAAAGAATAGTTGGATCAAATTTATAAAAATGTATAAATATAAATAAGGTTAAGTCCAACAAAATTTAAACCAAGGAAGTAAATCCAAAATGAGGTGGATCCTTATAATTAGGATTATCCCAAACATCTCCTAGGACAAAAATATCAAGTGACTTTTAGTTAGTGGGAGTTTTTTTTTTTGTTTAATCAGTGTCATTTAAAGTTCATGAGCATGAATTGGAGTAATATCATTTGTTGGTAGGAAGAATTGTTTCTCACTATACATTGCGATTACAAAATGGCAAAATAATATTTTAAAAATATCTTTGTATTTATTTTACATTTATACATCTATCTAAATCTTATAATTTTGATGAGGGTATGTCTTTGTTTTTATATGGTGTTTATTTTGAAAATATTATGTTTATGATTAATTACGCCGAGAGGCGTAACCTACAGTGGTAGCACGGGGTGGAGTGAGATGGTGTGACCGTGTTAAAAAAAAAATGTTAACTTTAATAAATTGAAAGCCGACAAGTATTATTTAATAATTAATAAATATTATATTTTTTGAACCAACAACTAAATAGTCATAACGTTTCAAACTAATATAAATACCGATGAATTGTAGAATTAAAAACATATTACTGTGAATAAATAGTGTGAATAGTGCGAATACTTCAAATAAATTTACCAGCAACTACGAATAGTGCAAATAGTGGGAATAAATTTACCCAGAATATAGTGCAAGGTGGTGCAAATAAATACTCTAAAAAAAGTAAGTCATTTTTACTTTATTTTACCTGTAATGTAAAATGGGTATTATATATATAATGGATAATGATATTTTTTATTATCTTTTTAGTAAAAGTAAATATTTTTTAATTCTATATTATTTATAGTAGTTTATATATTAAGTTGATATTAAATTAATTTATATAATTAAATAATATGATTAAGTTAATATTTCTCATATATTTTGTATATAATTAAGTTGATATGAACCTAAGTTGTATAATTAAGTTAATATTTTTTTTAGTTTTTAAATAAATTTTATTTATATTATATTCTTTTTTAGTTTTATATTTAATTATATATTTTTTTATTTTTTTTTATTTTAATTAAATTGATATTAACTTGATATGTACATATTTAAAATAGGTAGTATAAATTATTAATAAGGATATTTTTAAATATGTAATAATTTATAATTAAATTTGTAGGATGCCTCGTCGTCCAAGGACAAGTTTTGAAAATGAAGAGCAAAGAAAAGAGCATCGAAGAGAATATGCTCGAAATTATATGAGACAATGACGTGAACAAATGGCTAATGCAGAAAGAGAGGAAGTAAGAATTCATTCAACTGAAGAGCAACAAAGAGAAAAAAAGAGAGAATATGCTCGAAATTATATGAGTCAACGACGTGAACAAATGACTGATCTACAAAGACAAGAAGAAAGGAACCATCGAAACCAAAATGATAGACAAAGAAGTGCTAAACGTAGGGCAGAAATGACAGTGACAGAGATTGAAGAGGAAATGAGACAACATGCAGATAAAATGATGAAACATCGTGCACAAACATCTCAGGATGATGGATATATATTAAGAAGAAGAATACAAAGAGCTATGCATTCTGATCAATTGAATGAGATGGAAAGACAACAAATACAAGTGCGTAATCGTGAAGCAATTGAGGTTAGTTCTGAAGGGATGAATTCTTTGACAATTGATCGTGTGCTACAAACACCAAATGATAGAGTTCAAAATGTAATGAATGTTGATTTTCAAAATCATATGGAAAACAATAGTTCACAACAAGAATTAACAACTCCTCTAAGAAGACAAAGACAATTGCAAAGAACACAAAATAGAAGAGATCAAGGGGTAGTTAATAATGATGGAAATATTGAGATTGATTTGAAGACTTTACAAATGATATTTCGACATGGACTCGATCAAATTTCTTCACCAAGTATGTGCTACATTTGTCAAGAGAGTTATCCTGCAATGAAGGTTGTGCGGGTACTTGAGGGCCCTATTTGCAATCGATGTCGTCAAGAGAAGAATGAACATCGATTTTCAGCATCAAACAATATGGATCCTGGTCCACAACCATTAGAACTTGCAAATTTAACACAAATAGAAGAAATGTTGATAGCACGTGTCAACCCAATTCTTCAAGTAACACATGCAACTGGGGGTCAATACAAATATAAAGGACATACCATAATTTTTCCACAAGAAGTGAGAGAAATAGCTAAAATTTTACCACATCAGATAAAAGATTTGCCAATCATCATTGTTCGAAAAAAAGATCAACGTGGAACAAATTATAATTTTACAGTTAATAAAGAGAGGGTATATAGAGCACTTAAATATAAAATAAAACATGATAAGTTCTATAGAGATGTTCAAATTGATGAAAATGCACTTAATGACCTTACATGTAATTCAGATGAGAACATTTTTGATCAATTGAATTCTGTTCATATGGAGTTTGATTCAGACACAAATGAATATGTATTTGCGGGTCCAATATTGGAGATGGATGAAGAAAACATTATTAATCACACTACATCAATGGCCTCTAAACCTCCAAATGCTCGAAGAGAAATGGAACTAATTCATGCATGGGTAAATAATCCTAATGTGGATCCTGGATCACTAATTGATTGGCCAGGAATTGGAGCATCTCCAATAAATGAGTATGTCACTGAAGGATTACTTGATATGGCTTTTCCAACACTATTCCCAAATGGACAGTGTGATTGGATAGAACCACGAATAAGGAGAGTCCATCTACATGAGTTTGTTAAGCATTTACTTCGATATAGAGATCATTGTTTTGGCCGACACCCAAGATTTAGATATTATATGATGAATATGATTATGCGACATCGTGCACAAAACTCATCTGCAGTGTTTGTCAAAAAGAGCTTGCAAGAGATGCCAATCACAATCAATGAGTTACGAGAACATATGGAAAATATACCACACTCACATCTAGCTGATCGTTTGATGCGTTTTGGCACAACACTAAGGGGTACAAGGTCTTATTGGGCAAAATGTCGAGCTGAATTATTTGACCTCTTGCATCAAACTGGTACACCAACAATTTTCTTTACTTTGAGTGCAGCAGATATGTACTGGCCAGATTTGCATGCATTAATGCTAGGGACACAACTAACTAATCCACAAGAAGCACAAAAATGGACGCGTCAAAATATTATTGACTACCCACATATTGTGGCATATTACATGCACCTACGCTATACAATGTTTAGAAAGGAAATACTGCAAAAGGGAATGAAGGCAAAAGATTATTGGTCAAGATATGAATGGCAACATAGAGGATCACCACATGTGCATGGATTCTACAAGTGTGGATCTAGGCCAAAGTGATATACAATGAATAGAAATAAATTTCTACATCATCTAAAAAATATGAATCATAACGATCTATTTTTTTTACATTTATAATATAGAAACATTTCATTATCATAAAAATAGGCACATAAGAAACCAAAGAAAGGAAGCATTATTTCACAATTTAATTCAATTTTTATAGTTTACATTTACAATAATGATCAATCCTAACTATAATCAATCTAGATTTTTTTTTGACTAATTATTTCATATAGGCTAGGAACTCATCTCTACTATGACACCTTAGGTTTGACCTCCTTTGCAATTGAGGTTTTCAAATCTATGATTTTTAATAATTTTATCAAATTTTAATACTAAATTAAAAATTTAATTTTTATTTATTATCTATTTTTTTAGATGTATTGTGATTTATTATTAAATTTTAATTTTATTTAGCTTATCAACTATTAGATTAACCTTTACAAAATTTATCTTTAGATATGATCTCCTACCAGTTTTTTATTATTTAGAATTTGAGTTTTCTTTTTATTGCTTTGTCTCTCACTTATATTTAATGATTTATTAAATACTTAATCATTTTTTGTTAAGGAGTGCTTATCTCAACCTTAACATAGCTCCCCAATATAAAATTCATGCTAGGAAGAATGAATAACTAGATAATTATACAAGATTCTTATCTATTTTGAATGTGATGCTAATTTTGATCCTTCATGTTCAATGATTCAAGCTCCTCCTTAGGACCTATGATAAATATTTCCACATAGGTGATATACTCTTTGTGAATGTTTTATAAGGCTCAATGTTGTTATTGGTCCACCTAGTTGTGGGTTTAAACTTTATTGTTATTTTAAAAAATAGAAAGGTAACTGGATAAAAAACTACAAACCTTCAAAGTCATAGTTGTAAAAATTAATAAAAAAATGCTTTCATTGAAAATTAACTTTTGAAAGAAGATGTTCTATTGGAAGTATAAAATCATGAAAAACTATCTGAGATGAAGGTTTACTATATTTCAAAGGTTATTTTTTTGCGTGGCCTTTAAATGAAGGCGCAATAATTTAAAAAAAAATAGTTCACATCGAGGTGTTTTACAAATTTAGTTTCGTATCTCATACAAAATTTTAATGTCCCAAAAGTTGGGCAAACTATTGTAGGTTCACTCATAAAATTGATGGTAGCAAAAACTAGGCACATAAGAAACCAAAGAAAGGAAGCAAAATAAAATTATTTATGTGTGTTAGTTTAAATTGATAAAAGAAAAAATCTGAAAAGATTAATTCAAAGTTTTGGTTGTATTTATATGAATTCATATTTAGTAAATCAAAACACATTAATGAAAAAATGGTGGAAATTTTTGACTAATCCCAAATTGTTGTAAAATTGAGCGTACAAATGTTTGGTGATTCAAACCATGATTCAAAATATATATTCTTATTTTCAAGGTGATTATGGCCCTATTCTAATGATGGATTTATAATGGTATTGGAAAAACTAGTCATGATGAATAGTGATATTTAAATGCTATTGGTGAATATGTTGGTAAATTTCAAACATGCCTCTAAAGTTAGAAGTGATTCCTTGTTATAGACACATATCTTATAGTGCTAAAACTATTACATATAAATGACTACTATTACTTATAAATGACTCATAAATAAATTTGTGATAATTTAAAATTTACTTGACTCATAGATTAGAAAATCTAGGTGATTTGGGCTCTTGACAATTGTCATTATATTCACTGAAATTAAATTGTTTCATAAAAACTATTTACTAATTAGCAAAGATTTTCCACTAAAACATTCTTTGATGAACTGATAAAACATTGTAGAAATATTTAATGAAAGGGTCATAGTTTTGTACAACACACATTTTTCTAATAAAAAGATTGCCATAAAATGAAACACAATATTGGTACATAGCTCTAGAATACATTACTGAATGCCATTCTGAAAAATGAGGATTACTCAATATTACCGTATGAATCTCATAGATAATTTTGAGGAATAGGAGGTGATATAATTCCTTAGTGATACCATATGGATCTCATGGATAATTTTGAAAACTAAAAAGCGATACAATTACCCTTTTCCAATACGTTCAAAACATAAAGACAAAAGCCATACAACACAACTAAATATTTTTACGATCAATGAAAAATATAAAAGATCTAATTTAACAAATCTTTATGCATCTTATACATCTACATGCAAGAAAAACATCAGCCGGGGCAAGAGGGCCCAACCCTACCGGCTCTTGACCCCACTCTTTGCCCTACTCTCTAGAACCAAAAATTGAGCAATCATTACAACACTTAAAGTGTATTGCACATTTGATTACAAGCCCAAGCCCAGCGAAAAACCCTAATAGAGCTAGTATGATAGCTAATGTAGTAATTGAGTGCTTTTTTCGGTTATCCGTTGTGTCCCATGAATATTGAGATGAAAAATTCCAAACGTGTACAACATGCATCTCAATTGCAGCCCCAGTGGAGGCCGAGAAGCCAACCTTGACGAAGCGGGGAAGGACCTTCCTCAGGTCTATAGTATACTGCAACATCGGACTTTTTGGTTTAGATGGACTTTGTGTCATTCTACCATTGTAATCCACCCATGCATACCATTTTTCTCCGTTGTTGAGACTAACGCCTGGGTAAATATCATTTACTAAAGCAGCTATCATTGATCTGATGCTGTTGACATCAATTCCTACATGGTTATCATCGGGATCGAAATTATTCTAGAAAGAATCGAACTCCACAGCCACAATCTGATTGGATGAGTTCCCGTCTGTTTCAGTTTTAAACAGGCCGAGACATTCACCAGGATCACCATCAGAGGACTGGAAGTCAGGGGGAGCGAAAAACATAGCGAGTCCGTCTCCGCTGTGATTAACACCACATCCGGGCATCCTGAATTGGAAATGTGTAGAAAAACTTGCAGGAACCTGAGAGCAATCGTCCCACAAAGGAATGATGTTGGCAGATATTGACCACCCGATGCTCCCTGCGCTATTGTTGTTGAATTGGCATGTTGTAAGCTGGATCACGTCCATATTAATGGAAGCATCTCCTGACAGATGGATATCCGTTTTGGGAGGAAAATTAAAATTAACGTTTCGTCCATTTGAGAAATGCCAGAAAGAAGAAGTAATACATAAGTATAAAAGGAATCCTGCCCTGTAGTTTGCCATGGGGATTTACCTGTTCAGAGAATGAATAAATGAATTATTTTAATATTGTTTATGCAATTCAGTTGATGTATTCAAAAAATAGTAATTAGCATCTGTATTCAAAGTGCCATTTATTTTAACAGAATCCTTTGAGAATGAAATAAAACACGACAAACAGGGATCCAAATGACTTACCTCGAGATTATCTGCACAAATTGTGTCGTGCTGCTAACTATGGGGACGAGAAAAATGGGGAGTGTTTGCAGGAAAAAAATAAGGAAACCCTACCACAACCGAAATTCTTTTAAAATGAGACGAACCGAAACTAATCTTTGACAACAAACGAAAAGTAGATCTGAGACAGGAGTTTTGCAGCCTATTAAAAAGAAATTTTTTGTCAAATTCGTTTTAAAGGCGTGAGACGAGGAATATTTCGTCTGGCTCAAAATTGTTTTTCGAAGAGATGGCTTCCCTAATTTTCTCTTTCAATCTGGGCCGACTTTGGGAATATGCTGTGATTTGCTCTTAAATTTTATTTTAAAAGCAAAGCGCGTTCCCTGAAACGCGCATTTCCTTTTAAATAAATTATAAAACAAAATGACAAGGGCGGAAAATGTCACATAAACGACCCCATGCTCCGATTTTGTGGAGGCAAGTGGGTGTCACGGCTATTTCCATCATATTTTCATACATCAAACCAAATATTACGTCGAGATATCTTTTTCTCGACCATTCTCCTACAACTTTCCATATCTGTTTTTAGGGCAGGTATTATAATTATCTTTGCGTGTTTTTATATATATATAGGGTACTTGGATATGAGATATCCTTGTGAGCAGGCCTGGAATTTGACAGCCACCTTTATCTGTCAAATGAATTTTTTTGACAGTTTGGTTGTTTTGATGACTTTCATTTGACGTTTTCAGAAAAATATTAGTTGTCAAAAAGATTAACATATGACAAAATCTTAAATTTTATGTATTAGGATAAGTTTCTAAATTTAACTTGAAGACAATCTTATTAAAAATATGTAAAAATTTAGATTTACTAAGTTTCTAAATTCATATAAAAATATACAAACTATTCTTAAAAATCATATTAAAATATTTTAAAATTGATTCAATTATCACAAGTTTAAATTCATATAAGAATTTACAAACTATTATAAAAAATCATATTAAAATATTTCAAAATTGATTCAATTATACAAGTTTCTAAATTCATATAAGAAAATAGAAACTATCCTAAAAGAAATATTAAAATATTTTTTAAAATTAGAAACAATAATATCTTACCGTTTTAAAATATTCTAAATAAATTTATATTTTTTATAAAAAACATTCTAAAATAATTTATATCAATATTACGAATTATAATACTATATAATATATATTATCTATTATAGTTTATTACGGTTTATTAATTATTTGAAATGTCATATGTACATCTTTACAAAAATATATAGCATGTCAATACATATGGTCTAATATTTTTTTGGGCTGTCATATACGATCCAAAAGTGAAAAAACTACCATTTAGCCTGTCAAATTCCAGGCCTGCTTGTGAGGCATCCATTACTAATGAAATTAATAAAGTATAAAATAAAAAAACAATAACCAACAAACAAGAAGTGGGGAATATATTGTAAATAGAAGAATATAGGTAAATAACGGGTAAAAAGATATAATATAATAATAGTATTATTATATTATCATTAATAAGCAAACAACAACAATCATTTCAAGAACTCTGCATGACAACCGTTTTAAAGAATCCTTCGGTGCCAACGTTACCAATTCTATACAATGAAGCTATATAGTATGCATTTTGGTCAAAGATAACTTACCATTGGCATTGCCCTCACGTTTTGCTTGCGCAGGTCTGCTTCATTTCTTTTATGTTGCTTTCTATGTAGGTCTGTTGGGTTTAATCTAGATATCGGTTTACTCATCCACAATTTCCTGCATTGTATTTTGAATGCATTCATTGAAGGAGTCGAGTTGCATCGAAGGAGTCGAGTTGCTGCAGTACTAGGTAGTGATCACCACCCACGCATCTTCATGGGTTATCTCCTCCCTCCCTCTATTGTATATTGTTTTTTGTGTATATGTTTCCTTCATTGATGTTTAGCATTTCTAAATTTCTTCATAGTTATGAGATAGAAGAGTCCTCTTTTAGTCTTTTAGAGGAAGTCGACATTGCCGAGCTGTGATGGACTCCATTTTATATTAGCACACATTTATGTAATCTAAACAGTTATTACTATTGTCCTAGCACATAATTTTCCAAATTTTTTTCCCTTAAAAGTGTATGTATTACAATGTTTATTTATGTAATTGATAAATTTGTTTTGTCAAGAATTCATAGAGTATAATTGCCTAGTTCCTTTACCCGAATGCTCATTAAATTTATTTTGTTATAGAATTAATGGAGTATAATTGTTGAGTTCCTTTACCCGAATTCTCATTAAGTAAAACTGGTAGAAAAATATATGAGTGATTGTATTCCCACATAAATTTTCATTGTTTAAAAATATTTGCAATATAAGGGTTTGAAGAGATTTTTCAATTTTGTAAAATTGTTATTATTATTAGGATATCTCTATAGGGGTCATCACCAGTAATCTCGCAATTACAATCACACATTCAACAATCATAGATCTATCTGGGTATTCTCAAGTATTGTGATAATCTTATAATTAGCTTTACATGAACATATTCAACAATCATAGATCTATTTGGGTATTCTTAAGTATTGTGATAATCTTATAATTAGCTTTGCATGAACATATGTCTAGATGTATGCTTCCCCATTAGGCGTACATGTCTACCACAGGAAATCTTTTATGCTATTTTTTGTTTGAATGGTTTTCAAATGTCTACTATATTTTGAATTTATATTAATAACTTTTGGTTTTTATTAAGATAATGTTGCTTGCATAGGATATTATTGTTAATTATTTTTTCTTTAGAAAAGTTAAGAATAGGAATAATGAAAATAGAAGCAATATTTTGAAAAAAAGGAAGGAAAGAATCTTAATTTTCAATTTAGAAAGATCAATAAAAAATTTCATGTTTCTAAATCTTATCATTTCTATATTCAAAAAATGGAAAAGATTTTTTATGTTTCTAAACTTCAACCATACAAATATAATAAAAATATAATGTTTCTAAATTCAAAAAATCTAAATATACTAAACAAATTCAAAAATACTATATATTATCTGATATAGAAATATATTTATTATAAAGTTCCTAATTTATCTTATTTTTTTATTTATTGTTAGTTGAGTTACACAAAAACTTAAAAAATAACGTATAATTTTTAATTTAGAAACATGAAAAACAATGTTTATGTTAATAATTTCAATTGTATAAATATAATATTTCTAAATTCAAAAACTCAAAGTTGCATATATACACAAAAATTTTAAAAATAATATATGTTTTAATATATTAAATTATTATTATTAAAAATGGTTTCTAATTGATAATGTATATGTTTAATTCTTTCTATAAAAATTTGAAAAATTAGTTCCATTATAATAGTTTTCTATAAAATTTTAAGTGAATCTATAAAAAAATTAAAAAGGTTAAAAGAAAATAATCTTGATTAAAAAAATTTAAGCTATTTAAAAATGTGTTTTGGATTATCTTCTTCACAGCCAGCATTTTCTTCAATCGATGGAACCACATATAACTTTTGACAACCAAAACTTAGATGTTTAATGTATATCATTCATTGAAATATTTTTTAATGTTGCATTTATGTGGTACTCCTCAATGTCCTCATTACTGTGTCCAAATACCAAAGATTTAGAAAAATCAGAAATCATTTTTATATTTTTAAATCTTAAATACAAAAATATAATGTTTCTAATTTCAAAAAATCAAAATTACATGCCTATACAAATAGTGAAAAAACAATATTTTAATTCCTAATTTTCAATTTAAAATGATAAAAAACAATTTATACAATTCTAAATCTTAACACAAAAATAAATGTTTCTAACTTCAAAAAATCAAGATTACATGTCTATATAAATGGTGGAAAAATAATATTCAATTTAAAAATATCAAAAAGAATTTATATGTTTCTAAAATTTAAAAATCAAAATTATAAATAGTTCAAGTTCTATTTTATAGGAAACATTTAAAGCTACAATTAAAAATGCTAACTTTCTATTTTTTATGAGTTGTTTCCCTCTACAAACATAAACATGCTTAAGTTGATCAATATTTCCAAAAAGATTTGTTATTTGAGAAATATTTATCAATAGAAAATATTTAAAGCTACAATACATTGAAATAGATGTTACCAATTATAAAGAGTTGAAGTAATATTTTATGGGAAACATTTAAAGCTACAATTAAAAATACAACTTTCTATTTTTTATGAGTTGTTCTACAAACATAAACATGCTTTTTAAGAACTGTTTTTATCTTCCAATGGTGTCTTAGAGGAAAGTTTCTATATCTATTGTGCCTCATACTATGGATAACAATTATAAATTATTTTTAGAATAGATATGTATAGTTGAATTGTTTAACACTATTGCTTTGATAAAAAAATAAATAACAAATCTTAATTTTCAATTTAGAAAAATCAAAAAATAAATTTTGTGTGAAAATTTTAAACTAAAAATATAATGTTTCTAAATTCAAAAAATGAAAGTTACATGCATACATGTAGACATATAATGTTTCTAAATTAAAAAAAAATCAAAGTTACATACATACACAAATATTTCCAAAATGACATATATTTTTTAATTTCCAATTTAGTCAAATAAAAAATTATTCATATATTTCTATTAAAAATAAAAATATTATTTGTAAATTAAAACAAATCAAAATTGCATACACAAATATTTCAAAACAATTTAGCACTTTATATGATATTTTCTCTCTTTATAGATTATATAATTTTTCATATAAATGTGATTTTTCTATTGATATTTTTTTTTATCTCTTAGTTAATTTTATGTTATTTTATTATATATTAATAGATTTTAAAATTTATTTATATTTGAATTTCACAAATATAAAAAATTAAGCTTTTTAAATTACATTTTATAATTACCCTTGTTTATGCCACAAGACATTTAGCACATGGTTGTGTTAACATAGTTTTTATACCACACGCATGTATGTATGTATGTATGTATGTATGTATGTATGTATGTATGTACCTATATGTATATATATGTGTGTGTGTGTGTATACACACACACACACACACACACACACACACACACACACACACACACACACACACACACACACACACACACACACACACACATATACATATATACATACACATATATATGTACACACACACACACATACATACATATATATAAACACACACACACACACACACACACACACACACACACACACACACACACACACACACACACACACACACACACATATTTATAAATTGGAATAGTATACCTAATTGACTATGAATCTAACTCAAGCTACCATACTAGTGCTAAATCATAAGAAAACCTAATACAATTCATTACCATTTATAATATTAAGGTCATCAATTTCATTAATTAAGCTAGAACCATGGTTTCCTTTTGTAGGGTTGAATTAAAACCTCAACGATGTGCCACAAATCAAATTCCATATAAAAGAAACACTTTAAATTTCTATGATATCAATCATAAAAAACTATTTTAAAAGATGTTCAAAAGAAGAATGTCTTCCAAAGTTCTATCTATAGAAAACCAAGATATTTAAATCTTTATTTACCTAATTTGAACCATAACCCTAAAACAAATTTAACCCTAGAATTAGGCTCTAGCTACAAGTTAAACTATAATCTAACAATAATTCAACCCTATCACTAGATTTAACCCTAACCCTAATTAAAGTCTATCCTTAAACATGACCTTAATCTTGATTGAAACTAATACTTATCTAGCCCTAACCTTAATCTATCCCCAACCTTCATCCTAATTAAACCCTTACCATAATCAAACCCTAATTGTAATTGAACCTTAACTCTAATTACATATAATCTTAACCTAAAACCCAAAACCTATCTCTAATTTAACCATAACCATATAACCTAACACTAACTCTAAGAATGATGTAAACATAACACTAACCATATTGTTAATAATAATCCTAGACCCTAATGCTAACCCTAACCATGATGTATACCCTAATGATAATCCATAATCCTAGACCCTAAACCTAGCCCTAGCCCTAGGCATGGTGTAAATCCTAACCCTAAACCTAATACTAATCATTACTTAGACCCTTATGTAATTAAACTAAACCCTAACCCAAAGCAAACCATAATTCTAACCCTAAACTTGATCATAACCCAAACCCTAATCATAATTGAACCCTAACCCTAATTATTTATAACATTAACTCTTAACCCTAAACCTAACTCTAATTTAACCATAACACAAAACTGCAAACCTAATAATAATCCTTAGTCTTAACCCTAACCATAACCTAAAACATGTCTCTAACTTTAACCCTAACGCTAATAATAACCTTGACCTTAACCATGATGCAAACCCTATCCCTAACTGTAATCCTAACCCTAACCTGACACCCTAATGCGAATTCTAATAATGATGTAAACCTAACCCTAACCATATCACTAACAATAATCTTAAACCCTGATGCTAATCCTAACCATGATGCAAACGCTAACCATAATTTTATCCATAATCCAAAACCCTAAACCTAGCCCTTACCATTATGTAAACCTTAATCATGTTCATAATCTTAGACCCTAAACCATAACGCTAACCATGATGTAAACCTTAATCCTAACCATAAACCTAACCATAATTGTAAGCCCTTACCCTAAGCACAATCCCAATCCAAACCCTTATCATGAGGTAAATAGAACCCTAACCTTAATACTAACCCTAAACCTTACTATAACACTAAACCCTAAATCTAGCCTTGATCCTACCATTTTCCCTAAACCAACTTGCTCTAGCCCTAATCATAATAGTAAACCCTAACCCTAATCGTAATCCTAACCCTAAAAAGTAACCATGATGTAAACCCTAACCATAATCCTAAACCTAACCCTACCCATTATGCGAACCCTAAAGAAAATCCTAACCCTAACCCTAACCATGATGTAAACTCTAACCATAACAACAATCCTAGCCATAGCTCTAAACCATAATCCTCACCATAATCAAAATCTTAACCCTAACCTCAATCATGACATAAACCATAATCCTAACCATAACCTTAAACCTCAACTCTAATCATAATCCTAGCCTTAACCTTGAGCCTAACTTAATCATAACCCTAAACCCTAACCCTAAAAATGATCCTTAGTTCTCACCCCAAAACCTAACCCTAACAATAAAACTTAACCCTCATATTTAATTTAGAATGTTAGTATTAGGATTATTTGTTCAATTAATAGGATTATTTAACCCTAACCCTAATTAAACTCTAATCCTAATTAAGCTCTATCCCTAAACTTGACCTTCACCTTAATTAAAGCTAATCCTTATCCAATCTAACCTTAATCTACCCCCAACCTTGATCGTAATTAAAACCTTACCATAATCAAACCCTAATTGTACAATTGAACCCTAATTCTAATTAACTATAACCTTAACCTGAAACCCTAAACCCCGAACCTTAAACCTAACTCTAACTTAACCATAACCCTAAACCCTAACCCTACACCTTAGCACTAACTATAAAAATGATTTAAACCTAACTATAACCATATTGTTAACAATAATCCTAAACCATAATGCTAATCCTAACCATCTGTGTTAAATATAACAAATATAACCTCTCAAATTTGAGAAATAGTATGTACAATAATTAAATTTAAAATTCATGAATTGATCAATAATAAAATATTTTTAAATTGAAACCTATAACCGCCAAATTGAAGCACAACTTTAAACCTAGCCCCAAATCAATCTAACCCTAACCCTAACCCTAAATCAACCCTAAACATAGTTTAAACCCTAACCCTAAACCTAATCATGATATAAACCCTAATCCTAGCCATGATCTTAACCATAACTTTAAACCCTAAGCCTAACCATAATCCTAACCCTAACCCCAAATAAGATGTAAATTTCAACCTTAACCATAAACATATCCCTAACCATATCATATAAATCGTAACCCTAACCCTATCCATAAACTTCAACCATAACATTAACCCTCAGCTTTAATCCTAACCCTAATCTTATCCCTAAACCCCAACCATAATCCTAACCCTGATATTTAACCCTAAACCTAACCCTATACCTAACCATGGTATAAACCCTAACCCTATTGACAATCTGAAGCATAGCCCTAAATCGTTAGCCTACTAGCCATAATTCTAACCATAACCCTAAAGCCTAACCCTAATCATAATCCTAACCCTAACCCTAGCAATAATACTTAGTCCTAACCCTAAAACCTAAACCATAACCCTACATCTAACTCTAAACTTAAACCCTAAGCCTAAGTATGATATAAACCTAACCCTAATCATACCCCTAACCATATTCCTAAAGTATGTGTCTTGGTTCGAGCCTTAAATTTTCTGTCACCCACTTTCTAAATTTTTCTTACCACGGATGGAAATAATACAATTACATACAATTATACATTATGCATTACAACCCTAATCCAAAACATGGCCTAAACCCTTACCCTAACCATAATCATAACCCTAACCCTAATAACCCTAACCATATTAATGATGTAAATACTAACCTTAACCATAACCCTAAACATTAATCCTAAGTGTAATCATAAACCTAACCATAAGCCTAAACCCTAACCATAACCATTATTGTTACCACATAGGGAAATAATACAATTACATACAATTATACATTATGCATTACAACCCTAATCCAAACCATGGTGTAAACCCTTACCCTAACCATAATCATAACCCTAATCCTAACCCTAAATAATAACCTTAACACTAACCATTATCCTAACTCTAACCCTAACCATATTAATGATGTAAATATTAACCTTAACTGTAACCCTAAATCCTAATCCTAAGCATAATCATAATCCTAATCATAAGCATAAACCCTAACCCTAAACTTGACCATTAACCTATAGCTGACTATGATAAAAACTAGGTAAAAATAATCCTAAATCCTAACCCTAACCATAATTCTAAACCCAAACCAACTCCTAACCTTGATGTGAACCCTTATCGTATCCCTAACAATGAACCTTAACTCTAACCATAATACTAATCTTAACCCTATCCATAACCATAATACTAACCATTAATTAATATTTAATATTATCATTAAATAAATTCCTATATATATCTTACATTTTAGTATATGCTTTAATCTTGTAAAACATATATATTTATTAAAATAGTCTAAATGGATATATTTCACATACCTAATAATATAATAATATAATAATATAATAATATAAAAATACTATTATATAATTCAACTCAAGAAAAAGATAATATATAATTATATATTGCATTTATTTTATGTTTTCCATGTCGCGTCGCGCGACTGCCACTAGCATATATGTCTTAAATTTTAATTTAATCTATATAAAATACGTCGAGAGATATCTTTCTCGAGGCGCCTATTTTTTATCAATTTTATACCCTAAATTGAAATAGGTTCCTTGAGAAGGATATCTTTCGGCATATTTTATATAGATTAAATTAAAATTTAAGACATATATGCTAGTTTAATCAAAGATAATTATGTTAGTTTTATTTTATTTTAGTAATATTTAAAATTATTTTATTTCATTTACAATTATATTTAATTTAATTTATATATTTAAGAGATATTTTAAAACTAGTATATTTATATTTTGTGGGGAGATATCATTTTCGAAAAGATTTAATTCTCAATACAATTCCATCAAAACTTTTAAATATCTAAGAAAAACTATAAAGACAATGTAATCCTTATAATGCATATAAAGATCATTCAAAAGGTTAACAATAAAAAATAATTAAACAAAAATTATTGATTTCGTGTGTCAAGATACCATAAAGGACCCATTATGCCGAATTTATGTTGTCAAAAAAATTCATTTGACTACATATGCAAGAGCTAAGAGCTAAGTAGGTACCCTTTACTAGAATTGTCAAAAATTATACTTTTTTCTTTTAAATGGTATAAGTATTGTTTTCAACTTGTAAAATATTTTCACTCCAATCATAAGAATAGGAATTAAATAACATAAAATTACATATATAAAACACCTAAGCTTTATCAATTGGTGAAGCAATCATCATTTCTCATTCCTCGAGAGTGACAATATGATTTAAAACATTGTCCAAAACCACAAATTAAATAAAATCAAAAAAATTATAGCCAATGATCAACTACCCTGAAGCTTTTCTCTATTATGTACCAATTTTCATCATTGTTGTGAACTATTCATAACTAATGCAGCCATCTTGAAAAGGAAAAGATTCAAAATATCTTATCCCCAATTCACAATATAAATAACATGTACAACAACTACACAAGATTTTTAAAACAGCATTTATATTATCATCTTAAAGCAAGTATGTAAACATAGTATAAGATTAAAAGAAAAAGAAAAAATAGCTCTACTCATTACATCATTGTAGATAAAATTTGATCAATATTACATTGATAACCAAATCCAAAAGAAACAAAATAAAAACTACAATTAAGGAAGGTGGACTTTATAAAATTATCCTCTATGGATCAAGCTTCTAAGACCTTGCCCCATAGGAGATTAATACAACCATATTTTGTTATATATATTGTCATTAGATTGATTGAAGCTCAAAAATCAATTAATTGTGTTTGTCATGATAGTAGTATTCTTGATGTCATTAGCAAACATTAAAGAAATTATGCAGCTCTCTTTCTTTGAAATACCTTGAAGAGGATATATTTAAATTATGTCAAATTTATGAATGGTCTCTTACATTTTACTTTTGGAGATTATGCTTTATTGTTATTATTTTATGCAATGAAAATCTATGGACATGTTTAAATTTTAAAATAAATCCCCATGTTATATACCCTTGAGGTGGTGATCTATTGGATGTGCAATTAAAGCCCTAAGACTTGTTTTAGCTATGAAAGAGTCCTAATTGTGACGAGTGACAAATTTGAAGGATAAATGGGTTGAGGGTACCAACCCCACCCCATATTTCATTTATGAGGGAAGACTTGAGGGATGGGGTGTTGTAGCCTTTGTCCTCTCTTAAATAGGAGAGACACATATTCTCATATTTATTTCATAGTTGATCCTCTTTTTTGAAATTAAAAAGGTATACTTAATTTTAAATGTAATTAATTTATTTATTAAATAAATGATTAATAAATATATATGTTTACATAAATATAAATATACATAAGATCTTTTTGGGATTACTTGATGAGTCTTCAAAAGTTACTCTTATAAATTGATATAAATATTATTCAATGAAGTTAATTTGATAGATATTGAGAATTTATTTAAGTTTTATTGTACAAATATAATGAAAATTGAAAAAAGAAAAAATCAATCAAGTATATTTAAAAGAAATATTAAAAAGGAATTTTAACTAAAATTAATCTAAGTATGTAAATCAACTTGTTAAAGACAATAGAGTTAGATGAATTGACATTTTAATCACTTTAATTACTTTTTAATAAAATTTTGTAAGTATCTAAATCTTAATAAATTTAATTAGTTTAAAAATAGTAACTTGAAAAATCTTTTTGTAGTAAAATAATATCTTTGTAACTCAAAATTGATCATGAAAGATTGAAACAAGGAAATGTAAAGTTCATTTTTTCAAGCAATATCAAGAATTTTGAGACTTATATTGGTGTAACAACACCTTATTATTAATACAACTTAGCATTTTGGCATTCAAAAGTGTTTGTTTCATTGTGTGCATATGAAGGGATTGATGTCAAAATTTGTGATTTTCATATGTAAATCCTTAAATAAATGGCTTACTTTTAGTTATTTAAATAGAAAAAGCATATTTTGTGAAGGTAGTGGTCTCTCTTACTATGTAAACAACCTCTAGTTGTGAAGAACACTTCATTTTCTTCCTTCTAGAATAGTCAAACCTCAACCTTTCTATAAAAAAGGATACATGGGTATGCAAAAGCTTAAGTTGCGTGAAAACAATTAATTCATTGAACTTTTTGTGTATCAAATGGCAATGTAGATCTCCAAAATATGTTGGCACATCACCTTAATAGCTTTATATTAAGTTTCCTCTTTCTAAATCTTTTCTTACCAAAACAATAGTACCTTAGGCCAATTTACGTGAAGCGATAAGGGAACTAGCCTTCTTTTATGGTTAATCTCTAACTATCAAAGCCCACACTTTAAGAGATATATACTTAACAAGGGTACAAATCCAAGTGACAAAAATAACAATGACATAAATTTATATATATAATCATGATCATTATAATCTACCTGCTAATTCAGAAAATTGGTAAAGATCTTGACCTTATCCCTTGGATCCTTCTCCAAGTCCTAGCTTCCAAAACTCTCTCTTACTATCCTTCAACCCTTTTCCAATCAAGATGGAAAAATACACATAAGGATTCCACACTAACCTAAGTTTGTTAAAGAGTTTAAAGAAAAGGTTCCTTCTCTAGATGTAATAATCCTTAGGAATGCAAGTGGATACTTTACCTCTCAAATCATATTTTCCTTTCCTTAATCTTATCAGTTATCTTCTAGACCACTTTTCAAGGGTTTAGACAATATCTAAACACTTGAAATACTGTAAGGCATGACCCATCCCATAGATAGACACAATAGGGTTATGACTACATATAAAAAGTAAAGAATGAATTTTAAAAGGCATCTAATTATGCCTATCAATAGCAGATCTAATATTTGATACAAGAGGTTCTAATCAACATCGATTTAATACAAATAATCAACATAAGAATAAAAAAATTAACATTACATCATAATATATAATTACACTAGAAGAACTTGACCCTCATTTGATAAGCCTAGATACATTGAGAAAAGCACACCAATAAATTTTTAAAACCTTCACAATTTTTTATTGATCATGGAATGTTAATACGCATACTTACACATGAATGTTAATATATCCAAAGAAGATAGTTGAAGCAATAACTAGTATTAGATCATATGCGCAATATAGAAAATTTCATATTTAATTTCAGTTTCTAGGATATTCTGCGTTATAATTTAATCATAAAAAATAAAAATAAAAATTATATCATACCCCAACACGGGACTTTCCGGTTTAGATGAACTGGTACCGTCGGGTTTCTGTTGTACAAGAATTACTTGAATCTGTCCCACTGTACCATTGTATTCCACCCATGCTTCCCATTTTTCTCCGTTGTTGAGAGCACGGCCATCTTTTCCTCAAAATTTTATCTTGGATTTAATGGTGTTGACATCGATTCCTACATGGTTATCATCCGGATCAAACTCATTCTCATATGTGTCGAACTCCACAGCAACAATCTGATTCGACAAGTTCCCATCCGTATCTGACATGAAAGTAGAACAAATAATAGACAAAAAAAAAAAAAGGAAGCAGTACAGGAAGTTTGCCATGGGGATTTGCCTGTGCAGGGAATGAATGAATGGATTATTTTAATAATCAACGAGTGAATGTATGAAACGATAGTAATAAAGTAGTACTTTGCGCACATACCTTGAAGAGATGAGGCACAAATTTTGAGACTTCTGAACCTGCCCTTTTATATCTGAAGAATAACAGCAGTTTTTCCTAGCAGGGAAAGATATTTAGTCTACAATCTGGCAAATAACAAGATATATCGATGGAGCCGCGTAAACTGTAGCTAATTTTCTCTTTTTCCTTATTTATTTTTAATCTGTAACGAATGTCGAATAAAGATTCTTTGGCCGACTTTCTGATTCGGATGATATAAACGACATCGTTCTCCAATTTTGTCCACACAAATCGATTGCGTATTCAAACTTGTTTTCATTTTTATTAATTTTCAAACACAATGACAAGGGCGTTGAAAGTTACAGCTTCGCAATCTCAAATCTTCTTAGATAAAGACAATCTATTACTATCACATGAGGTGCAATGGTTATGTGGATAGCAAGATATATTATGGTAATATATTGAAGAGGAAGGTGTAAAAACTACAAGAAATTTGATAGATATGTTGAAGTAGGAGTAACTTGATTAATTCCTTTGTGTTCTCTTTCATAATCATATTACACCAATATATTCATGCATCGATTGCAATTTAAAGTGTGTTTTTGGAAAGCTATGTTTGTTGATTGTGATTATCGAACCACAATAATATGAATTATTAACCTAATTCAAAAATCAAATCTTGACATGATATATTAAAATTCAAGAAGATATGTCTACAGACCAATAATTGAGATACTCCTCATAAGTCCCCTAAGATCTTTCATTGTAAATTGTAACTTTTTTACTATATAAGGAAACAATTTACTCTAACATAACATAGGTTTACTCTAACCAAAATACTAACCCTAACCGTAGTATAATTGAAACCTAATCCTAACACTACCTCTAACCCTAATTTAAATCATAGGAACAACATCTTCATCCCTAATACTAACCCTAACCCTAGCTGAATTGTAACCCTAACCACAAACTTTATCCTAGAATACTAATCTTGTACTTAAATCTTAACACTAACTCTAACCTTAATTGAACCCTAATACTAACCCTAATCCTAACTTTAACTTAGAATGCAAGCAAACTTTAACTTTAACCTTCTGTGTTCGGATCATTCCTCAGTGATTAGATTACTATACTTAGTAAACTTAGATCTGATATGATTTCTCAAGTTTCACAACATACTACAACCAGGTCACCATTAAATGCAACATCATTCTTTCTTGACTTGCTTTGATTGGATAGAAAAATATTTCATTTATGTGCACTATCTCTGCAAGCAATGTCTTCTTTCATTCTGATGGGTGTTCATTCATTCTACATGTTCCACATCATCAAAATCTTCATCTCTATCATTTGGTCAATTGGAGTCAACAGTCCATGTGGACAAATTATAAATCGGGCTGCATTCAAAGGGATAAAATCATGTCATTTGGAAGGGATAAAATCATGTCATTTGGTCAAGTTCTATTATTTGAATCAGGGTTAGGGTAGTGATTATAACTAAAATTAGGGTTAGGGTTAGAATTAGGGTTAGGGTTAGGGTTATAATTATAATTAGGGTTACAGTTATGGTTAGGATTATAATTAGGGTTAGGATTAGTATTGGGGTTAGTCAGTGATTATAATTAGAGTTAGGGTTAGAATTAGGGCTAGGGTTGGGGTTATAATTATAATTAGAGTTAGGGATAAAGATTATAATTAAAATTAGGATTAGAATTATAATTATAATTAGGGTTAGGGTTAGGGTTAGGGTTAGGGTTATAATTAGGGTTTGGGTTAGGATTGGGGTTAGTCTTCATGATTATAATTAGGGTTAGGGTTAAAGATTATAATTATTGATTATAATTAAAATTAGGGTTAGGGTTATAATTATAATTAGGTTTAGGGTTGGGATTATAATTATAATTAGGGTTATAATTATAATTAAGGTTCTGAGAGTCTAGTTCAGGGAAGGTTGTTGTGAAGATGATGCACTAGGCGGTCCAGGAGGTTGAGTATTACAGGACCTTATACTATATTGTTGTTCCTATTGATCGAAGGGTTGTAGGCTCTTCACAGGTGAGTAGGAGATCAGGATAGAGTCAGTCTGAGAGTCGAGGAGCGACAAGGCCACTTCAGAGAGATCCCCCAAGTGGGGACCCAAGTACAGGGGTATTATCTGGTGTTACCAGACCTGCCACATCAGGACAAAGTTTCGCTCTGCATCCTAGTGGTCACAATGATATGGGACATTGATCCATTGTTATACACACCTTTTGTGATGAGATATTGATGATTCCCATGATGTATATTTGTGATGTATCTCAAATATTTTTGTGATATCATTGTATCTTGGACATTGATCTTTTTGATGATATGATATGCAGTCGATCCTATTTGCTCTATATGACCTATGAGATTATGGATACATTCTATTTGCTATATGATTATGTTGTGTAGTTACTTTCATTATGTATGTTTTACTTTCTCTATGATTATGGATTATAGATGATGGATGTATGTTTTTTATATGATGATGCAATATTTACATGATGTTATGCAAATGTGAATATATATGGTGATGCTTATAAGTACTATGTGACGCATGTACAATGCAATGCTTTCTATTTTTATGATGTTTTTATGATTTTCTCATGCATGTTAATGATGATTATGGATGCAATGCCATGATCTAACTAAATGAATGAATGATTGGATGTTTCATATGAATGATGTTTTATTATGCAATTGTTACATGAGATGAACTAACTTATCATGCAGGATGAATGAATTGATTATTTTTGTTTATGTCCAATGTACTCAATCACTTAATAAAAGAGATAACACCATGTTGAAGCCTTTGGCATTGGAAAAGATGATCTTTTGTGATCCCATGCAAAATGAAATGCAAATCTACTTTAAAAATACAAATGCAAAATGAAATGCAACGTTGTGATCGGGTCGGTCATTCGATCATTGTTTTTGTCATCATTGAGCCTTTAAAATGTGGGAAGTGAGTGCAAACATTAATGGTATAATTGAACCATGATGACCTGAGAACTACTTTCTTGGGATTTTATATTTCAAGTTAGCACAAGCATCGAGGTATAATTGAACCAAGATGACCTGAGTCTTGCTTGTGTAAAATAGGCAGTATTAACCATTTTTATATGCAAATCCAAAATGTCCTTGATGATATTTTGATGATCATGTCCTGAGGCAAATTTGCACATATTAACGATTAATTTACAGATAGTAGACAAGAAAATACCATGTTCCTTCCTTGTTTCTCTATTCAAAGACATCTTGGAGTCACTCAAAAATCATGATAGCGAAAATCAAGATAAAATAGTTGAACCATTATTGTCAAAGTGTTAAAATCATTAGTCAAAAGATATCATCCATTGAAATAAAACAAAAATTATAAACTAAAACTTTGAATCATCAAATTTATAATTTTCATAATAGATTAGCTCTTTCAATCCAAGCATTAGTTCTCACGGTCCAAACAATAGAACTCATCATTCAAATAGTAGCTCTCATAGTCCAAACATCAACTCTCTTGGTATGAATGTTAGCTTTCTCATATTTCAACATTAAGTCTCCAAGGTTGAGCTTGCTAGGTATAAACATTAATTTTCTCAGTCTACACATCAACTCTTGGAGTCAAAACAACCATTGTCTAAGTTCCAACATCATTATCCTAAACAACAGATTTTCTAGTCCAAACAGCAACTTTCTTGGTCTAAACAGTAGAGTTTCTGCTCTAAATAGCAGAGTTTTTGGTCCAAACAATAGCTTTCTTGTTCTAAATAGTAGAGTTCGTGGTCTAAACAGTTGAGTTCCTAGTCTAAAAAATAGAGTTTCTAGTCCAAATAGCAACTCTCTTGCTCTAAACGGTAGAGTTCCTGGTCTAAACAGTAGACTTTCTGGTCTAAATAGCAGAGTTTTTGGTCTAAACAATAGCTCGCTTGGTCTAAACAACAGAGTTCCTAGTCTAAATAGCAGAGTTCTTGTTCTAAACATTAGCTCTTCTGGTCTAAACGTCATCTATATTGGTCTAAATGTCAGCTCTCTTGATCTGAACAATAGCTCATTTGGGTTGAATGTCAAGTTGCTCATATTTGAACATTATATCTCCTAGCTTGCAGTTGAGATCATAATACACCAGCTCTCCCATCATGGGGATGCACAGTATTCGATACACATCCTTAGGTGTCATTGTCATCTCGCCAGTCAGTAGGTGGAAAGTATTGTGCTCACTATGCCAATGCTCCGTGAGTGCTATCAATTATCCCCAATTAATCAAAGGTCAGGGCATATCAAGAAGGGAAGATAAACCACACCTATCGATGTGATCTCACTCTACCTGGCTAAGGCGGAGTATCAGCATCCATGTCTTTGGGAAGTGCTCCCGAGACTGTAGAACACTAAAGTGCTCCTACAATCAAATCGGATCATCATAACAATATCTTAATTTTTCTATCTATCAAATCAATCTATCTATCAGTCTATCTTGCTCACTTGAGATTTCTATCAAATCTCATTGAGCCCCTATCAATGACACTCATCTATCATGAGGTCGTTATTAATCCTATCTCATCTAGCATGCAAATTGAGAAAATCAAAACTGATCATCACATTTCATCAATCAAGAGTATCTAATTTTATCAATTTGATACCAAATTAAATCTATCTTATCTTACCCTATCGAAATCAAAAATCAAATCCAATTGGCAGCATTTCATCGCCTTTATCGAAAATTAAAATAAAATAATCAATCACTAACAAATCCAAAATTAAATAAAAAATTCATCAAATCAAATCAAATAATCGATAAAATCAAATCGAAATCAAAATCAAAAATCAAATCAAATTGGTAGCATTTCATCGCCTTTATCTAAAATCAATCAAATAATCAAAAAATCAAGTCAAATCACAAGAAAGTGAAAATCAAGTCAAATCAATCAAATAATCAAAAAATCAAGTCAAATCAATCAAATAATCGAAAAATCAAGTCAAATCAATCAAATAATCAAAAAATCATTTCAAAAATTAAAAAATCGAAACATCATTGAAAAATTTAAAAAATTAAAAAATAAAATAAAATAAAAAGAAAAAAGAAAACTAGCTAGTGGTGGCGGTCGCGCTGCCCGTCATGGCAATTGCGGTGGTGCCAGTAGCTGTGGTGCTCGCGGTGGTGTCGGTGGCACCCATGGTGCCCGTCGTGGCATTGGTGACGGTCGTGGTGCCCACGAAGCCCATGGTGGTGCCACCGAGGCACCACCATCCCCCCCAAAAAAATGCAAAAATTTGAAAAAAAGAATTTAAATATGAAATTTTTTTAAAATTTAATTTGTTTTTTTTTTAAATGCGAAATATTTTTCAACATCCACATATCAAAAATGTTAATAAAATGATTTTTACTAAAACTGGTTAACATTTTTCAAAAATAAAACTCAAATTTAGCAAAGTTGTGTTTTCTCGAAGTACGTATCGATGGATCGTAGGCTACGGGACGCTAATGTCGCCAAAATTACTCGAACCTATGTTGGTGGGTATGGGATTGCCATTTCCTCTTCCAGAGCAAATTTTCACACAACTCAAATGCACAAATGAAGAGTGGTAAAAGGAATTTCACCTTTTTAAACTCAAAGTGGGGCATTGAGGTGGGATTTTTATTCTACATATTTTTAATCAGCTTGGTAGGGCAGCGTTTTCAAATTTCTTATTAGGAAATGAATCAGATCAAACTCTAAAAATATTTTAAAACTATAAAATCAAAAAAATATAAAAATCATGAAAATATAAAAAAAAATCAAAAATATCAAAAAATTATCCGATTCATCTCCTGAGGGGGCATCCTCCCATTGTAATCTATCAATCAACATCTGGGGCATCACATCGAGATTTATGATCTCAAATCGAATCAGTATTATATTGAAACTGAATCCACATCGAAATTTGTAATACCCTAAAAATGGTCATCTAAACCATAGGCCCCTAATCTCGACTATATCATTAAGGTCCCAACCAAATGCAAATTAAATCAATCATGAGCACCTAATTAATTAATTCTCGGTCATCAATGTCACATGGAAGATAAATCACTCAATATTAATTAAATAATCATTTATTTAATTAATCATTCCAAGTAAATTATTTTAATCAATTATCTTATTTATTCAATTAAATATCCTAGCATATTTAATTAATAAATCAATTTTCCATTAAAACATCAAAAAAGAATTAATTTGGAAAAAAGGAATTAATTTGAAAAAGAATTTTAAAAAATGGAATTAAATTGAAAAAACTTAGAAAAGTAATTAAATAGATTAAATCAATTGAAAATCAAAATTGAATATCAAAATATAAAATATGAAATAAATTAGTTTTTCTAATTTTATCTTAAAATTAGTTCAATTTTCTTTAAAGCTGAGAAAAGCAGCCAATCACATCAATTCACCTAGATTGTGTTTCGTCTTGGAGAATCTTTGTCGCTCATCATTGATCAATCTTGACCATTGGTCTCTCTCTGGATTTTCTATAAATTCAAGCCTTCATCTCTCATAAAAAAGAGAACCTGGAGATTATTGTTATTATGATGTTTTTGCTCTAGGCTTATTGAGATTTTGTGCATTGAGATATTACATATTAGTTATTGCATACTTGTTAAATCATCTAGCGTAATATTTCTTAAATCATGTTAGATTAATCATGCATATCTAGCTTAATCTTGCAACCATTTAGCTCAATTTCATACCCATATAGATTAAATCATTTGTTTAGATGTCATCTAGTCACTAGTGTTGCATATGGAAATCTGTGAGCAAAACTAAACTCACATCTACTAGAAGGCAATAAGTCACTTTACAATGGTTTATTATTCATTATTGATTATTCATTTACTAACCATGCATCTGATGGTATGATGAAAGAACAAGGATTTGGTCAACTACTGAGAGGGGGGCTGAATCAATGGATAGAAAACCTGATAAACTTCACCAATCTCAAAATCAATCTCTCAAAGTAAACTTAGAACTATCAATGCAATATCACTGTCAAGATAAAACTGTCAAGTTAAACAAGTTGATTGTTACAATAGATAACAGTAAACAACTTGTAACTCACAAACATCCAAATAATTTTACTAACATAAATAAAACTTCATTTCATATTGTTGTTGGTTATCATGACATATCAAAGTGGATTAAATAGTGAAGGAAATCAACCATAGAAAACATAATCACAAAAATATTCACCACTTGACACAATATTTTTGATGTGGAAACCCAAATGGGAAAAACCATGGTGAGATGAGACTCACAAGATAACTATCTGAACTCTTTTGAAGTTCTCCTTGTTAGGAGCCAAGCCTATTAAAGCTTATACAAAAAGTCCTGTTAAGAACAGATCCTGTTAGGGACCACCCGGTTAAGGGATTGACTATAATGCCTTGTTAGAAGCAATACCCTATGAGGAGTAACATTTGTAAAGGATTTAGAATCCAAACTAATGGATCACCTTGTTAGAGGATCTGAATAACACCAAGCTTGTTAGAGCTTACCCGGTTAGGGGATTTCAATCTACTATAATATCTAGAAAATAACTGTTCAATTTATTGATCTGTTTGAATAGCACTACACTTTCTTGTTCAGATCCTTTTCATGCTCTTATCCGCCTTTACTCAAACTGCAGATACATCATTTGGTTCGGCAACCACACACTCAACTAAAACTTTGCCAACTTTGAAACTAAACAACTCATCAACCTTATAAACAAATCAACTAGGTTGGTAACATGAAAAAAACCTAATTCACATAGAGATTACAAACAATTCGGTTCAAGTATGACCGTTGGATTACATAACAATCTCTACACATCATTCAAGAAAGCCTCGACAACTCCTTGATCACCACTTCATCGAACTTAGTAACTCATCACGTGCTTTGCATTACATGTAGTATACTTGCTCATTCCCAAGATAAAAACCGTTACCTCAACATGCCAAAATCACTTTGAAACTCTCTTCATACAATATGCATATTTGTCATAATCATTACCACTCACCATCAGATCATAAACCAATATAACCAATTCACAAAACTTAATCGGTTAGGGTTTATCAGAACAATAGGTAGGGTTTACCAATTCAACTCTCCAATACTTAGCAATATCGGTTCACTCCACAAACTTACCTGTCAGTTACAGTTTCCTTTCACTAGCTCTTCCTACCAGTTACAAAACAACATTACAACAACATCATCACCGGTTAATTGACATCAATGACAACATAACATTTCATTAATGTAATCTTCAAGCAAAACCCAACAATCTCCCCCTTTGGCATTGATGGCAATACAAATATCAATACCATTGATTGCTATGATTATGAATAGGAATCTCGGTTTACATTTTACCATGTACTCTTCTTGTCTTTAGCATGTCACTGGTTCTTCTCCCATAATCACATAGTTCTTCTCCCCCTTTGACAACAATGCCAAATTGAAAGTAAAACATGCAATGTAAAACTTCACTGTTCAGCATCAACAACTTGCAACTTGTTGCTCCCCCTGTGGAATAACTCCACTTCTACACCAATCCTGCTGTAAAATTTTGCAAGTAGCTCCAGGACTGATGTACTCTACATCATGCTCAATTTGCCTCATGAAGGGGTACAACCCCTAGCTAACTTCTAAGATACTCAAAAGTAGTCTTAGACAAAGGTTTAGTAAAGATATTTGCAAGCTTCTCCTTGGTAGAAACATGCTCCAAGATCACATCTTTACTCGGCACTTTTTCCCTCAATAAATGATACTTCAATTCAATATGCTTGGTTTGTGCGTGCAAGACAGTGTTCTTTGAAATATTAATGGCACTGGTATTGTCCCATAAGATCTTTACAGGTTCTGTAAACTTCATCTTGAAACCTTCTAAAATGTGCCTCATCCAGATAGCCTGGGTACAATTCATATAAGCTGCAACATGCTCAACTTCAGCAATAGACTATGAAATACAACTCTTCTTTCTACTCCATGAAACAAGTATTCCTCCTAGAAAGAATGCTCCACTGGTTGTTCTTTTCTAGGCATCAACATTACATGCCTTGTCTGCATCTGTGTACACCTTCAAATCAAAGTTTCCTTCATATGGATACCATAATCCATAGTCAACAGTACCATTCAAATATCTGAAAATCCTCTTGGTTTCTATCAAATGTGTTTCCTTTGGATTCTTCTGAAATCTTGCAACTAGACCAACTACATGAGCTATATCTGGTCTGTTGTGAACAACATAATGCAATTTTCCAATCATTGACCTGTACTCCTTCTCATCAACAGATGTGGCCTCATCTTCCTTAAACAACTTACAACTTGTAACCACTAGTGTCCCAACTGGTTTACAGTCACTCATACCAAATGTCTTTAATACCTCCTTCATGTACTTAGACTATGTAATGAAAATATCACTCTTCATTTGATGAATTTGCAAACCTATGAAAAATTGTATCTCTCCCACTAGAGACATTTCAAACTCACTTTTCATATCATTTGCAAAGTCATTGCTCATGTCATCATTCCCTCCAAATATGATATCATCTACAAACACTTCACTTACCAATATTTTATCTCCTTCAAATTTGAGATATATGTTGCTATCTTCACTAGTTCTCTAAAAATGTATCTTCATTAGGTGTGAATGAAGCCTTTCATACCATGCTCTCGGTGCTTGCTTTAATCCATATAATGCCTTATGAAACTTACATACCATGTCTTTCTCATTAGTTAGAGCATAACCATTTGGCTACTCAATGTATACTTCTTCTTCTAGTATTCCATTCAAAAATGTTGACTTTACATCCATCTGGTATACTTTGAATCCCTTATGAGCTGCAAAAGAAAGTAAAGTTTTGACACCTTCCAGTCTAGCCACTGGTACAAAAGTCTCACCATAATCTTCTCCTTCTTCTTGTGCATAACCTTTGCAAACCAATCTAGCTTTGTTGCGAACTACAACACCATCTTCATTTAACTTGTTCCTGAAAACCCACTTAGTACCTATCACATTTTTATTTACCGATTGAGGTACCAGAGTCCAATTGTTGTTCTTCTCAATTTTTTCAACCTCCTCCTCCATAGCTTTAACCCAATGATCATCTCCAAATGCTTCCTTAGCAGTTCTAGGCTCAACAGTGGAGATCATACAAGAGTTCTCTCTGATTCTTCTTCTGGTTAATACTCCAGCATCCTTATCTCCAATAATTTGCTCAAGATTGTGATTGAGTCTCACATACCTCAAAATAACATGATCATTATCTTCAAGTTCTTCTTCATTGTTATCATCATCTTCTTCTAAGTCTATCTATTATGGTTGAACTGGTACAACAATATTCTCTTTACCAGTTTCAGGTTTCACAGGTTTTGGTTCCAAAAACAAAATGCAAGGATCTTCATCCTTTTTCTCCACACCGGTTTCCTTTGAGACTTTGGGATACTCATCCACTCAAACATTAGCACTTTTAATGATTCTCTGTGTTTGGTTTTTATAACATTTGTAGGCCTTACTCTTGGTGGAATAACCAAGAAATATACCTTCATCACTTTTAGCCTCAAACTTGCTAATATAGTCACCTCTCTTAATAAAACATTTGCAACCAAATATATTGAAATAACCAACATTAGGTGATCTACCATACCAGTATTCATAAGGAGTCTTGTCCTTACCTCTTTTTAACAAAATCTTGTTCATTGTATAGACAGTTGTACTGATAGCGTCTCTCCAAAAAGTCTTTGCTACACCTCCTTGTATCATCATTGTCCTAGCAGGTTCAACAACTGACCAATTGTTTCTCTTTGCAATACCATTCTGGTGTCCTCGGTGCAGAAAGTTGTCGCTTGATACCATTCTCCTTACAATATCTAGTGAATTCCTCAGAAGTGAATTCTCCACCTTGATCAGTCCTCAAACACTTTATCTTCTTACCACTCTCCTTTTCAACTAAGGCCCTGAATGCCTTGAATTTACCAAATGCCTCTATTTTATCCTTCAAGAATGTGACCCACATAATCCTTGAGAAATCATCAGTAAAGATCATGAAATATCTATCACCTTGAATACTTTTAATTCTTATTGGTCCACAGAGGTCTGTATGAACCAAATCTAACAAATGTTCCACTGAAAAAGATTTTCTCTTAAAAGTTGAGGATGTCATCTTTCCCAACAAAGTTGAGGCAAACCTCTCACTATCTTTGACTTACTCACTTTAACAATGTTATCAAAATTTATATGACAAAATCTCCTATGTCAAAACCAACTATCATCTACTTTCAGAATTAAATAGTTGCTAACTTTAGGATTCAGGTGAAACAAGTTACCTTTAGTCTATTTTCCAGTTGCAATCAGTTCACCTTTGCTCCCATAGATTTTGCACATACCATTTTTAAACTTCAATGGATATCCTTTGTCATTGAGTTGGGCAACACTCAACAGATTGTGCTTTAGACCTTCAACCCACTAGACATCATCTGCACTACTCTTTCCATTAAGAGAAATAGTTCTCTTACCTTTAACCATGCAGGGTGAGTCATTACCAAATCTTACAACTCCACCATCAAATTCCTTCAAAGAAAGAAATTTGCTCCAATCGTCGGTCATGTGATGTGAACAACCACTATCAATGATCTAATCATCAGAATTATCCATTCATGAAACTAAAGTCTTCTGATCAGATGTTTCCTCTTTAATGGCTACAAACACAATGTATTCATTATTATCACCATCAAATTCCTCATCAATGATACCACCATCAACTGCAATAAGACAATCACTTTTTCCTTTTCCCTTGTACTTCTTGAATTTCTCTCACTTGTCCTCATTATCACCATTAGGATAGTTAGTAGCTATGTGTCCAATCTTGTTGCATGCAAAACAATTCAAAGGTAATCTACCTCTATATTTGCCAGTACCTCTGGGCAACCACTTGGCCAACAATGCTTCAAGTTCAACAAAACTATCTTCATCATCAACTTCTCTGTTGGATCTAGATTCCTAACTGTGACTGACATCTCTACTTTTCTTCATAGATGGGTTAGAAACAGAAGCTCTAAATGTTGATTCAAATTTTTGAATACTACCATCATAACCATTTAATTCAAAAGCAATAAGTTTACTAGTGATGTAGTCAAGGGTTACCTTGGTTTTGTCAATAGATTTCAACTCCTGAATGGCTGCAACTTGGATAGCGTAGACCGATAGCAGGGTTCTCAATACCTTACTAACCACTGTGGCATCATCCATTTTACCACTAGCACTCTTAATCTCACCAACTATCTCTTTTATCCTCTGACCATACTGTTGGATATTCTCACCTTCAGCCATCCGCATGTCATCAAACTTTCCTCTTAGACTCTCTTCCTTGGCAATCTTTACATATTCATCACCATTATAAATCTCTTCAAGTTTCTTCCATTCCTCATAATCTACATATTTTGCATCAAACAAAGAACTGATAATAGCCTCCAGTGCTTGATTGTTTTTCTTGTTGCTCTTTTTTTTGATCATCAGTCATAATCCCACTAGGTGCGACATATTGAGTATTAACATGTTCCCGGTATTGATTTCCAAGACTCTTGATATAAATTTTCATTATATCACTCCATATCCTATAGTTCTCTGTTAAACTTCGGACCTTCCTTCTTCATCATGATCTACAAGATCTATACCTCAAGTTGTTAGGCTTAGACCTTAGAGGACCTAAGACGCTATGATACCAATTGATGGTATGATGAAAGAACAAGGATCTGGTCAACTACTGAGAAGGGGGGGTGAATTAGTAGATAGAAAAACTGATAAACTTCACCAATCTCAAAATCAATCTCTCAAAGTAAACCTAGAACTATCAATGCAATATCATTGTCAAGATAAAACTGTGAAGCTAAACTAGTTGACTGTTACAATAGATTACGGTAAACAACTTGTAACTCACAAACATCCAAATAATTTTACTAACATAAGTAAACCTTCATTTCATATTGTTTTCGGTTATCATGACATATCAAAGTGGATTAAGTAGTTAAGAAAATCAACTATAGAAAACATTCACCACTTGACACAATATTTTTGATGTGGAAACTCAAATGGGAAAAACCACGGTGAAATGAGACTCACAAGATAACTATCTGAACTCTTCTGAAGTTCACCCTGTTAGGAGCCAAGCTTGTTAAAACTCTTACAAAAGTCCTATTAAGAACAGATCCTGTTAGGGACCACCCAGTTAAGGGATTGACTATAATGCCTTGTTAGAAGAAATACCCTATGAGGAGTAACCTTTGCAAAGGATTTAGAATCCAAGCTAATGGATCACCTTGTTAGAGGATTTGAATAACACCGAGCTTGTTAGAGCTTACTCAGTTAGGGGATTTCAATCTGTTGTAATTGTTAGAAAACAACAAGAGTTTGCTAATCTGTTTGAATGGCACTACACTTGCTTGTTTAGATCCTTTTCATGCTCCTATCTACCTTTACTCAAACTGTAGATACATCATCTGGTTCGGCAACCACACACTCAACTAAAAATTTTCCAACTCTAAAACTAAACAACTCATCAACCTTATAAACAAATCAACTAGGTTGGTAACACAACAAAAACCTAATTAACATAGAGATTACAAACAAGTCGGTTCAAGTATGACTATTGGATTACATAACAATCTCTACACATCATTCAAGAAAGCCTCAGACAAACCTTCAAACAAACCATTTTTGGATCAATCCTTATCTTCCAATATGTCTGGAGGAAGACAAGAAAAAGAGACTGATAAACGTAAAGCTCGTGATGACATTAGTGTCCAGGCTAATCATAGTGATTCCTCTTCCAGCAATTCTCAAGTTTCCGAACCCGAAGAAGAAACAATAGAAAAATGTCAAAAATACAAAGACTTCATAAAGATGATGAAGATTACCATGGCCCTAGATAAAGAAGAATATTTTCTAGAATTGGCCAAACAAGGAGCTAAACTCCCCCCTGATTACAATGCTGAAATTCTTATCACTAAAGAAGATGGTAATTCACTAGCATTGATGACAAAACAACTACAAGAAATACAAACTGAGATTAAGGAAATGAAAGACAAAGACAAATCTCCTATGAAATATTCCTTGGATACAATTTGTCCTTTTCCATTTGATAAGAGTCTTTACATGCCTCTGTTTCCTTCTAGAACAGAAATTCCTAAGTTTGATAAATATGATGGCAACTCGGATCCCTAGGACCATGTCTGAGAATTTTGTTCCCTATGTATGGAATTCATGCATGAACATACTTATCTCATGCACCTCTTTCCAATAAGTTTAGAAGGACAAGCTATGTAATGGTACTCAAGCCTACCTATAGGAATTAAATCTTTTGAAGAACTGGTTGGAGTGTTTCTACAACAATAATCCTATAACATTCATCATCCAGTCACAATGATCGAGCTTTGTAATACTAAACAGAAGATAGGAGAACCTTTTCTAAATTTCCTTTAGTGTTGGAGAAAGAGTTTCTCTAGATATTCATGACCCATTCCTAATTCTGAGAAAATGGACATCTTTGTCAATAATCTGATTCCTGAGTTGAAATATAGTATCCAAATGTAAGTATATTGTTCATTCAATAAAATAGTAGATAGTTCTCTCAAGATGGAAGACATGCTTGTCCGGAAAGGAGATATATCACTTTATAAAGAAACACATCAAGGCTCTAGTTCCAAAGAAAAGAAAAAATACTGGAAGTACGGTAAAGATAAAAAAATAGAAATGTTGTTAATGATGAAGTGGTTGATAATGTCAAACCAAAATCAAAACCTATAGTATTCAACCTAACTAGTGGAACACAAGCCCTCAAAGCAGCTGAAAGCGCTATAGAAAACCCACCTAAGAAATCAAAAGAGTGTTTTAAAGAGAAACCTTGGGTTTCAAAACCTAAGCGTGATTTTACTCCTCTGGGTGAATCCTATGAGTCATCTTTTAAAACTCTATTAGCAAATGAATCAATCACATTTCTAGATAACTCTAAACCATATGATCCAGAGGTCAAATGTAAATGGTGGAGGGAAAATGACAATAGTGAATATCATCGAAACAAGGATGATACAAAAAATAACTACATGAAACTCAAACATGAGATTCAAGACCTCATCGATGCTGGCAAAATTATTGTTGGAAACCATATGACTAATACTGATCACAAAGCCTTCAAAGATCCTTTACCTTCTTATGAACAAGGTGATTCCTCAAAATCCAAGGGAGGTGCCAAAGTCAATTACACCTATGCCAACAATGACAATGTGATCAACATGATTGAATCTTCCCAATCTGAATATTGCAACGTGATCATAGTTAAATATAAACACAATAAAATGCAAACTACAAATGTTGTAACCCACACTAAAATGAAGGTTACTCTCAAAGGAGTTAGCTCTTCCTCTCATGATCAAACATCATCAAATTCGTTGACAACGCCAAATCTACCAACTACTTCAAACAAATAGCTAGATACGATCACAGCTAAATCCAAATAGTTGGCTTCATCATCTTCTCCTGGTTATAGCATTATTGACCAATTAAAGCGAACCACCGCTCAAATCTCCATTATTGAACTACTTAAAATCTCTTCTGCTTATAGAGAGACTCTAGACAAAGCCTCGCTCACCACTAACATCCCTAAAGACTTAGATGTGGGTCAGTTTCAATCTATGGTGGGTCACCTGACTTCACCTCACTACCTGTCTTTTTCTAAAGAAGATGGCACTAATATATTTAGCCTAAAATTCCAACGAAGGTTTCCGACGGAGAAGGTATATTGTGATCAAACTTGATTTTTTTTTTTAAATGCCCAATTTCATCAGAATTTCGACGATAATGCAACATTTGGTTTCGACGGAGAAGGAATTGGCAATGACATTTGGGTTTTTTTAGAAAAAGTGCCCACGTTCATCGAAATTTTGATGACTGTGTGCATTGCTTAAAAAAAAAAGAAAAGACCAAGTCATTTCATAAATCTTGCCTCTTTACAAAATCTTGTCTCTCATTCGTCCCACCTCTGTAGCGAACCTGTGGGTTTAATCGTGGCAGGGAAGATCATTGGTGTGAAACCAGCCAATTTTGCAGCTCAAGCTGGAAGTGGTGATGGAGTATGATTCGGTGGAAGTGGAGGTAGACACTCACTATCGAATCTCTATCCATCTTCGCTGGCTTCAACCACAACTATTCACGTAAGCGTCCCTTCCCGATCGAGCAAATGAGTGCCTACCTAACGGCCCTCCCAAGGTATCTTAGTTCATGTTGTCTTGGGGCATATTAGGGGATCACAATAGGGAACATGCAGGTAGGGGCTATCCCCTGATGAACACGAAGGAGGGAGGTGGACATAGTTCCCTGTGGGTTTAATCGCTGCAGGAAAAAGGTAGGGTATAATCAACAAATTCATTGTTATACATATTCAAATATTTAGATTCAAATTTTATTATATATTTATTAGATTAATTGGCAATAGTAGAGATAGTGAGAGGTTTCTATAATATGATATGATCAATTTAAAAGAAGAATTCTTACAAGACCTGAACCATTGAACAATCCTACAATCATGTATTATTTAAACACTGCATTTTAAATAATGAACAATATAGTTAGCCTGAAACATATTAACACTACTTTCCATATTTAAAATATATCCTAATTAAGGGGATGGATGACCTAAATCTGTGTGATCGAGTGCCATTATGTAAAATATATACTAATTATGGATGCTGGTATATATGGTAGTGACAGAAAATCCCTACTGCAAAACCGTGAGAGCAATGTGTAGTGATCGAGTGCTATTTTTTCTCGGTGTTTTGGAGGGGAGCATAAGTGTACCGTTAGGAAGGTGGTTTAAAATGGAAGCTGAGAGGTATAAGGTTATGAGGTGTGGGTTAGGATAAGATAGGGAGGTAAGTGATGAAGGATGTAATGGTAAAAGAGTAAGTTAGGATATGTTAGGGGTTTGGAAGGTAGGAAAGTGAATGGGGGGAGATAAAAGGATGTGAAGGATAGAATGGGGTTAGGTAGGTGAAGTAAAAGTAAGTGTGTATGAGGTTAAGGTGTAGGATATGATGTAGGAAAGTGGAGGAGGTTAAGATAAGGGATATGAAAGGTAGATGGAAGGTAATAATGATAGGAAGTGAGGTAAAGGTTATGAGGTGTGGGTTAGAAAATAGGGTGTAGGAAATGGAAGGAAGGGTCATATCCCTTTGAGAGTTTTCACTAAGATGAGTAGCCCAAGTATGGACCTCAAATCTTACAAGCCATGAGGATCCACTTGTAGTAGAGGAGCATATACTTGCATCTTGGGAGCTTATTAGGAGTTCGCCTTGAATTTGGGAAATACATATAGAGGAGATAGAATATTGATCAATACACATTACCTAGCCTCATCATAAATACAAGAGGTATAGACTATAGCAAGCACATATCATGAGCCAAAGGATCATATCCGAGAGTTGCTTCATCTCCAATCCTGTACATTTTTAAGATCCACAAATGGGGTTGAGGATAAGTCTTGTTTACTAATTAGCTTGGACTTATGCTTTGGGTTGCATCTATATGTGAGCAACCTAAAGCCATAATTTTCAATGCAATTTTTGAGAGGACTTGCTTCCACCTTGTGGTACTAGGAGGATAAAATGCACCAACTCACATTGGAAACCCTCTCCAGATACTAAATTTTGGAGTGCTTCAAAGTGTGTTCTATTTCAAAATATTTTTGACAGAGATGCATAGATGAGTTTCACAATTTACATAATAAGGTTTCATAGTGGCTCAACATGAGAGTTGGTTTTTGGAGTTCTTGTATTTTTTAGATTACATTCAAGACAAGTTACTTGTCAATTATTTCATTAGGGGTGGAAAGCCCAAAATTTTAGTTTTCCTACACATGGCCAATCCAAATGACTTTAGGGTTGCTATGGCAAAGTCTCTTATGGAAAAGGAGGTACATGGGAGGACACAAGAGGCATGAGAGAAGTTTGTGACCTTGATTAAGGGACTAAAGTGTCCATAGGCCTCCCCATCCTTCAAAGGATAATTTAGACTTACTATATGATTTACAAAGAAAAACCCAATAGTATCAATATTAGGGACAAAGGTCTACTAGAGCATAGTAGGGGCCATAGGGTAGTCACATTTTACCATCATAGACACAAAGATATTTTAGGTATGAGAGACTATGGGGCTATCAAGCTAGGCCTTCTATGACTCAACAACCTTTTAGGGGAGAATCTAGTGTTTTTAGTCATTAAGATCTTCTAATTATGGTGGGGCCTAGCCAACATAGGGTTATATGAGAGGCACATGTTATGTATATGTTAGTATTAGACAGAGAGTGCCCACAAGGTTTTAGAGTAGGTGGACACCATGCTAGGATGTCAAAGTAGATAGTTGATATGCGGGTCTTTACCCTCCCAACCACTCAACATATACCACCATGGGTCTTTACCCTCCCAAACACACAAAGGTCAAAGGAAGATTCACTACTACAACACTCACTTTTTGTGACAGTCTCAAGCACTTAGGATAGTCACTCCTTTCGTGGCCATTCTTCTTCACACAACACTCTCTAACATTAATTATGATGATAGTGTACCTCCTTAAACCTTCCACCAACACCTAACTCAATACCAAACTCTTTCCCAATCTTGGTAATGGACTAATTAACTCAATTCACTGTGAAATTGTGATGGTCAATGCAAGGTTTAGGACAGTAGTAATTAGGATCTTCTAATTATTGTGGGGCCTAGCCAACATAGGGTTATATGAGACAGGGGTAAGTTCAATAGTGATTTATCCTCTACAACCTTTGCCAGTCTGTGCAAAAGTTGGAGCTTGACAACATTCTTTCACTTTTGGCTAGCTAAATTTTTCAAGAATTTTATCTCTAGATTTAATATTTCTTTTCTTGCATGAATCTATTAATTTTGAGATAACAGATCTTGACTTCATGAATTGATCCTAGTTTATCCCTTTAACCCTAATTAATTTATTTAGAGTGTTTAGTTCCATTTTAATCCTTTCTTTTACAATTAAATATTATTAAAAAATTGTATTATTGTTCCAAATTTTGTGGATATTTAGGAGACACAAATAAAATATAAATGTAATCATTCCATATTTTTGTAGGAGATATTGGAATGAGACTAATAGGAAGAGTAGTAAACATGAGTCAAAATGAGCACTTCAGAATAAATCTAAACATTATAAGGAAGAGTAGCTTGGAAAAATAGAAGCGTAATTTATTTTCCAATATGCAAGATTATTACTTGGGAAAGAATCTTGAAAGAGGATTGAAAAGATCCTTGAGCTAACATTGTCTCACTTATCCAAAATTATGAGGAAGGATTCATTAATTAAATGGTCATTAACAAGATGGAGAGAATAATAATTGGGAAGAGATAGATTTCACATGCTACTAGGTGACTAGATTGGAGAGAAACTAGAGGCAAATCATTTAGCTTGGCCATGACACAAAGTCTTAGAATAGATGCCAACCTTGGTGAATGGAATTAAAATCCCAAACAATTAATGAGTGGTGAGACAAGTAGAGGCATCTATAAATTTTGTTTTGAATAAAATAAAGAAAAAATGGGACTAAAACCAAGGGAAATGCACATGGAAAGGATATGATGAAAATCAAAATAAATAGTTTGAAGATAATATTAGTTACCTAAAGGATATTCCACTTGATTATTTGGTATATCATAACTATTTTGACAAATTTTGAAACCATTAGAGGTACCTTTTGCTTCTGTAGATGAGGCATGCATTCATGTTGAAGTTGTGATAGCTTATTTGCCTCTTTATAGACAACAAATTATCCATACGAATTATCATATATACTTGTAACCTCCATCCCAAACCACCTATTTCACTCTTCCTTTGTGTACCTCTTTTATTCTTCCATTACCTCTTCACTTACCTAAATTCAATCCAAAACATAGTGTATATAGCATCAAAAAAATTCCATATTTGATTAATATTATCCACAACATATCGAAAAGACAAATACCACACTTACTGTGTCATCAACCAAAAATAATTTACTTACATATTCAAAGAGTTCAATAATGGAGAAACATCCATGTGGTGCTCTACACATGTCCTTGAAGGTTCAAGAAATACTTATCCTCTATTGGTCCAAGCTTTATATCACTTTCCATGCATGAAAATAATTGCAACCATACACAATTTCCCACCCAATAGATTCTCTCAAACTAGTTTACTATCTTAACATAGGGTCAAGGAAAAGCGGGCCAAAATAGGAATCCAAGTGTCTTAAAAGCCTTCAAGACCATAGTGGTGAGAATTGAATTTCTTTCTTTAGTGGTATCTTTCTCTAGATTAATTAGTTGGGGATTCTATTAGGACCTTTTCCTAATTAAAAAAAATATATAAAGATTACATCCCTAAATATTGCATTCATAATAGAATAAATTTCTGCAATATTGAGACTAAATTCATAATAGATTTATAGTGATGAATAAAGAAATATTTAAGATTATCAAAAAATTGATGTTTTCTTTCTCCCAACCATCATTGGATATTGGGTGATCTTTGAGGCATTATGTCAAATAGTCCATGTGCCTTATCTAAGCTTACATATTTTGCATGCATGTGTACCTGGGCAGTTGCACTACAACATCTATACTCACTAATCACATTTGGTTGGAAGTTTCTAAATCCATTTCAAACACATCTTGTGCATATCCTGCAATCATAGCATTCCATTAGATCGCGTTTCTTTGATGCATCTCACTAAACAGTTCATGTGCTTTCATGTCTATACTTCCACATTTTCCAAACATGTCAAATAGAGTATTTCCAACTGTAAGCATCTGATATTAATTGCCCTTACCTTCTGCTTTGATGGAAGCCCATACTCTGTTCCAAAGCTCCTATTTTGGCACAGGTAGAGAGTACGTTGGCAAATAAAACTGATCGAAATGCAAATCTATTTGTTGCATTGACTGCATTGTGAAGACGCTTATGTGTTTCATCGACAGCATAAAGCGGGAAAGGACATGAGAATATCTCCTCAGGGAGGTATTCTATGATAGCTGCGAGGTAGATGAGAGTTTCTTATGCCATTTGCTTTGTTCTATGTAGTCAAATGCAAGAACATTGTTTGAATTCAAATGCTAATGGTGATTGTCTTTTTAATGGAAACAGATGGGAAGGGAGGTCAAGGGAAGGAATGGGCCCACAACACACCTAAGTAGTCAAAGCTTAGTGTGTGTTGTTTAAGGCTACCCTCTTAAGACATCATAATTGTTTGGCTCTTCACTCCTAAGACCTTCAAAAGTCTTTAATGGCTTCATTGAGTCCTTTTGTCTTCCAAATGCACCTACACCAACTTGAATTCTCCTTCAATGCTTGATTGTCTATTCACTTGGAATTGAATTGATTTTATAACTAAGAGATCACTTGAATTGTAGGTAGACCCCTTTAAATGATAGGGTAGGCTTCCTTTTATACCTTATATATGTCTTGAAAGCATTTCATCCTGATGGCTTTAAATTAAAGTACTTTCTCTTCTATTTGGTATTGGTGGAGCAAAGGTTGCATTGCATCATCCTAGGATACATATTTCCGCAGATACAACACCAAGTTAAATGTATCCCAAGTCGATGCAAAGCAACCTTTGCTCCAGAGATCACCAAAAAGTAGAGAAAGAACTTTAATTTAATTCCATCGGGATAAAAGTCTTTAATCAAGACAGATAAATGGTATGCAACTGGATCTATTTGGAATGCATTACCCAAACACCGCAATCGATCAGTCACCTTTGAAAAGAAATTGGTATGATCAAATATTTAGACATAAAATAGATGAAATGCACTCCATACTACTGCTGCACAATATTTTGGTCAATGATATTTTTAAAATAGTAAAGGAAGGTGTATGGAACAACCAAATTCTGATCATTATAAACAATGAATATTTTAAGATCCTTTTATGATATGTAAGTTGAGAATATTTTATGAAAGGTCCCTAAATGAATACACTTTAAACTGATTTTAATATACCTTGAAGTGTGCAATATGGAAGGTTTGTATTCTTAATCTCCTGCCCATTTCTTAATTTAAAAGATGATATCTTTATTAAATATCTCCTCTATTAAATATCTTTATTAACTTGATTTCTCCTTCAATTCTTGATGAATGCTTGATTGCATGTTCACTTGGAATTGAATTGATTTTATAATTAAGAGATCACTTGAATTGTAGGTAAACCCCTTCAAATGATAGGGTAGGCTTCCTTTTATACCTAATATATGTCTTGAAAGCATTTTATCATGATGGCTTTAAATTAAAGTACTTTCTCTTCTATCTGGTATTGGTGGAGTAGAGGTTGCATTGCATCATCCTAGGATACATATTTCCACAGATACAACACAAGTTAAATGTATCCTAGGTTGATGCAAAGCAACCTCTGCTCTAGAGATCACCAAAAAATAGAGAAAGAACTTTAATTTAATGCCATCAGGATAAAATTCTTTAATCAAGACAGATAAAAATTGAGTTTGATTGTCATCATTTACTTTGCCAAATTCTTCACACATAACTCCTGAATCAATTTCCTACTCACAAGAATTTTATTATGTCTCAAATATAGGGAAACAGAAGGCTTCAAATAGAAAAATTGAACATGCAACTAAATCCATTGACTAACCAGAAGAACAAAATTAAGAAATGGTTTGATCATCTAAGAGATGTTGTAGACTTGTAACTCACCAGCTAAGTTTTTGCGGGTAAGAATTTTTTTGTTTTGGTTATGGTTGTGGTGTTTATAGGGAGACATTTACAAATTTATATCTATTTTCACTATTTAATGGTTTATGGGTTTGTAATGGTAATTTAATGTTCTTTCATATTTTTGTATATATTCTTTATAATAGCCTATTATATTGATTTGTTCTATTATGCATAATGGTGTGGGTCAGATGACTTTGCCATCGGTGCATGAAAGCATTGAACAAGTTCTACTTTTAAAAATTACATGAAACATTTTTAATTTATTTGATTCAGTGTTATTTGCAAAAAATGATTATCAATGATGTTTCCTTTCTCCAAGAATTGTCTAGGATCTTTCCATCAAATAATATGTAACATCGAATGACTAAATCTTTTCATTACAAATGCTTATTTTATTTAATTATTATCTGAGCATGAATTAAAATTTATATCTGTATAGAAGTAGAACATACAAGTTGAAGAATCATGTGCAAGCAAATTTCCTAAAAGAAAGCAAGCAGGCATTATCTTGAATGACATGGAAACAAGCTCATCAGTTGCCTAGAAGAGAGCAATTGGAGAATGGCAGAAGAAAGTGTTTAAGGGTGATAAATAGATAGATAGTATGCAATACAAACAAACAATGTATGGAGTGTCTGATGTGACGTCTCTAATTTATGTCCGGAGGGACTAATTGGTTTTGGAGTTCATCTGAAACCTATTAGGCCACGCTTGGAGGAAATCAATGTGTTCATGCAAGGAGCACCTTTTTTCTATTATGAGAATGATACTTTTGCACCGAGGGATATTTGGAAGTCAATATCCAAAAATTTCTATAGTGTGGAACCAGAGTTGGCAGACTCGAAGTAATTTTCAGCTTTCAGAAGACCAAGAGGTTATGTACACAATCTCCCAATAGAAGGGCAATTTCAAGCATTACCTCTCCTCCCCATGACTATTCAAGAAGCACTTCCTCAGACAAAGGAATATTGACCTCCATGGGATCAAAGAAAAAAATTGAAGCATAGACTCTAAACGATGTGGTGGTGTCCTTCGTGAAGAACTCTACACTATAATTGAAAATTCACAAGGGAAACTGCAAGATAGTGAAGAGAAATACAATCTTGAAAAGTGGGAAGAATGGATCTTGGTTTGGGTGGGGCTAAGTCAGGTGGCTCCTCTAGAGGTTGACGAGATAGAAATCATATTAGGATTTGAAAAAGATCACACTCGTGGAACTTCATGTGCGAGTGATCGATTGTGGTGTTTGGGTAATGCATTCCAAATAGATATAGTTGCATTCCAAATGGGTAATGTCTTGATTAAAGACTTTTATCCTGATGGCATGCAACTATATCTATTTTGAATGCATTACCCAAACACCGCAATCGATCACTCGCACATGAAGTTCCACGAGTGTGATCTTTTTCAAATCCTAATATGATTTCTATCTTGTCAACCTCTAGAGGAGCCACTTGACTTGGCCCTACCCAAACCAAGATCCATTCTTCCCACTTTTCAAGATTGTATTTCTCTTCACTATCTTGCAGTTTTCCTCGTGAATTTTCAATTATAGTGTAGAGTTCTTCACGAAGGACACCACCACATCGTCTAGAGTCTATGCTTCATTTTTTTCTTTGATCCCATGGAGGCCAATAGTCCTTTGTTTGAGGAAGTGCTTCCTGAATAGTCATGGGGGGGAGAGGTAATTCTTGAAATCGCTCTTCTATTGGGAGATTGTGTACATAACCTCTTGGTCTTCTGAAAGCTAACAATTATACTTCAAGTTCACCAACTCTTGTTCCACACTATAGAAATTTTTGGATATTGACTTCCAAATATCCTTCGGTGCAAAACCATCATTCTCATAATAGAAAAAAGGTCCTCCTTGCATGAACACATTGATTTCCTCCAAAGCATGGCCCAATAGGTTTTGTAGGAACTCCAAAACCAGTTAGTTCCTTCGGATATAAATTAGAGACATCACATCAAACACTCCAGACATTGTTTGTTTGTATTGCATAGTCTCTATCTATTTATCACCCTTTAACACTTTCCTCTTCTTTTCTCCAATTGCTCTCTTTTAGGCAGCTGATGAGCTTGTTTCTATGTCATTCAAGATAATGCCTGCTTGCTTTCTTTTAGGAAATTTTCTTGCACATGACTCTAAAGCTTGTATGTTCTGCTTCTGTACAGATATAAATTTTAATTCATGCTCAGATAATAATTAAATTAAATAAGCATTTGTAAAGAAAAAATTTAGTCATTCAATGTTACATATTATCTGACGGAAAGATCCTAGACAATTCTTGGAGAAAGGAAACATCATTGATAATCATTTTTTGCAAATAAAATTGAATCAAATAAATTAAAATGTTTAATGCAATTTTTAAAAATAGAACTCATTCAATGCTTTCATTCACCGACGGCAAAGCTATTTGATCCACATCATCTCTCACCGTCAGAATTCCGATGACAACTAATGGAACGTCAGACAAGGATGCTATATATCCAACATCACTGCCATGTCAGACAGTCGTCGAGGAGCAATCATAAAATCCGTCGGAAATCCAATGGAAATCCGCCAATATAGCCATCGTTGGGGGAGTTCATAACAATGTCGGATGACTGACGCAAATGGCATCATCAGAAATCCCGACAGTGAGTTTTTGATGGTAAAGTTTTTTGGAAGCCCGACATTTGGTCATCGAAAATCCGACAATTAGCTGTCGGAAATTAGGCCCAAATGTACTAGTGTGGCAATTCACTTAATCATCTGTATAACCAGCCATTACATATTGAAGCTATGATCCATACGCACCAAGTCAAGCATGTTTTGATAGATGGAGGTGTTGGGTTGAATATATGTGCCTACAATTTACTAATACAATTGGGATTTTCTGATAATGCCATTGATCCAGCAAAAAAAATAATAATCAAAGCTTATGATGAAGAAGAAAGAACATCTAAGGGTCTAGTACTATTGTCAATTAGGGTGGGACCTATAGAACAAGATGTTATTTGTCAGGTGCTTGATCTTCCTCTCTCCTACAACATCTTGCTGGGTAGACCATGGATTCACAAGATGCAAGCAGTTCCATCTACTTATCATCAATGTTTGAAATTTCCCTACAATGGGGTTGAATTCAATGTTCCTACAGATACAACCTATACCTATAATGCTTTAAAATAAGGTGTTGATACCCTTGTTCCTCATAACAGAGTAGTCTCTATAGCTGAAAGTGCAAAAACTTTGAAGAAAGACTTAGAATAGAAATTGAAAATCATAGGTACTAGTATGGATGGATACAAGATCAAACATGTACTCTCATTGATGTCTCTTCCACCATCACCAAGATAGTCAGGAAAATCATCAAAGGCTATGAAGCCACAAACTTCAAATACAAACATCATCTATGATGGTATTTTTGTACAGTCCTCTACTTCCCTTGCAAATGAAATAGAAGAGGCGGAAGTTCTCAAATGGATTTTCAAAGAAGAGAGTGAAAATAGAGAAGGAAAACACAGTGATATTTCCCCTACCCAATATGGTCTAGGCTATAAGATGATTCAACACATGGGATATTCAGGTACTGGTCCTTTGGGAAAGCACCAAGACAGAATCACTGAGCCTATCAAGATACAAACTAAGTCTACAAATGATAAAACTAGACTTGGCTACCATCTAGAAGAGTCATCAAATCAAAAACATATTTCTCGTCAACAGCCTAAGTGGAGGAAAAAGATACTACCTCCAACATCACAGGAAGTAAATACTCAGCAAATTTAGGATGAGCATGAAATAGAACAAGAACTAGTAATCAAGAAAGAAGAGGCATCTTGTAATCAAGTTCCAACTGTATCAGTAGTAACACTACAAGAAGTAGATATTCCAGAAGACATAAGAGAAGAAGTGGAAGGAATCAAAAACCTATTTGCACCACTAAATATTCTTGTCACATATACAAGAAGAATGCAAATAGAGGATTTAGAAACTGAATTGAATGAGTATGAATGGGGTCAAGAGCCTCTATCAGATACATCTACCAAAGAGACTCCTAAAGAACCTAATGATATCATAGATGAAGCACAAGAGATCATACACTTGAAGCTACAAAAGGAAATAGAGGAAATCAAACTAAAAAGACAAGAAGATTATAAACAACATCTGAAAGAAATAAGAGCACAAGAAAATTATTCACCTACTATATCTCTCTCTAATGAGATAGAGAAAATCAGGTATGGGACTACAAAGGAAGAATTGGAGGCTACGGAAGCAGGGCCGGTCATTAGTTCAGAGGAAGTTGAATGGGAAAGATGACAAAGACTACCAGAGCTATCAAGGTTATGTCAACAGGTATGTCAACTACAAGTTCATCATTGAACCAAATCATGAAGGAACTTATAGCATCAAAGATGTAGATATTGATACTATACATGCTTTCAATAAGCCACTTGAAGAGGAGCCGAGGGCTTCATCTTTTGACTCTAATCACTCTAAAATAAGATCTATTTATGACATTTCCTATTCGGCACCAAACTATGACTACTTTGTCATGAATGTCAAAACTCTGTTTGATAAACCTGATACTGTCAAACCGCGATATATAGTCTAGTCCAAAGTAGAGGACGGTGCTAGTGGTATGTCTGTTGGGTTAGGTCCCCTAAATACTAATGTAAAATTTGATAATCATGTTCTAACTCTTACTAGTCTTGAGATGCTTACGCAAGGTAGTCTTTTAGAACTCAACTTGTCGGTCCGAGGTTGTGATGACAATACCATGAATTCCCTTGAACCTGTTAAATTTTTATCCCTGGTACATCCTAAGCTTATTGATTGTACTCTCCAAGATCAACCTTTGAATATACCTACCTTTATCAATGACTATACATTAGCCCATTATCTTAATGAAATTGAACAAATGGGCTCTTCTACCAGTGAACAAAGTGAGAACATGAAAGCAGATGTCAAGTATCTTAGTCTCAAAAATCACAAAAAGAAAAATAATTGTTCTGATGGCAAAAACCACACTGTGGCGGTGTTAGAATCAAAAATAGTAAAAATAAAGGGCGTACCTAATAGTGAAAACCTCTCTAAGGCACCTGAAGTTGAGATACTTGATATTTTGCCTAATCACTTTCAAGAGCGATCATCAGCACTAATTGAACCTACACAACCAGTAAACATTGGAACAGAAGAAGCTCAGCATACCATACATGTAGCTCAATCCTTCTTAGCAGAAGAACTGAAAGAATTTGTTGATTTCTTCACGGAAAAAAAGATCAATTTTGCATGGACATATGCTGATATGTCAGGTCTAGATCCTAACCTCATAATGCATCATCTTTCTATTGCTCCCAGAGTTAAACTTGTTAAGCAAAAACTTTGAAAAATGCATCCTCATGTTGCATTACTTGTTAAGGCTGAGCTAGAAAAATTACTAAAAGTTGGATTCATTAGAGAAATTGATTATGCTGAGTGGATAATTAATATTGTATATGTTTCCAAACCTGACAAATCAATACGTGTTTGCACATCTTTTAGAGATTTAAAAAAAGCTTTTCCAAAAGATAATTTTCCACTACCGAACATAGACATGATAGTGGACATGATTGTTGGTTATGAAATGTACTCTGTGATGGATGGTTTTTCCAGATACAACCTAATCCAAATTGCACCTGAGGATAAACAGAAAATAGTGTTCACCTATTCATGGGGAACTCTCTACTAGAATGTAATGCCCTTCGGCTTAAAGAATGTAGGTGCCACCTATCAAAGAGTTGTAACGATATTTTTTCATGATATGATGCACAAAAACATGGAGGACTATGTCGATGATACTCTACTCAAATCTATGAAAAGATCAACACATCTATCAGAACTAGGTCCAATCTTAGACAAGATGGAAAAATTCAAACTTGGATTAAATCCCAAGAAATGTGCATTTGGAGTCACATCTGGCAATCTCCTAGGATACATTTCAGTGAAAGGAATTGAAGTAGACCCAGAAAAATTTAAGGCTATCATGGACATGCCATCTTCGAAGAATGTCAGTCAAATGAGGACTCTACAAGGGTGGCTCCAATCCAGTAGACATTTCATCTCTCAGCTCACAAACAAAGCTCAACCATTCACAAAAGCTTAATGTAAAGGAGTTACCTACAACTAGGATGAAGACTGTGAACAGCATCTAAAGAAAATCAAGGAATATCTTTCTAATCCACCTATCTTAATGCCACTGATTCAAAATAAACCCTTGATACTCTACATATCAGCTACTGATACATCATTGGGGGCACTTTTGGCTTAACAGGATGAGAATAAAAAGGAAAGAGCTATATATTATATCAGCCAGACTTTGGTGTCCTATGAGATGAACTATACTATTATTAAGAAAGCTTGTTTGGCATTGGTCTTCGCATCACAGAAATTATGACATTACATGCTAGCCCATTCTATCAAACTAGTGGCTAAAATAGATCTGCTCAAATATCTTCTCAGCAAGGAAACACTTATAGGGAGATTAGCTAAGTGGGTTATGATTCTTACAAAATTTGACATTGAATATATAGAGTGCAAATCTATCAAAGGAAAGGTCATTGCAGATCAGCTTGTTGATGCTCCTCTTGAAGACAATAAACCTTTGCACATAGAGTTTCTGAATGAATCCATCATACGCCTTACTTAGCGATCCTGTAAAATGTTCTTTGATGGGTCTTTCACTCAACAAGGTTTTGGTGCTAGAATTCTTTTTATCACTCCTCAAAGATATTCAATCCAAAGGCTTACAAGATCCTTTTTCCTTGCACAAATAATATTGTAGAATATGATGCTTTGGTAAATGGAATTAAGCTAGCTATTAAATGGAACCTGTTGTTGAGTTACACATCTATGGTGACTCTCAGCTAATAATCAACCAGATCAATGATACAGTCAAGCAGCAACTTGTACGACAAAACATTACGAGCTGCACGAGTAAACACTCCCATACGACAATTGGTAACATGCAGCATGATTAAATGGTCTATGAAGAACATACTCGTACGATACAAGGGTAGACACCATATGAGAAATCCCACATGACCATACAATAAAACAAAAAATTTCAAATACTTGTATGAGATAGTATGGAACCGAACGATAAAATGATACATGCCAACTTAACTGAAATTAAAAATGAAAAATTCAATAAAAATTCAAAAAATAAGAAATGCACAAGGCTTGAGATCGATCACTTACTGCTAGGGGATAGTTCTGAGGTCAATTATGTCATCTCTAGCGCTCGAATTGATGCTCTTGAATCGGAATTGTCATTTTTCTTCATAGGAGGTTTTTCAAATTTTGATCTTTAAGAGATAAAAATGAATTGACAAAGACACATTGAACCCCTTATGAACCCAACCCCTAATTTTCAAACTTGCTCCAATGGACATAAAATTTGTATCCTTGACTAAATCAACTACCCTAAATCCATTTTTGAGATCGAAATTGAAATCTAAGATAATTTTTCTAGTTGAAATTTCACAACTTTGACAATTTAGCACTTTCATCCTCAAGTCAATTTTTGAATCATTTTTTGCACTCAAATCAATTCTTATATCAATCTTCGTGCACAGATTATCATCGCCAAATCTTTTTTCTTTTCAAAATTGCCTCAAATCATTGTACCCTCATCATCTTTTGATTTTGCTCTCGAGGGGGCATCGTCATCATCATTGCGTTATCATCGCCAAAAAGTCAAGATTTTTTTCAAATCTTCATCTAATTCGAGTAGAAATCTTTTTAATCAAAAATTAATCAAACAAAACCTTATTGTTCTTCAAAATTGAATCAATCTCTAGGGGCATATCAGTTTCATCGCACCAAATCAAGTTGATATTGTCTTTGTCTAAATTACGCTCAATCCAAATAGGTGTTCAATTTCATCACTTCAAATCAAGCTGGACATTTTCTCTAATCGATTTTTATTCTATCAAGTTCGGAATCGGTTTCGTCTCTTCACTCAATCTAGTTCAATCAAGTTCTAGATCAATACTCGTTTATTAATCAATCAAGTTCAAGATCAGTATCTCGATCTTTGTTGGTCCTATTTCAATCAAGTTCAGGATCGGTGTAGCTTTAATCAACCTGTTCAACTTCATCGCTTCAAATCAAGCTGCACATCTCGCTCTTCATCAGTTTGTGATCCATCAAGTTCAGAACTGATAATCTATTTGACATTAAATTTTCTTTGAATCAATGAGTTGCTCGTACATCAATTCAAAGAGGGGAAAATGTAATACCCTAAAAATGGTCATCTAAATCATATGCCGCTAATATCGACTACATCATCAAGGTCCTAACCAAAGGAAAATTAAATCAATCATGATCACCTAATTAATTAATTCTTGATCATCAATGTCACATGGCAAATAAATCACTCAATACTAATTAAATAATCATTTAATTAATTAATCATTCCAAGTAAATCATTTTAATCAATTATCTTATTTATTCAATTAAATATCCTAGCATATTTAATTAATAAATCAATTTTTCATTAAAACATCAAAAAGGAATCAATTTGGAAAAAAGGAATTAATTTGAAAAAGAATTTTAAAAAATGGAATTAAATTGAAAAAACTTAGAAAAGAAATTAAATCAATTAAATCAATTAAAAATCAAAATTGAATATCAAAATATAAAATATGAAATAAATCAGTTTTTTGAGATTTTATCTTAAAATTTACTCAATTTTCTTTAAAGCTGAGAAAAGCAGCCAATCACATCAATTCACCTAGATTGTGCTTCCTCTTGGAGAATCTTTCCTGCTCATCATTGATCAATCTTGATCGTTGGTCTCTCTCTGGATTTCCTATAAATTCAGACCTTCATCTCTCATAAAAAAGAGAATCTAGAGATTATTGTTATTGTGCTATTTTTGCTCTAGGCTTATTGAGATTTTGTGCATTAAGATATTACATATTAGCTATTGCATACTTGTTAAATCATCTAGCTTAATATTGCTTAAATCGTGTTAGATTAATCATGCATATCAAGCTTAATCTTGCATCCATTTAGCTCAATTTCATACTCATATAGATTAAACCATTCATTTAGGTGTTGTCTAGTCACTAGTGTTGCATAAGGAAACCTGAGAGCAAAACTAAACTCACATCTACTAGAAGGAAATAGGTTGCTTTGTAATGGTTTATTGTTCATTATTGATTATTGATTTACTAATCATGCATCTAGTGACTTAATTGAAGTGTTGTGTATTTAGATACAGATATAGATACATATACAGATACAGATACAGATACAGATATAGATATAGATACAGATACAGATACAAATACAGATACAAATATAGATACAGATACAGATATAGATAGAGATACACTTTTCACACATACAAAATCAAGATCGAATCTGCATCCTATCAAGATCAATATCAGTAACATCATCAATCGAGTTTTCTTTGAACCAACACATTGTCAAACATCACTTCAAAGAGGGGCAAAATGTATACACCTAAAAATGGTTTGAAGATAGTTAATTAAATACGCAGTTATTTAATTAATCCCCCTTCCCAATTAATTGAATTCACAAGCAATTTGATTAATTTCCCTATTCATCTACTAGTAAATAAATCTACATGATTTATTTGTATTGTTCATTTCATATCCCCTTTTGATTAATTAATCCTCTTCCATTTAAATTCATTCTTCTAATCTCATAATTAGTTAAAACAAATCAAATCATGATTTGTTGAAATTAATTATCTTTTTCTAAATATTTGAATTTCTAAATTCAAATGAGCACATGGCTTCTAAATTTTAACCACCTAACCTAACCATTCTATCTAATCCTAGGGTCTAAATAACCCTATCCTCTTCCACATCCTAACCTTTTATGGGTTGGATATTCTCCCCTTGAGACACATGTCACTTTTTCCTCATGTCTCCTCCCTTGGACACTTGCCCTCTCATGAGCAAGGTTCCTTGACACTTACCACCATAGAGATGACAAGTGTCCCTTCTTCCAACCTCTTCTCCAACTCCCTCAATCTTGGCCCTTGATATCTTCAAATCAAATTTGGACCATCGATTCCTACCACCTCAGCTTTGGCCTTGGAATTCCTATAAATACCCCTCATTTTGGAGAAATAAGGATCCCTTGCATCCTAGATTTTAGCATCATTACTATAGTCATTTTCATTTCAATCATCTAGCATAATTAGTATTTTAGATTAATCATGCATAACAATCATTCATTGCATATCATTTGCATAATCATGAAGTAGCTACTCAACTCTTGAGTTGCCACTTTGGAGGTCATAGCTCCGCTGAGAGCCAACAATTCTTCAACCTTCAAGGTCCTCAAGAATAGAGGAATATGGGACATCTCAAAGAAGTATTTGGTTTGCATTTGCTTAGTTTTCTATTTGCTTCATAATTTCATTATGTTGTCTCATCTATGTGTATGCTTGTTTAATTTAACCATATTTTTAGCATCACAATATGTATATATATACATATACATATACATAGATCCTAAATCCTTACTTATTAAATATTAGATGTTATATATATGTATATGTATATGTATATGTATATGTATATGTATATGTATATGTATATGTATATGTATATGTGTATGTAAAGCGGAAAATCGAACCCTAGGTGTTCCCCCACTCCAAGGAGAGAGAAAGGAGGTCACTAGGATTGACGGTTTTCACTTAGGAGAGACTTTACATTCAAAAGAGGGGTTGAAACTCACAAGATCCAATCCCACACAATGCAAGATTGAATTCTAAATGAGTTTCAAGGGTTGAGACAGCAAGGATACCCTCTTTTGTAAATAATGTAGATAGAAGGATTGAACTAGGAGTGTATGTAAAAGTAGGAAAGATTCACTTATAGACGGAGATAGAGACACGGGATGAAGCTATGGACCTTGAATAGCAGTAAAATGTCAAGACGATGTTGTCCTGCAAGTTTGAGCGAAAGTTAACAGGACGATGGCACCCGAAGTGCACACGGTCCTCCGAAAAATCCGCGAAATGAAGGGGGATCTGTTCATCTCTGCACAAGGATTCTAGATCTTCAATTACAGTCGTGTACCTGCAACCTACACACAAAAAAGAGAGGACAATTGGGGGGTTAGGGATTAGGGGTTTGCCTTCAGGTCAAACCCCGGTTTTGGAATTAACCAAGAAATGAGAATGTTGTAAATGTAAATGTTTGTAATGTAATCAAGTACTGATACCTTGTTGTAAGAATGTTTGTATTCTTACATGCGAAGGTGTAATGATGTTGTATGTTGTATGTTGTGTGTTGTAGGTGATCTCCTCTTCAATGGTTGAATCCTTGTCTTGAATGCAACAACTAGCCTTGAATGGAGACCTAGAATGCTCAATGGCTTGAAGGAATGCTTGAACGTTTGAATGTTTGAATGTTTTAATGTTTGCCTATCGCTTCCGCCTCTTGTACACATATGTTTTTCCTCCTCTTTTTCTGGGAGGGGAAATGTAGTTTATATAATTGTCAATTAGGGTTAGGAGACTGATTTTTCCGACCTTAGGCCGACCTAGGAGCATTATTTTCCAAATTGCAAACTTGAAGACCTGATGCCCAACAAGAGACCGGGCCCAAAATAGGGCTAGGGACCAGGGCGCCTCAGGACCATGGCACCTAGCGCCATGGTCTTGAAGGACCAGGGTGCTGGGCACCATGGTCCCACCTCCTGGGATAATAGGGTGCAAGGAGGATCAAGCCAAGGTGCAGAAAGATGCAGTTTTTGATGTCGTAAACAGGTTTTGGGGTCTCCATTCAAGTTCAACATTGCGCCGCCATCATGAAGACCCAAATGAAATCAAAATTACAAGTGTCACAATTTTACGATGCTACATTTAGCCCCCACTTTAGCGGGAGTATAAGTGTATGCCCATACTTCCGGTAAAGTACAAGGAAAAACATTGAAAGACTTTCACCACGTCAAGGAGGCAAGATACACCAAGTCCCCAGTGGACTAAGGATCTTACGACTTCTATTGACAAAGTAAAAGGGAAGATCATGAGGGAGAACCATGACTGACAGTAGTACAGTTCCCTCACTATGAGTCATGCAAGAAAAAATACCAAAAATTTTCAAGGCAAAGCTAAGTTCGCCAAGAAATTTTTTAAGAATCTTGAAGAGATATGAACGGAGTGTATGCCCCCTACGTTAAAGTGATTGCACATGCCTCATCGGGGGTGATTGCTTTAAGGTAGTGATACACATAAGAAATGAGAAGGGAAAGGAGCATGTTATCACAAAGATTTAGCCCCCAAGTGTGAGATAAACCCAAGGATAATAGACACAAAACACAAATCACGAGGTGACTTCACTTTCCTTGGGGTCAGTATGTTGTATGATAATTCATGTATATCATATGTATGTATGCATAATTGTTCTTCATTCCCCAATCAAGGAAGGTCACCTAGAAGAAGGGAACACATGTGTCTTTTGAGTCAACATGAGAGAGACCAAAAGAGATAATCAAATGTCTAATTAAATAGATGCCTCCTAGTTGGACAATCAAATACTTAATCCAGGATTGCCTCATTTTGATTACCAAGCTAGATGAATTTGAATAACCCATATTTTTCGGGAAGACAATCAACCTGCAAACTACGTGGCCAACTTAGGTGTGGTGTATGAGAAAATAAAATGGTGGATGGTAGGTAAAACCTTCCCAATGCACCTGTGTGAGCTGACATGAAGGCATGCTGAAGTTCTTGTATACTCACAATGGCCAAATATTAATGATGCTATCATGCCACATGAGTAAAGCCACTTCTTGTAATAAGTGGAATCAACACAACTCTAGAGGGCTTTCAAATTGTTCTTGGTCTCTTAGTTTTGTGTTTCCTGATTTGGGTTTGGGATTAAGATTGTGAACCTCATAATCAGCAAGAGCAATTTTAACATGGGGGGAGATAAAAATAGAATGGAGTCATAGATAAAAATAGAATGGAGTTGTAAAGCGGAAAAATCGCGATTGAACCCTAGTTGCTCTCCCCTCTTCCAACTCCAAGGAGAGAGAAGGGAGGTTAGCTAGGATTCGATGGTTTTCACCTAGGGGGGAGACTTTACATTCAAAAGAGGGGTTGAAACCCACAAGATCCAATCCCACGCAATGCAAGATCGGATGCTAAATGAGTTTCAAGGGTTATGACAGCAAGGCTACCCTCTTTTGTAAAGAATGTGCATAGAAGAATTAAGCTAGGAATGCATAGAAAGTGACAAAGATTCGCTTATAAACTGAGATAGGAATACAGTATGAAGCTGCGGACCTGGAATTAGCAGTAAAATGTCGATACGGCGCTGTCCTGCAAATTTGAGCAAAAGTTGTCAGGACGATGGCGCCCGGTGCCACGGTCCTACGAAAAATCCACGAAACGAAGGGGGGTCTGTTCGTCTCTGCACAAGGATTCCAGATCTTCAATTTCAGCCACATACCTGCAACCTACACACAGAAAAGCGAAGATGATTGGGGGGTTAGGGATTAGGGGTTTGCCTTTAGGTCAAACCCCGGTTTTGGAATTAACCAAGAAATGAGCAAGAGCTGTAAATGTAAATGACTGTAAAACAAGTACTAATACCTTGTTCTAAGGATGTTTGTATCCTTATGTGCGAAGGTTTAGATGTTGTATGTTGTATGTTGTAGTAGTATGTGATCTCCTCTTCAATGGTTGAATCCTTGTCTTGAATGCAACACTTAGCCTTGAATGGAGACTTGAAATGATCAATTGCTTAAAGGAATGCTTGAATGCTTGAATGCTTGAGTATAGTTTCCATGCTTTGTACACATATCCTCCTCATCATGCCAAATGAGAGAGAAAAATGTAGTTTATATACTTGTCAATTAGGGCTGATAGACTGATTTTCCCGACCTTAGGCCGACCAGGAAAGTTAATTTCCAAATTAGAAACAAAAAGACCCGAGACCCCTTAGGAGACCGGGCCCAAAATAGGACCCAGGGACTAGGGCACTGGGTGCCCTGGTCTTGAGGGACCAGGGCACTGGGCGCTCTGGTCCCACCTCCCGGGACATCAGGGTGCAAGGAGGTTCAGGCCAGGGTACTTGAAAAATGCAGTTTTCAGTGTCGTGATCAAGTTTCGGGGTCTCCATTCAGGTTGCGTGTTGCGTCGCCATCGTGAAGACTGAAATGCAGTCGAAATTGCAAGTGTCATAATTTTAGGACGCTACATTTAGCCCCCACTTTAGCGGGAGTATGTATGCTCATACTTCCGGTAAAGTACAAGGAAACAACATTGAAAAAATTTCACCACGTCAAGGAGGCAAGACACACCAAGCCCCCAGTGGACTAAGGATCTTACGACTTCGATTGACAAAGTAAAAGGGAAGATCATGAAGGAGAACCATGACTGTCAGTAGTAAGGTTCCCTCACTATGAGTCATGCAAGAAAGATATCAAGAATTTTCAAGGCAAAGCTAAATTTGCCAAGAAATTCTCAAGTATCTTGAAAAGATATGAACGGGATGTATGCCCCCCTATGTTAAAGCGATCGCACACGCCTCACCGGGGGTGATTGTTTTAACGTAGTGATACACATAAGAATGAGAAAGGAAAGGAGCATGTTATCGCAAGGATTTAGCCCCCGAGTGTGAGATAAGCCCAAGGATAATAGACACAAAACACAAAGCACGAGGTGACTTCGCTTTCCTTGGGGTCAGTATGCTGTATGATAAGTCATGTATATATCATATGTATGTATGCATAATTGTTCTTCATTCCCGAATCAAGGAAGGTCACCTAGAAGAAGGGAACACATGTGTCTTTTGAGTCAACATGAGAGAGATCGAGAGATCTCAATGCTTTGCATCGTCCTCAAGTAGACAACACTAAGGACAACAAATAGAAGAATGAGAATAACATATAGAAGAAGTAACACAAGAGAGGAGGAGAGAATCTGCTATGCTAATGTAACTAGTCTAGCACGTCATCTACCCCCCAATCTTGCTGATCAATGTTTCGGGAAGGCAGGGAACACGCTAGAGGAGGAACATTCAACACAACAGATGGAGCTATCACAAGATCCAAACAAGGGCTATGTTCATGTTCTGAGCCACATTGTTCTTGTCTAGGAGCTAGGATAAGTTCTTTAGAAAATTCATTAGATAAATGGTTATCAATATCAACAAGTTCATATTCACTATCAGAAGCAAGAGGAGTAACATTTTCATCATGAATAACATTTTCATCTATATCATCATCAAGATTTATAAAAATAGGATCTTTAACTCGCACAGGATCAAGACCATCATGCATCTTATGTTTAGGAGATTTAGGCTCAATGTCCGGCTGAGGAGAAAATGGAATAATGCTCGTTGAAGGTGTTTTTGGAGATGGCAAAGTTTGAGAGGCAGCTGCTTGAGCTCTAAGATGATGCTTTCGTCGGCGTTCACATGCAGAACGATTTCATCTAGTCTTAGTAGGAAGTGAAGAAGATTGAGGAGGAGGAATGTTCTCATCCCTATCACTTGGGTGTTTAGGTTGTGGTCTCTTAGGCTGGATAATAGGAGAAGAAGAAGGTCTCTTCTCTCTATAAAAGGAAGGGGGAGGAACTGCTCCATATAAAGGAGGAATTTTTGGTTTAGGAAGGAGACCAAGTCCATCATGACGAGGAGGTATAGGTCTACTTGTAGGAAGTTTATTAGACATAGACATAGTCACATCCATAGGGATGGGTTGGGAATCTTCTTGAGTAAAGACATTAGTTTTATCTTTCAAAGGAAGAACTTCCTTCTCAAGAATGATAGGAATGTCAAGTTTAGGTGTTCTAGGTTCACTTAAAGATAGGATCATATCTGTTTTCCACTTTTGATAAGATTTGAAAAGATGATCACTTCGCGGAGGAAGGGATTGGAATTGTTTAGGCCAAAAGTAATCAAGAGGAACACTAGAGGTTCTTTCAGCTGGTTTAAAGAGGCTATGATTGACAGTAACAACTTCACCATTATGGGGAAATTTCAAACACTTATGAATAGGAGAAGCAATAGCTTTCATGGAAGATAGCCAAGGATAGCCAAGCTTCACACGAAATTGTTCGGAAGATGGAATAATAGCAAAGTTCACATCAAGGGATTTGTTATAGACCTCAATAGGCAATGTAATAGAACCAATTGCAGGAGAAGAAAATGCATCAAATAGTTTCACAATCACATCTGTTTTGTCATAAATCACTTGATTCAATTGCAAAGTAAAAAGAAATTCTTCAGTAATAACATTAACCATGCACGAAAGATAGATAAGCACTCCACGGCAAGGTGTATTCTTGACTTTTGCAACTATGTATAAAGGACCATCAGGTGCCCTCATGGTTTCATTGGAATCAAATGTGATGGAAGGTTCTTTAGGGTTTTCTTGCTGCTCTACAAAGTTAATCACATTTGGAGTCATAGACACAAGACCATCGGATGAAAGAGAGGAATCATTAGTCTCAATCGCATTAGAGGTATGAGAAGGTAATGGATCAGTGAAAATCTGAAGATTTTGATTAGGAGGAGCTACAAATGTATTGCCTTTATCATTCACTTCAGAAACAGAGATAGTATTATTATCAATCAATTCTTGAATTTTACCCTTTAAAGAAAAACATTTTTCAGTATCATGCCCAGGCTGACGATGAAATTGACAAAAGGCTTTGTTATCAAAATAAGGTGAAGTAATCTTTGCAGGATCAATTTGTCTTATAGGAGGAAGAGTAAGCACATTTTGTTCCAATAATTTATTCATAATACTATGCAATGATTCATTCAAAGGAGTATACTTTCTTTCTTTCTTGAAAAATTTAGAAATAGGAGGCACACCTAATGCTGCATTCACATTGTTGTTGATGATGTTTTCATTGAATTTGATGGAGTCTCTGTTCGGTTTAAACTTCCCAAATGGTTGTTGACTGCTATCACCCTTATCACTCGGAGCCATAGGATGTGATTGTTCCATTTGACTCACAGTCAGTTGATAATTGTGAAGAGTGGCACACAACTGTTGGAAAGAAGTAAACTCAGAAAATAGAAGTTTGTCTCGAATATCTTTTTGTAAATTAGAAATAAAGATTCTTTGAATATCATTGTCAGGCACTAGAAAAGAAATTTGAGCATACAAATGCTTATATCTACCAATGAAATCAGTCACTTTTTCTTTAACACCTTGTTTACAATGCATTAAATCAATCAAAGTAACTTTAGGACTTATATTGTTTTGAAATTGTTGAATGAAAGCATTTCCAAGTTGTTCGAAATAAGTAATAGAATAGGAAGGCAACGAGCAATACCATTGTAGGGCTTTGTCTCTTAATGTTCTCGTGAATAGTTTTGCAAGCAACCTTTGGTCATAAGCAAAATCAGTACAAATTGTTTGAAAAGTCTTAACATGTGTTAGAGGATCTCCTTTACCATTATAACGTTCCAAATGCGGGACTTCAACATGTTTAGGGGGAATAGCTCGAACAATGTCAAGAGAAAGTGGGCTCGCAACATCAAATGTGGGCACACTAAACTTAGATTGATTCATAGAGGCAATTTGTTGTTGTAAAGAAGAGACAGTTTGTGCAAGATTGTTAATGGTCGCTTCAGTTGAAGAGTTCATATTAGATGTGTTAGATTGAGATGGAGGTGTTATGTTATTGAAAGAAGGTAAAGAGTAAGGTGGTGGGACCCTATGATAATTAGTCATAGGAGATGATTGGACAGGAGGAACACTACAAGGAGGAATGGAATGGTTAAATGAATTGCCCCCTTGTGTCATGTTCATTTGTGAAGATGTAATAGAAACACTCATTGAAGGAGTGAATGAAGAAGTCGGATTGAATGAAGGAAGAGGGTTAATTGAAAAGGAAGGATTGCCCCCATGACTAGTGATCACAGGAGGAATGTCTTGTGTAGAAGTAGCCATTATGTTTGATGTAAAGGTAGGTATGCTAGCAATAGAAGTCATCAAAGGAATAGAATGATTGACTTGTGTAGGAGGTTGTGTATAACCTAAAGTTTCGGCACAACTCTTCATAGGCATCACGTTCGAATCCACAATGTGTGAAATACCACGCAAAATATCAATTCCATTCTTATCACTTTGAAGCATACGTTTTAGACCCTCAATTAAAGGAAGAGCTTGACTATCAGGGTATTCTTGAGACATCCATTGTTGAAAATCATCAAATTGGTTATCCAATTTCGAAAGTTGTTCTTCAGAAACCTCATGGAGAGCTTCTTCATCATTAGGAGGATTAGAGGAATTACCCATGTCCTCGTTAAAAAGGCTATTCAAATTAGGTTCCATCTCCTCAGTAGTTAAACCTCGGAAAGACTTAATTCTACTGCTTCGTCTAACGGGAATAGTGTAAGTAGGGCTTATTGTTGTAAAACTCATGCACTAGAGAAGGAGAGAAAATTTTGATTTTAGAGGTAGCAATTTTCAGTAAAATCAGCCAATCTTCTGGATTTAAGCTGTTAAATGCAATCACGATAGTCTCCCGAAATTTCGGAAAAAATGTCCGGGACCGTGGCGCTCGGAGTGCAACACGGTCCTTGCAACTTTTTTCGAAATTTGCAGGGATGAAAGGTATGATGATTTTAAAGCCAATCTAAAAAAATTGAGTGATTTTACGATCTGTAGATAGGCCAAATTAAAGTTGCAATCTCAAAATTGAACCCTACCTAGATTGTCGAAAAATGCAAAATTTGAATTTTGAAAAAAAAAAGAGGGAAACTGAAATTTTGAATTTTATGATTTTAGAGGGAATGTCAAAAGCAATGCAAGCTTTGAAATTCAAAAATTGACTCAATTTCACGCAAAATTCAATTTTGAAAGCGGAAATCAAAGTTGTTGTAATTAAGCACTTAATTTCAAAAGTCACAAAATGCAAGAATTTGAATAAAGCACTGAAATTTTTAATGAATGTTAACACACTTTTCAGATTTAGGATAGTAAGAACACAATTTTGACACAAAATTTCAGTTTCAATGATTTTTGAATGTTTAAAAGCCTTAATCCAAGCAATCACAAGACCAACTTTAACTGTAATTTTGAAGGTGTTATAATTGATAAAATCAGCCAAAATTCTGGATTTTAGCAGAAAAATACAGTAAGATCTCGCTCCCAAAATTTTGGAAAAAATGTCGAGGACGATGGCGCTCGGCGCCACGGTCCTCGCAACTTTTTTCTAAATTTTCAGGGATGAAAGATATTGTGGATTTATTGCGGAATCCAAAGTTACAGCTGATTTGGAGATGTTTTGATCGGTGAAATTGTCGAACAAAGGTTGAATCAAGAGGGTTTCAAAAATTAGGGTTTTGACACTTAACCACTTAATTTTCAAAATTAAAGCATAGATATGAATTGATAATTTGTAATAGAAGGACAGATCTGAAACAAGCATTAACAATTAAATATTTCACAAGCTTAATTACTAAAAAGAAATTTTAGGGTTTTTATGCAATCACCTCTAAAATTTTGCAAAAGATCAAACATGGAAATGTAATCAATTTTTTCAGATCTAAGCATGAAAAATCAGAAAGGATGTTCATGTCGGGTTCACCAAAATGTAAAGCGGAAAAATCGTGATCGAACCCTAGTTGCTCTCCCCTCTTCCAACTCCAAGGAGAGAGAAGGGAGGTTCGCTAGGATTCGATGGTTTTCACTTAGGGGGGAGACTTTACATTCAAAAGAGGGGTTGAAACCCACAAGATCCAATCCCATGCAATGCAAGATCAGATGCTAAATGAGTTTCAAGGGTTATGACAGCAAGGCTACCCTCTTTTGTAAAGAATGTGCATAGAAGAATTAAGCTAGGAATGCATAGAAAGTGACAAAGATTCGCTTATAAACTGAGATAGGAATACAGTATGAAGCTGCGGACCTGGAATTAGCAGTAAAATGTCGATACGGCGCTGTCCTGCAAATTTGAGCAAAAGTTGTTAGGACGATGGCGCCCGGCGCCACGGTCCTCCGAAAAATCCGCGAAACGAAGGGGGATCTGTTCGTCTCTGCACAAGGATTCTAGATCTTCAATTTCAGTCGCGTACCTGCAACCTACACACAGAAAAGCGAAGACGATTGGGGGGTTAGGGATTAGGGGTTTGCCTTTAGGTCAAACCCCAGTTTTGGAATTAACCAAGAAATGAGCAAGAGCTGTAAATGTAAATGACTGTAAAACAAGTACTAATACCTTGTTCTAAGGATGTTTGTATCCTTATGTGCGAAGGTTTAGATGTTGTATGTTGTATGTTGTAGTAGTATGTGATCTCCTCTTCAATGGTTGAATCCTTGTCTTGAATGCAACACTTAGCCTTGAATGGAGACTTGAAATGATCAATTGCTTAAAGGAATGCTTGAATGCTTGAATGCTTGAGTATAGTTTCCACGCTTTGTACACATATCCTCCTCATCATGCCAAATGAGAGAGAAAAATGTAGTTTATATACTTGTCAATTAGGGCTGATAGACTGATTTTCCCGACCTTAGGCCGACCAGGAAAGTTAATTTCCAAATTGCAAACAAAAAGACCCAAGACCCCTTAGGAGATCGGGCCCAAAATAGGACCCAGGGACCAGGGCGCTGGGCGCTCTGGTCCCACCTCTCGAGACATCAGGGTGCAAGGAGGTTCAGGCCAGGGTACTTGAAAAATGCAGTTTTCAGTGTCGTGAGCAAGTTTCGGGGTCTCCATTCAGGTTGCGTGTTGCGTCGCCATCGTGAAGACCGAAATGCAGTCAAAATTGCAAGTGTCACAATTTTAGGACGCTACAGGAGTCATCCTCATGCCAGAAATGGGAACAAAATAAGGAAATGTGGACTAAAATTTTGGATGTTGGTCTTGTACCATACCTCAAAAAATTGCATGATCAACATCCCAAAGCGACGATATGGTTTCTGAAAGGTTGGAACAATGACAGTCTCAATGCTTAGGGAGCTGAATTCGGAGTTCATGAGGTGTTTATAGCTAAAATTATTAGTTTGCAAATGGAAGGGAAAAAAATTTATAGAGAGAAGAAGGCAATGAAGGAAGCCCTATCTATGTTCTTTGACAAGTAGAGTGAAAGAGACAGAGTGAGGAAAATGATTTTGGGGGGATTCAACAAAAAAGACCTGATGAGTCTTTGGGAAGATGTGGCAGAGATGATTATGAGAGACATCACCTTGGATGGTCACTTTGTCAGTATTTTTTCCTACCATTTCACTATTTTAAAACATTTTAGACATGATAGGAAAATTTCTTTGCCATTTTATTTACCCTCTTCCTTAGAGCATAGTCTTTCTAATCATGCAAAAAATAGTGATAACCCTATTTTACATGAGGGTTCGATTCTCCTTATCATGGAATATGCCAAAATGAATGAGTTCAAGCCATCCCCTATCCACAAAATTGAAAGAAACCCCAAATCCTTGACTAGCCCTGATGTGCATGTGGTGCGGAACACTAAAATTGAAGATGAGAAGGGGTCAAGTGAGATGATCATGGATTGGTGTGACCTTCATGTGCCAAATGATGACCTAGAATAATCGCTCGAAGAGGAAGAGGGAACCCCCCCCAGAAGGCCACTCGCAGCACTAACAATAGCAGATTGAGTAAACCCCGCCCTAGACTTGTAGCCAAAAAGTACAAAACCCCTCCTTCCAAACCCCAAGAGATGGGCCATAATAGCTCTAAAAAAAAAGGTGGGGAAAGCAGTAGAGATAAAAGGCAAAGGGGAAGACAAGATTAAATTGGATATTCCCCTCAATGTGGAACAAGTGGACCTTGGAGATAGAAAAAGTGATGAAGCGGATATTGATATGCTTTTGGCTATCTCAACCACTAATTAGGAGAAGTGCTTACGTTGGGTGATTAGAAAAATTCTCTTCATCAAATAGGGTATAAAAGATATTATCAACACCTTTACTAAGAACTTGATGCTTGATAAAACCAATAAGCTCCTAAAAATGACCTAAAAATTGATTGAAGATGTGAAGGTCATGAAAATAGAGCATGAAGCTAGAATAGTGAATTTGGAGAAGGGTATGGATGAACCAAAGGGTAATCTCAACATTTTGGTAGAGATTACTAAAGAGTCTATGAATAGTAGTGTTGAAGGCCTTAAAAAGGTGAATGAGAAAATTGCAGTTCATAAAGCTCGTTCGCTCAACAGTATTTTGCCATCAACTACCATGTCTAAAAAGAAAAATTTGGATATAAATCCACATGGAGCGGAAGTTCATGTGTCTACTGGAGCATCTACCAAGACTAGGAGCAGGAACCAGGAGAAAAGCGCCACGAGGACCATCATGAAGGAGCTTGAAGACATAAACAAAAATATAATTGAGAAAAAATTTGAGCTTATGGAGGCTCTTGGTTAGTTTTTTTGGTTGTTTTACCCAAGTTTCTCTATTGTATTTTGTTGGGCTCTATGGGGTGTCTCCCTTGTTTCTGTCACTATTTTTCCATTGGTACTTGTCTAGTTTGCTACTTTCTGATTATTTTTCTTTTGGATTTAGGTTTTGGGTCCCTGTAAAACCCATTTTATCTTAATCAAAAACAATCAAAGAAGATCAGACTTTATCACACGGGACACAAAATCTAGCATATCAAAAGAAGAGGTTTTTCATAATCATGGACCATCTGTATATGTAGTGAGTTTAAATAGATTAAAAATTATGAGATTAAGCTATGAAAGCATAAATGATGTATTTAGAATGGAGGATAAACTAGGGTAAATATCTAGGTGGTGAAATTATATCGCATTCACCAAAAATGTAAGAAAATAAAGTGTTAACTCTAAACCTTTAATATATGAGTAGTATCTTCTAAATTATGATTCATATTTAATCAAATAATAAAATAAATAAAAAAGTATAAATAAAATGAGCTAAGAATGAATAACTAGAGAGCTATAAGATATTATTAGGTATTTTAGATGTGATATTATTTTTTATTCTTGATGTTCATGGGTGATATTGTATTATTGGTGACGATGCAAGCTCCTCCTTAGGACCAATGATATTTTTTTCTATATAGGTAATATACTCTTTGTGACTTTTTTCAAAATATCCAATGTTGTTATCGGTCCATCTAGTTGTTATGCATCTAATTGAGTCATAACCACCTAGTTGTGGGTTCAAAATTTGTTTTTACATTTAAAAAATAAAGATCTGCACTCTTCTAATGAAGGTAAATGGATCAAAAACTATAAAAATTTGAAAGTATAGTTTGAAAAATTAATAAAATTCACTTTCATTGAAAGGTAACCTTTGAGACAAGATGTTCTATTGAAAGTATGAAAATAGGGAAAAAAAAATCCTTTAGATAAAAGTCTATTGTATTTCAAGGTTATTTTTGCATGACCTTTGAATTAAGGCACAGTAATTGGAAGAAAATGTTTCAAATGAAGGTGTTTTACTAATTTATTTTCATATCTCATACAAAATTTTAATGTCTCATAAGTGGACCATACTATTTTAGGTTCACTCATAATATTCAAGGTAGAAAGTACTAGGCATAGAAGAAACCAAAGAAAGGATGCAAAATACTATTCTTTACATGTGTCAATTTGAATATGAAAAGGTTGATGCAAAGTTTTGATTGTACTTATATGAATTCATATTTAGTGAATAAGAACACATGATTGAAAATTGTGCAAATTTTCTGGCTAATCCTGTATGGTTGTAAAAATGGATTGTATAAATGATTGGTGATTCAAAACATATGTTCTTTTTCAAAGTGATCATGACCCTATTCTAACAATGGATTTATAATGAAAAAACTAGTCTTGATAAATAGTGATATTTTAATGTTATTGATGAATATGTTGATAAATTTTAAATATGCCTCTTAAATTCCAAATGATTCGCTAGTATAAACACATATCTTATAATGCTAAAATTAGAAATGACTCTTAAATAAATTTATGAAAATTTAAAGTTCACTTGACTAATAGATGTATGATTTTTTTTATATATAGTTAAATTGCTGGAAGGGCCATCACCCATTTTAATTAAATAGTAAAAATAAAAACATTATAGAATGTCAAGCCTGACCATATTGCCAAATATCACACTAATTGATGAATCTGGCATTCACTAAATCCCACCCCAAAATGGCCTGATTTGAAATGCAAGCATTATAACATAGCTATTACAACCCTTAATCTCTACTATAATCATCCCTACTTTTGTTTGTTCCATATTTAATATAAGAGCTAACGAGCATATTGAAAGATCCATCTCTCCTCAACCTCTTGTTTTTCTTCCCTTTCATAGTTTCCCAGTCTTCTTCCAGCTTTACAAGCTTCCTTCTATCCCATCATTGTGACATTACAAAGGTCATGCTCCACCTTAGAGATATAGGGGATTTTTGTGTCCTCATTTCCTATATTTGCTTGTTGTGTCTTCATTACTAATAGATGATTTGAACCCTTGACCGTTGCTAATATATTTACCAAAATAATATCATTTGATATTTAACTGAATTAAGATATATATTTTAAATTTGAAAATGACTTAGGCCTTAATTATCACTCCCACAAGCACTATTATTTACAGACAACGATAAGTGCATTTTGATTCCCTTCACTTATTACAACAATTACAGCAATGAAAATCAAACCAACAACCAACAATTGCCAGTACACAAGAAGTTTGTAAGCCAAGAAACAATAAAACCTACTATAATTGTTATGAAAGATACCACAATTGCAATAATTGTAGAATACTCTTTTCGATTGTCCATTGGGGTTGAAATGTGTCATGAATATTGAGATGAAAAATTCCAAGCATGCATCTCAATTGCATACCCCATGGACGCCAAAAATCCAACCTTGATGAAAGGGGGAAGGACCTTCCTCAGGTCTATAGTATACTGCAACATTGGAGTTTTTGGCTTAGATGGACAAGTGCCTTTGGGGTTCTGTGCAAGGAACACTGAAGAGGGGAAAAATGAGCAAGGTGAATTCAAGTGGTTAGAGCACAAAAAAAATACTAAAAGAGATTAAAACATGAAACATGCATAAAACCACATAAAAATATGAAAAATAATGCTTATACCTTGCTATCTTTACCTCTCCCTCGGATTGAGCTTGATGAAGTGAAGGTGCCCTTTGATGATGCTCCACTTGATGTGCTCCTTTTATTGATTGTGATGTCGAATGCTCTCCTTTGTGCTCAACAAGGTAGATTGATTATTGGATTGGATTTGAGTTATGGATAGGAGGATTTGGATTAGAAGATTAAGGATGCACAGATTTGATAGAGGATTGTGACAAGAGATGAGAGGAGAATATAGCAGCATGACAATGCATGAGAAGTGGATCTGATTTGTGAGGAGAATGGCCTCCAATTTATAGATTGGAGAAGGCCAGTGGAGGGCCAAGATTGGTTTGATTTTGAAGGGTTGAGATTTATTTGAGATAGAAGGCATGGATCAAAGGTGCCTTGGGAAAATAAATAGGAATATAAAATTCCTTTGGAAAAAGGGGGGAGAAATTTGAATTTCAAACTTGAGAAATTAAAAATTCCAAAATAAGGATGCATTAAGGGATTCAAAGAAATTTGAATTTCTTTGAGAGACTCAATATTGATGTGACATGAGTGGGAATTAAAAAATGAGGGATAATGATAAGCATGATTATGAGAGATTCTAGAAGGATCAATTAGGTTGAGTGGGATTAGGAAAAGTGATTTGTAGGAATCACATGACTGGGTTAATTAATTATAATTAATTAACTGAGTGGGTTTAGAGGAAATAATTATTGGAGGGGACTTTAGAGGAATAGGGGAATAATTAATTTAATTTATAAATTAATTATTGGACAATAGTGACAGGATTAATTAAATTAGATTTGATTGATTATGAGAGGAATAAGGATAACACAATTAAATTAATTAATTATGTTGATAGGTGTAAATTAATTAAATATTAATTTTAGGTGTCTACATTTTTCCCCTCTTTGATATAGCATCATGAAATGATGTTATATCATAGAAGAATAAAACATAGTGGAAGAAAAGGATAAGGACTAGTAGCATGATGCCCCAGTCCTGAAATGAAGAAAAGGATAAGGACTAGTAGCATGATGCCTCACTCATGAGGTGAGGAATAATGATGAGGAGGAAGGATGATGAGGAAGCAGTGGTATGCCCCCTCGAGAAGACATGCAGGTTCAAAGAATATGGGTGTGCTCTCGAAAAGGAATGAGAAGAATAAGTGATGAAAGGATGAAGATAATGAAAGAGGGAACTAGGATGGGTTGGAGTGTTGTGAATCAAATGAGACAAAGAAATGATAAATGGATTGGATTTCTTGTTGAGCAAGTATAGAGAGAAAACCTAGATTTGATATTACCATGGAAAATCTACACCACTGGTTATAATAACTAGGATGATAAGAAGATCTGAGGCGTGGACTGATGCTTAGTCGAACAGGAATGCCTTGCACACAATCATGCAAGTGTTGATAAACACTAATGCAGGGTTGCCAGTTCATACAAGGAAGACCTTCAAACACACCATGCCATGAAAACTATGCCCCATTATACACCAACCAAGACATACCAAGATATAGGATGATCAAGGCAGTCCTGAACAAGTATAGTCTTGGGACACAAGATGAAAACAAAGCGAAAAGCTCAAGCATGAAAACAACATGCACATGACCAACTAACATCTCTTACCAAGAGTAGGATATGGATTTGGATAAACTACCAGACTAGGGAAGGATACATCCCGATGGGTAAGTGATGGATTGATTGGTGGATGACAAAAGACAAGTTGGATGTGCAAGATCTGTAGATGAGAGGATTGTTACTTGGATTTGATTAGAAAATTATGGATGGGTGCTTAGATTAGGCACAAGTTAGTGTGAGCTCAGGTAGATGGGGAAAGCTCAGTTTGATGGATTGGATAGGATTGGAAGAAGGATAAATGATTAGATAGGATGAAAAAGGGGTGGATGATTGAGTGGGATTGGATTGAGGATGGGATTAATGATTTCATTGGAAGAGATGGAGAATATGATTGGATAAGATAGGATTGGATTAGAAATTGGATTGGATGGGGTGGATTGGTGGATAGGATTTGATTGAATGGAACCAATGACAAGGGAGAACCAAGGATTTGTAAGAGGATAGATGGATGAGGGATTTCTTTGGATACAAAATAGAGGGAATAAGTGGATGGATATGGATAGGAAATGGAGGAATAAATAATGGAGGGTAGGGTGATGGAGACCCAAGGACTATGTTGTAAAGGAGTGCAATGCCCCACACTAGAGGTAGTAGAATTAAGGATGCATGGATGGTGGGTAAAGATGCATGAGTTTTGAAAGATAATGTGTAATGGATATGGATGGTAGAGGAATTAATGCTTGTGTTCTCCAAAGCATGCATGCATGTACATTGTTTTACCTCTTATATGATCAAGATGAAAGATAGGAATGGAGGATTCATTTTGATAGGATGAGGGATATGAGATCGAGGATATGGATGGGATAGTCAAGATCAAAGATAGGAAAGGAGAATGGACTTAGATATGATGTAGATGGATGGGAGGATTGTGTGGATGAATCTTGCCCCCAAGTGTAGAGTGCAAGGGGATAAGGGGATTACACATGACTCTTGTTTGCCAAGTTTTCATCATGGTACTTACCCAAGGCACCACAAGAGGTGGTTTTCACCATTGGATGAAATGATTGTTCTTTACTTTTTTCTGTTTGTTTTTTTTTTGAATTTTTGTTGATTTTTTTTTTCTGAATTTTTGGAATAGTTTGGACGGAGAAGCATAAGGATGAGTGGATATGGAAGATAGCAGATGTGTGAAAGAGGAAGGGAGGAATCAAGCATCTAGCTCCATAGATGATATCCCTTAGTATTTCTTTGAACTAGAGGTATGCTCATAGATGTTGGTAACAATAATTCGGGAGATGAAATGGATAGGGTATGGAAGATAAGGATTGGACTAACAGAATGGGATTGTGAAAAATGGATGGTGGATAATGGATGGAGTTTTGAAAAATTTGTGGAAGATCAACATTGGCACACACCTTGAAGGGTGCTAGAGTAGTGGAGGAGAGTGTTTTGAATTAGATGGGGGGATAAAGTGTGGATTTTGGGAAATGAGGACCCAAAATAGAAAAAGGATTTGGGATGGTGGACTTGGGGACATAAGGACCCAAAATGGATTTTGAAGATGGAGGAGTATTTGATGGAGGATTGGAGGACTTATGAATGGATGGAGCTTTTGGATTAGTTTGGATGCCAATTTTAATTTTACTTTGGGATGCATTGCTTCTTTGGGAATCCACATAGTTTTTTATTTTTTCTTTTGGGGCCTTTGTGGCCTTTTTTATTTTTCTTTCTTTCAGATCATATTTTTCTTTTGAGCATGTTGTTTTGAGAGGACATGTTGATCCTTTGATTTTTGTGGATTTTCAGCTTTATGCTTTTTATCTTGGGCATCCAAATTGCTTCCAATAGAAATGGGATGGGTGCATGAGGATGAATGACTTAAGGATTTTATGGATGGGATGGTGGAAAGAGAGTGTTGGGAGGCATCCAAGGATGTGTGCCTTTGTTGATCTTTCTTAGGGATTATTTGAGGTGATGGAGTGGTGGATGGAGGGATGTAAGGACCCAATATGGATGGAGGATTGAGCATCAGAAGATAGGAGCCCAAAATGGATACGGAAGATGAGGGATAATGGGATTTTGATTTGTATTAGGGAAATTTGGATTTAGGTGGAATAGAGGATGTACCAACATCTTGAGCATTATCTTGAGGACCCTTTTTATTTTGGAAACAAGATGCAAGTCCATTTTGAGGGGGATGAGATGTGGAAGAAAGATTAGCATCTTTAGATGGATTGGGATCATGACATGGAGATGAAGGGATACTTTGATCTTGACTAGGGAGCGCATCATGAGGTGAGGTGGGAGGGGTGATTGGATCATGAGATGGAAGAGGATCATGCAATGATAGATGAATCATATGATCATGAGAGGAAGTGGAGGGGATAGTATCATTAGATGGAGTGGAGGGAGATGGAGCAATTTTTATGCTAGCATGCTTCGGAGCAAGCTTTTGGTATGTTTGGAGTTGTGGGGATTGTGTGATGTAGGAAGGTATGGAAGCTTTGATGTGAGTAGATGGGGAAATGGGGGCATCTTGAAGTGTGGGGGATTGGGATTTGTTTTTAGGTGGAGGTGATTGGGTGGATGGAGGACTTGAGGAGACTTGGCCACTTTGCTTTGAAGTGATGATTTTGTCTCCTTTACTAGCATGTCTTGGATAAGATTATGGATGATGGATTTGGAGGGCGTGGACAATATGGATTTTGGAGGATTTGGATTAGATGGAAAATTGGATTAGATGGGGGATTAGGATTAGATGGAGGATTGGGATTGGATGGGGGATTAGGATTAGATGGAGGATTGGGATTGGATGGAGGACTAGGATAATGGGTTGGGGAATTAGGATTAATGATTGGAGGACTATGGAGTAAAGGATTTGGATGGGGAGTAGAGGTAATGAATGTGTTGTGAAAGGATGGGGATTAGGATGTAGATGGTGGGGAGATGAAGGTATACATATTGGGATAGAGGAGTATGTGGATGATGGATAATATGAAGATATGGATGGGGAATAAGGTGGAGATATGGATGGGGAATAAGATGGAGATATGGATTGGGAATAAGATGGAGATATGGATGGGGAATAAGGTGGATTTTCCTTGTTGAAGGTAGAGGAAGGATAAGAGATATGGTATAGATTGGTATTAGGTGCAATGTGTTGAGGTGAGATGGATGAAGGTATGATAGGTGGGTGGGAGATTATGGGGTTGACTTGGTAGGCAAGTTAGTGAATTTCCATGAGCATCTTCTCATACCAAGATTTAAAATTTTGGGTAGTCATGTTGAGAGTGAAGGATTAGATTGGAATTGGATGAATATGTTTTGGAGGAGAAAGATTATGAAGATGATGTTAAATGAAGATGAGGATTAGGACTTGGCTTGGAATGATGATGGATTAGATTTCATTAGATTGGATTTGATTTGGATTTGATTTGGATTGGAATTGGATAAGGACTTGATTGGATTGGTTCTTGGATTAGGACTTGGCTTGATTGGATTGTTCCTTGGATTAGGACTTGATTGGATTGGTCCTTGGATTAGGACTTGATTTGATTGGATTGGTTGATTGATTGAATGGATTGGATTGAATTGGATTAGATTGGATTGAATTGGATTAGTTGATTGATTGAATGGAGTGGATTGAATTGGATTGGATTGGATTGGATTGAATTGGATTAGTTGATTGATTGAATGGATTGGATTGAATTGGATTAGTTGATTGATTGAATGGATTGGATTGAACTGGATTGGATTGGATTGGATTGGATTGGATTGGATTAGGCTGGATTTGATTTTATTTGATTGGATTGGATAACTGGATTAAGAACATGGATGGATTTGATTGATTGGAATTTTGGAGATTTGATTGGATTAGAGGAAGAATGAATATTAGTTGAGGAAGGATGATTGTTTGAATGGATGAAAGTGGATTGGGGATTGGAGAATTTCTTGGATAGATAGAAATGGATTAAAGATTTGATGATGGCAAGATGGAATTTGGAAAGAGGGAGGATTGATTGGTTGTGGGGGGTGGACTTGGCAAGAGATTTCAAGTAAAGAAAACACAATGGTCAAAAGAAGTTAGACTCAAAAGATGAGAAAAGACAATAGTTAATGGACCCCAATTGGTTTTCCAGCTACGCTTACCCAGAGCAGACACTTAGATGCTTGACCCCACTGGCTCCCTTTCACGGTGCTCACTTCTCTGGGGCAGCCAAGCATCAATTCCCATGATAACTCCTCATGGTAAACTTTGTGTCTCTACTAAGGGCCGTAAAAATATGGGCGACTTCGAAGGTCCGACATCCTGCACCAATGAATAGAAGGTTTTTTGCCACTATGAACAAGGTGTTTAGTAAGTCTTCCTATTAGGAGCTACCCTTCGCAGTTGCGCAAGCGCAATTGAGGCCTACAACCCAATGAAGCACCAAGAACTTAGTAGTCACACAAGTGTGATTGAGATCTCTAGGATCCTACTAAGCACCCAATGTGAGAGTGAACTCTCATATAGCCCCAACCATTGACCCTTTCATAGTCAATGGCCTATTTATTATAGTGAGTTGGGAACCCCGGGTCTGGGTGTACTCACTTGGGTCGTTCCCCTCTTACCTTCTCAAAGAGAAAGTTGGGAGGGCAGGCCCGCTAAGGGTAAGCATGCAATAAAATAAGAAAAGGTTTGAGGGTGGTGTCGGAGCATGCTTGAGCACCCTTCTAAGGTCCTCCACCTTTTGGTTTTTGTTCATGTTTTCCTTCTTTAAGAAGCCATTGTAAATGTAATAAGAGCCATGAGCTCATTAGTCTTAATTTGGTCCTAGTTTAGGTCCTAGGTTCTAATTTCTTGTGGAGAAGTGGTTGTGTGTGCCATTGATGAGTTTGGGGTCCTTTTAGCATGGTGGTGTTCATAGGATAGCCCAATGTAGGCCTAGGAGTCAAGAAAAGAAACTTTGCAAAAATTTGCATGACAACTTTTCAAAGTTGTCAAGCAACTTCTCCACCTAATAGGTCAAAAACCTTAGTTCAGTGTGGAGAACCCTAATTTTGGCACACAGACTGAGGAAAGGATACTGTATATAGTTACAAACCCTAAAATGTTGGGTTGGATGTTAGTTTTTGTACGGCCCAAGAAAAGAGACCTTGACTGGGATTGTGATTTTGTTGCCAATCGGTACAATGGAGCATCAAAGAGTGATAATGGATTGTTTTGCAAACTAAACTATGTTGAAAGATTTGTGTTGTGTTTACTCTTCCATTTTGATTAATTAGTTTTAGTGTGTTGTGCATGTCTTGATTCTTTTGTACATATCTTGTAAAACACTCTTTCACTTTCTAGTTTTGGATTGTTTTGTGTCAATGGGTAAAAACTCCTATCCCCATTGTGAAATGAACATGAAACCATGGGGAATAGGAGTGAAGACCCTGTACATTACTTTAGAGAAAGTAGGTCCCTTGAAGATGCACGGAAGCCATCCAAAGACCCACTCCTAGGTGAGACTGGACAGTGCCCGACTAGGAAGGGTTAAGGTTGCAGAGGTCTGTGAGAGAAAGGAAGGTCAGAGGAGGATGCACCCTTTGGAGGAGTTGTAGAGGGGTGTGTGGAGCACCATTGTTGAGAAGGAGGAGCTTCCACCAATCCAGATAAGGTGGTAAAAAAACACTAAACCTTCACTGTGACCCTGGCAGGCCTAAAAACCCTCTTAAAAACCCTTAAAAACCCCAAAATTCACCTAGGGTAGTGTACGGACACTTGGAGTCCAAAAACCTAGAAAATATTTGAGCTTCTACCAATTTAATAGTAGTCCTTTTGGGGATTTTCCCAATTTGGTTCATCATTTGCAAGAGTGAGCCCTAAAAGTCCAGAATGGAGGCCTAATTAGGCTCATTCCTTGTAGCCCTATTTTGCAGGGAAAGAGCAAAATTGTGAGATCAATAACAAATAGGAAGGCCTAAACCTCTTGGGGGCACATGAATGGATGGTAAACCATGCCTAAAACCTATCCTATCCTTGCTAGGACCTAAGAAGGTGTAGGACAAGCCAAACCCTTATGAGCCTAAATAAGGGTTCTTTTGAATCTCATGAGTAGGTGAGACCTTAGGAGAAGTATTGCAAGTTGTTGGTGGGTGGATTGGGCAAGGTCAGGGGATTCCACAAGCAAGGGAAGTCCTAGAGACCCTAGGGTGTGGTTAGAACACCTGGTGATCCAAGGAGAGGATCAAAGAGAATAGACTAGGCTAGGCTACCCCATACCCATTCCCATCAGATTGGTATCAGAGCAAGTTAAAGATTTGGTGGACCGTGCATGTCTCTATATTTTGGTGAATTAGTAGGGGAGAACATAATGGTCACTAATGCAGAGCTGGCTAGGGAGGTAGAAGAGAAGAAAGAGAAAAATAGACTCCTTGAAGAAGCTATGAGTGAGATAAGGGACAAGCTGCAAGAAGTGGTTGATCAGAGGGCACATTGACCCTGGGGTGAGGAAACCAAGGATAAAGGCAAGAAAACTATTGACATAGATGACATTATACCTAAACCAAACCCCTTGATCAATGAAGAACCTTTTGTAAAGGCCATCAAGGCTTTGAATACTAACGCTTTTGAAGGATTGCCACATTTCAGTGGAAGGATGGATATTGACACTGTCATGGAATGGATTGAGGGTATGGAGAACCACTTTGAGTGTGAAGGTGTGATAGAAGCTCAAAAGGTTAAGGTTGCCAAATCAAGACTAAGGGGAGCAACCTTGACATGGTGGAAGTACTTGCAAGAAGAGAGAGTTAGTATGGGGAAGCTACCTATTGCAAATTGGAAGGCCATGGGGAGTAAGATCAAGGAGAACTACTTACTAGAGGATTATGAAGTCCAACTTCATAAGAAGAGACAGGGATTGAAGCAAAAAGACCTTGATGTGACCTCCTACATAGAGGAGTTTCAAAAGCTTTGTCCTAGATCCAAAGTCCAAGAAGAGGAATCTATCAAGGTGGCTAAGTATCTAAGTGGCCTAAACTGGAACATTCAAGAGGAAATAAGTCTATGGACTCCTACCACTGTCCAAAAATGTCATCAGCTTGCTGCTAAGGTGGAAGAGAGGAACAAAAGGAAGGGAGACTCTAACAACAGGGGTAAAGGCAGAGGTAGAGATCAAATGAATCACCGAGATGGTTACCAAAGCAAGGCAAATGAGCAAAGGAATCAAAGAGAGTCCAAATTGACTGAACATAGCAGTGTAACCAATCTCAGAGGAGGCCATTCTAGATGAAGAGGTGCACAAGGGGGTCCAAGTAGGGGTAGAGGTACTAGCAGGGGTAACTCCTACTTTGCAACCATGAAATGTTACAACTATGGTCAATTGGGACACCCGGCCTATAGATGCCCTGACAAACCTACCTCATCAAACAATGGAAAAGGGGTTGATTATGCCCATGAAGATACATCAAGCAACAAGACACTTGAGGTGGACCATATTGAATCAAATATCAGAGAAAATCTGATGTTCAATAGAGTCTTGATAAGACAGCCGGTTAAGGATGAACCTAAGCATAGGAGAGCATTGTTTAGGGTGAGATGCAATATCCTTGGTAAAGTTTGCAAGGTGATAGTTGATCCAGGGTCAACTGATAACATCATATCAGATGAGGCAGCGAAGAAGTTGAAACTCACAAGGATACCCCACACTAGCCCTTACAAGGTGACATGGTTGAATCAAGAGCAGAGTGTGCTTGTCAATGAACAGACTTGGGTAGAGTTCTCTATTGGAGGATACAAGGATAAGATCCTTTGTGATGTGTTACCCATGGATGCCTATCATCTATTGCTAGGTAGACCCTGGCAATTTGATAGGAAGGTGATCTATGATGGAAAGGAGAACTCCATTTCCTTCAAGAAGGATAGTAGAACCTTTAAGATTCAGTCTCTGACAAAGAATGATGAGGGAACCTCAAGAACACCTAGTGTCTTACTAACTACTAGTAAAGAGTTCTTACACTTGCTACATGAGGAGGAGACAGTGAGGTGTGCCATCTTTGTAAAGCCAAAGGAGAAGGAAGACAAGTTGCAAATAGAGGTACCCAAGGAGGTGAAGCAAATGTTGCAAGAGTATAAGGACATAGTGAGTGATGGAGCACCTGCAACACTTCCACCAAGAAGATCCATAAACCATCAAATAGACTTTGTTCCCAGTGCATCCCTACCCAATAAAGCTACATATAAGCTCACACCTAATCAAAACAAGGAGGTGGCAAGGAAAGTGCAGGAGTTGTTGGATCAAGGACTGATCAAGAAGAGCATCAGCCCATGTGTAGTCTGATAGTGCTAGCATCAAAGAAGGGAGGCAAGTGGAGACTTTGCACTAATTCAAGGGCAATCAATAGGATCACCATAAGGTACAGATTTCCTATTCCTAGAATAGAGGATCTGATGGACTATTTAGGAGGTGCCATGTACTTTACCAAGTTGGACCTTAAAAGTGGTTATCATCAGATTAGAATTAAGGAGGGTGATGAGTGGAAGACCACTTTTAAGACCATAGAAGGGTTGTATGAATGGCTTGTGATGCCATTTGGACTTACTAATGCCCCAAGAACCTTCATGAGGTTGATGAATGAGGTGTTAAAGGACTTCACAGGTAGGTTTGTGGTGGTGTACTTAGATGACATACTCATCTATAGAAAAACCAAAGAGGAGCACCTAGAACATCTGAGGTTAGTCTTAGAGAGTTTGCATGAAAAGAAGTTGGCAATCAACTTAGAGAAGTGCGACTTTTTGAAGCAAGAGTTGGTCTACTTGCGATTTGTGGTGTCTATGGGAACCTTGAAGATGGATCCAAGCAAAGTGGAGGCAATCTTGAATTGGTCTGCCCCTAAAAAAGGGACTGAAGTTAGGAGTTTCCATGGCTTAGCCCAATTCTATAGAAATTTTGTGAGGAACTTTAGTGGCATATGTGCACTAGTACTTGACACCATAAAAGGAGGCCTAAGAACCAAATTCAAGTGGACTGAATAGGCTGATAAAGCATTCCAATTATTGAAGCAAGAAGTAGCCACAAAACCCATCCTACTCCTACCTACTTTTGACAAACTAGTTACATTGGAAAGTGATGCAAGTGGCATTGCAGTAGGGGGTGTTTTGAGTCAAGAGGGAAGGCCTATGGCATTTTTTAGTGAGAAGCTTAATGAGGCAAAGAAGAAGTACTCAGCCTATGACCTATAGTTGTATGCACTAGTTCAGTCTCTCAAAAAATGGAGACATTACCTACTCCCAAAGGAATTTGTGGTGTTCACAAATAACCAGGCTTTGAGTTACATTAACACTCAAGAGAAGCTTAGCAATAGACATTTTAAATGGATGGAATACCTCCAATCCTTTACTTTTACCATCAACCATAAAAAGGGGCAACTCAACAAGGTGGCAGATGCTTTAAGCAAGAAGTTGTTGACTGTCCAAGAGTTACAATTGCAAAGTATAGGAATAGAAGGTTTCAAGGACCTCTATGAAGTAGATGAATACTTCTCATCAGCCTACAAGGTTTGCAAGGAGTTTGAGAATCATTTTCATGGTGAGTATGCAGAATACACTCTTCAAAGTGGCCTCTTGTTCAAAGGTAATCAGTTATGTGTGCCTAGAGGATCCATGAGGGAAAATCTCATACAAGAAAAACACAATGGTAGTCTAAGTGGACACTTTGGGATCAACAAAACCTTGGATCTAGTACAGAGGTACTACTATTGGCCTCGGTTGCCAAGGGATGTGAGAAGGTATGTGGACCAGTGTGGTGTGTGTCAAAGAGCCAAAGGAGGGTCAAGTAATGCAGGCCTCTATCAACCATTATTGGTCCCAAATAGGCCTTGGGAGTGTGTGAGCATGGACTTTATAGTAGGACTCCCCATGACAAAGATAGGTCTAGATAGCATCTATGTGGTAGTAGACAAGTTTTCTAAGATGAGCCATTTCATTCCATGTAAAACTACTCATGATGCTAGCTATGTTGCACATCTCTTCTTTAAGGAGATTGTAAGAATTCATGGACTCCCACTAAGCATTGTTTCAGATAGGGACAGCAAGTTCATGGGCCATTTTTGGCAAACCTTATGGAAAAGATTCGGGACCAATTTATCATTTAGCTCAGCTTACCATCCACAAACTGATGGCAAAGTTTAAGTCATTAATAGGGTGTTAGGAAACTTGTTGAGGTGTCTAACCAAGGAGTATGGGCAGACATGGGATCTAGTCATTCCACAAGTGGAGTATGCCTACAATGAAAATGTAAATAGGACCACTGGAAGGATTCCTTTTGAGGTTGTCTATGGTAGACATCCAAGCAAAGTGTGTGAACTAAGGGAACTTGCTTTCATGGAGATGAAGAGTGGCCAAGCAGAGGACTTCACTCAAACCATAAAGGAGGTCCAAGAATAGGTCAAGAGAGCCATCCTAGAGTCTACTCAAAAATTGAAATCTAAAATGGATGAGAAAAGGAGAGAGGTTCAATTCAAAGTGGGTGACTATGTGACGGTCCATCTAAGCAAAGATAGAATGCAAAGTGGCAAGCCTACTAAACTACAAATGAAGAGGGTAAGACCTTGTAGGATTCTATCAAAATATGGTGAGAATGCCTACAAGGTTGATCTTCCTTTAGATCTGGCTATATCACCAGTCTTCAATGTTGCTGACCTGATACTATACAAGGGTGAAATAGTAGGACAAACTGAGAATCAAGCCAAGGTACTGCAAGACTTGGATGTGAATGCCTTACCTCAAATGAAGCAGCCCATAGCAAAGGAGATCTTGGAGTCAAGGGTGAAAAATTCTACTAGACACCAGGTCTATATGGAACACTTGGTGAAGTGGGCAGGTCAACCTAAGTCTGAAGCCACTTGGGTTGAAGAGGGCAGGTTCAAGAAACTTGGTATTGACCCAGCTCTCATTTCTCCCCTAGTTCCTTAATTTTGTGCAGAGGGAGAGTATGGTGTAGTACCACCCTTGAGAACCCTTCTAAGGTCCTCCTCCTTTTGGTTTTTGTTGGTGTTTTGCTTCTTTAAGAAGCCATTGTAAATGTAATAAGAGCCATGAGCTCATTAGTCTTAATTAGGTCTTAGTTTAGGTCCTAGGTTCTCATTTCTTATGGAGAAGTGGTTGTGTGTGCCATTGATGAGTTTGGGGTCCTTTTAGCATGGTGGTGTTCATAGGATATCCCAATGTAGGCTAGGAGTCAAGAAAAGCAACTTTGCAAAAGTTGCTTAAAAGTTGCAAAAAATTGCATGATAACTTTTCAAAGTTGTCAAGCAACTTCTCCACCTAATAGGTCAAAAACATTAGTTTAGCACGAAGAACCCTAATTTTGGCACGCGGACTAAGGAAAGGATACTATATATAGTTAAAAACCCTAAAATGTTGGGTTGGATGTTAGTTTTTGTATGGCCCAAGAAAAGAGACCTTTACTGGGACTGTGATTTTGTTGCCAATCGGTACAATGGAGCATCAGAGAGTGATAATGGATTGTTTTGTAGAATAAATTGTGTTGAAATATTTGTGTTGTGTTTACTCTTCCATTTTGAGAAATTAGTTTTAGTGTGTTGTGCATGTCTTGAGTCTTTTGTACATATCTTGTAAAACACTCTTTCACTTTCCAGTTTTGGACTGTTTTGTGTCAATGGGTTAACAACTCCTATCCCCATTGTGGAATGACCAGGAAACCATGGGGAATAGGAGTGCAGACCCTATACATTACTTTAGAGCAAGTAGGGCCCTTGAAGATGCAGGGAAGCCATCCAAAGACCCACTCCTAGGCAAGACTGGACAGTGCTCGACTAGGAAGGGTTAAGGTTGCAGAGGTCCGTGAGAGAAAGGAAGGTTAGAGGAGGATGCACCCTTTGGAGGAGTTGTAGAGGGGTGTGTGGAGAACCATTGGTGAGAAGGAGGAGCTTCCACCAATCCAGACAAGGTGGTAAAAAAACACTAAACCTTCACTATGACCCTGGCAAGCCTAAAAACCCTTAAAAACCCCAAAATTCACCTAGGGCAGTGTACGAACACTTGGAGTCCCAAAACTTGGAAAATATTTGAGCTTCTACCAATTTAATAGTAGTCATTTTGGGGATTTTCCCAATTTGGGTCATAGTTTGCAAGAGTGAGCCCTAAAAGTTCGGAATGGAGGCCTAATTGGGCTCATTCCTTGTAGCCCTATTTTGCAGGGAAAGAGCAAAATTGTGAGATCAGCAACCAATAAGAAGGCCTAAACCTCTTGGGGGCACATGAATGGATGGTAAAACATGCCTAAAACCTATCCTATCCTTGCTAGGACCTAACAAGGTTTAGGACAAGCCAAACCCTTATGAGCCTAAATAAGGGTTCTTTTGAATCTCATGAGTAGGTGAGACCTTAGGAGAAGTATTGCAAGTTGTTGGTGGGTGGATTGGGCAAGGTCAGGGGATTCCACAAGAAAGGGAAGTCCTAGAGACCCTAGGGTGTGGTTAGAACACCTGGTGATCCAAGGAGAGGATCAAAGAGCATAGACTAGGCTAGTCTACCCCATACCCATTCCCATCAGAGGGTCAGGATTTCTGATTGTCTATGCAGACAAGAGCATACTCCCCTACCTCTACACTTTCCTCAAACACAAAAAGAAAGAGTTATTTTACCCCTAATTAAAATCTAGGTGCCTAGAATAAAATGAGTAATAAAAAGACAATGTTTGGTCGGATTTCCTTAGGCAACCTACGAAAAAAGTGGATTAGTAGTTTGAAAATGAAGTCTTCAACAAGCATCCTACAAAAGACAAAAGAATGACAAAAAAAAAAATAATAATAATTTTTTGGGAATGAGTAGTAAAACAAGAATAAAAACTTTTGTACTAATGACAAATGTGGATTTGGAGGAAACTTTGATGGGTAAATGGGGTTTGACTAGGTTTTTGCCACTTTCCAAGGGATAGGCAAGCATAAAATGTGGATTTTGGAGAGATGAAGGAATGGAAAAATTTGTCCAAGAGGGACAAATAAGAAAAAGTTGGAGATGGACAATATGGAAAAATTTGGAGATGATTGGATAAAACTAGAAGCTATGGCAAACCCTAAAAATAGAGGAATGTGGGATTTCGGGCTTCAAAAAGTGGAATTTGGGATAAGGACCTCAAGGAAGGAAATGTGCAAAATGGAATTGTGGGGGATCTAGTTAATTTTGAAGGAAAAAAGAGTGAAGATGAAGCAGATATGGCCAAAAAATAGTCAGGATAATGCATGAGTGGTCACGCTAATAGATAGATTATTAACACTTAAATAGATAGATAACTGGAAAAAAAGGAAAATTGCAGTCCCGTTGATTATCAGGCGCTCGTGTTGATGCGTGGGCACTTGCGTCAAAAAAACTACAGTTAGCACCTAAAAATTCAAATTTAAAATTTTCACAAAAATACTCGTGCTAATCGCAAAGTAGTCATGGTAAAGCAGAAATAGAAGAGAAATAGAAATGAGAAGATAGAAGAAGATAGAAGAGGAAGAATGAATGAGGAGATAGAAGAATTTATGGGTGGATGCGCTGAAGTCGAGGCGCTCGTGCTAAAGCACAGTGGCGCACAAAAAAATTTGAAATTTCCTGTTGTCGCATCGAAGCCGAGGTGCTCATGCTGATTAACAAGCGATCATGCTGATTCAGAGGCGCTCATGTTGAAGCATGTGCGCAGGTGCTGAAGCATGAAGCTGTGAAAAAACCTTCACAAAAAAGTCAAAATTTTATTAAATTCGAGACGTGGGTCCCACTGGGCATGCCAAAATGAAGAGGGGAAAAACAAGCAAGGTGGATTCAAGTGGTTAGAGCACAAACAAAATACTAAAAGAGATTAAAACATGAAACATGCATAAAACCACATAAAAATATGAAAATAATGCTTATACCTTTCTATCTTTACCTCTCCCTCAGATTGAGCTTGATGAAGTGAAGGCGCCCTTTGATGATGCTCCACTTGATGTGCTCCTTTGATTGATTGTGATGTGGAATGCTCTCCTTTGTGCTCAAAAAGATAGATTGATTATTGGATTGGATTTGAGTTATGGATAGGAGGATTTGGATTAAAAGATTAAGGATGCATGGATTTGATAGAGGATTATGAACAGAGATGAGAGGAGAATAGAGCAACATGACAATGCATGAGAAGTGGATCTGATTTGTGAGAGAATGGGCTCCAATTTATAGATTGGAGAAGGCCAATGGAGGGCCAAGATTGGTTTGATTATGAAGGGTTGAGATTGATTTGAGATAGAAGGCATGGATCAAGGTGCCTTGGAAAAATAAACAGGAATATAAAATTCCTTTGGAAAAAGGGGGGAGAAATTTGAATTTCAAACTTGATGAATTAAAAATTCCAAAATAAGGATGCATTGAGGGATTCAAAGAACTTTGAATTTCTTTGAGAGACTCAATGTTGATGGACATGAGTGGGAATTAAAAAATGAGGGATAATGATAAGCATGATTATGAGAGATTCTAGAAGGATCAATTAGGTTGAGAGGGATTAGGAAAAGTGATTTGTAGGAATTACATGACTAGGTTAATTAATTAGAATTAATTAACTGAGTGGGTTTAAAGGAAATAATTATTGGAGGGGACTTTAGAGGAATAGGGGAATAATTTATTTATTTTATAAATTAATTATTGGACAATAGTGTAATGCCCCGCCAGAAACCCTAAAGGAAAAACATCACAATCTATGCAACTAAGGGTGAAATAATTTTTTTGTTTAAAAGAACAACTGCACTAATTATAACCATAGCATGTTTAATGACACAGTGAAAGACTAACACATGATTTCCTAAGGGTCACCAACGAAGATTACTTCATAAATTATATTAACACCACAGAAAAACCTACTGTTCAGCTTTATAGGAAAATTAAATGTTTAAGATAAAAATTCCACAATGAAAGAATTCAAAGTACTCCAAAGCAACCATTTAATATATACAAAAGAATTAAGTAACTGAAATAACATGCATTCCAATGTTTCTCTGTTTTATAATATTCAAAAATACATGTTTACAAAAATACACCATGAATTAAAATGTTACAAAATGAAGGTTACATAAAAGTTTTGATACAAGACCTCAAGATTTCAACTGAACAATGGTCACGAACATGAGCTAGTACATGAACCACAAACCAAGAACATCAACGAAGCCCTTCCTCACTTGAAGATACATTCCAGAACATCTGATGGGAAGTGACATTACCACCCGACCATGTGATCCCGAAATGGAACCACCCCACCGTTCTAGGAGATAGTAGAAAACCCTCAAGCAATAAAAATAAGACAAGTACGAAATAAATACATGACTCCGCAAACATTCATGTGACTCAACTCACAAACACTAGTGACTCTAAGGAGAGAGTTTCATCGCATAGCTTAAGATGGATACCATGGTACAGCCTCCTAGGTCCTAGCTCTCTATCCTGGTAACCTCTCCTGGCTTCCGGCTCCAACTATGTCTCATGCGAACCCTACCAATCCTTTCATAAAGACAAGGTGGTTAGTTTTCCATTCTAGGCCTTCTCATAGCATTATGATCCTTGTACAAGGACTACACCTATGCACAAGGCACATTATCTTAATTAATATTTATCTCACTCATATCAATTTTTAGGTTATCACTTTTTAACTAACTTCCGACGGGTTATCCTATCATCCACTTTGGGCATGCCCCCCACTAGAAAGCCACTCTCTCTCATAGGACACTACAAGAAAAGTCTCTCTACAAGAACTCTATGGCGAAACAGACAAGCATACCTAATCCTAACAAACCACAGGTGAAGGATACACGATTTACTAACCAAAGGTTGACCATTGGGACAAAACACACAATGGCTTACATCCATAAAGTTATACCTCAACACCTGACCAAGGAAACATAATAACATAGGACACAACGATAATGCAACAAGAATTGGAATTTAAACTTGACAGAAAACACCATTTACACATGATCCTAACACAAACAATCTTTCCTTAAAACACTCAATGCATAAACAACTTGCAAATAACAACTTCCAGAAAATAAGAATTACAACTATATTAATACACTATTTAATAAGTCATAAACCTAATGTTTCAACAGTAAGCCATTACTCCCCAAACTCTCCTAGAGAAGTGACTAATAAGTCTTAATACCTAGGTTTTGAATGCAAGCATAAATTTCTTTCATATAATAAAAAGTGTACAATATGTTCTTAAACTACAATATTCTAATCATTTAAACAAAATTCTACTACTATAGCTAATAACTTAATTACATCTAAAACCCTATGATTTTTCATTTAACTATCCCAAACGACTAATAATACCTTTCCATAATCATAATATAAGAAAGATCATAATCATAACTTATAACAAAAACTTCCGTAAATAATAAGCAAAAACTAAAGTAATTCCTAACCTCTTGTAATCTTGACTGGTTTCCAAGACCTCGATGCCCTTCTGCCAAATAGTAACGTTCCTTGCTTACGAACCTATCTCCAATTTACTCCCAACTCTATCTTAAATCTATCTCTCTTTGATACTTCAAAAGTATCCTCTCTATCTCTCTATCCTATTCTATTTTACTCCTACCTTCTATTCTTCCTTCTATTCTATTCTTTTCCTCCACTCTATTATTTTCCTCCCGAGGTCTACCATCCTTCCTTGGAAGTGAATGAATCCCCCTTCTTCATTCCATTCTCTAATCCTTCGTTGCATCTCCCCTCCCCTTCTCTTCCAACTCAATGGTCTATATATAAGGTTGTCATCTACCCTCTTTCCTACTTTAGGGCTATCTCTACTAGAGGTGGATTGATTCTAAGTGACACCACTCAAGATCTAATTACAACATAACAGTCCTAATCATAATTGAACACCTATGTGTTCATCATGTAAAGTTCTTCATTAACCATTCCACCACACCACACCACTAAAGTGGTTAAATCCTTATTTATAGATAATACATGTGGCTTTTGACTTCAATACTAAATTGACTTTACTAAAAATAACTTCCTAACAATATGCAAGGTTAAATTACTATATAATACACATTGAATTCCTACCCTTACATTAATTCCTACCCCTACATTAATCCTACCACTACATACCTTAATGGCAAAGTTTTCATAGTAATCGATGCCACTTTCTACTTAGGCGGGTATGTTGCAACATGGAGAAGTCTTTATTTAAAAAGGGAGGAAGCACGTATAATAAAACGGAGGGGGGTATGTATAATGCAAAAGGAGGAGGGTGGTCGGTAGTAATACCGACCCCTCCCTCCCTTTTATTAAGGGGGTGGTTGATATTACTATCGGCCACCCTACTTATTAGTTTTTTTAAAACTTTATTAAAACTTACAACCTGCCACCTTCCTTTATAATAATTTTTTTAGTTTTTAATTTATATTAATTTAATTTTTTTTATTATTATTATATTTTTAATATATATAATTAATGACTAATATATATATATATATATATATTTTACATTAATCTTTATTTAATAAATTAAATATATATGTAAATATATATTTCGGTTTTTCATTAAAGTAATATTTATAATTTTTTAAAATATGTTTTTTATATATATATCATAATTACATATTTATATATTTGTATATGGTCGATTCATATACATATATAATATGTTTATAGATTTATTCTCATGATAATTGTTTATATATATATATATATATATATATATATATATACGACCAATTTCACAATTATTTAACTACCAAATATATTTAACTAATATTATATAAAAATTGTATTATTGTAACCAAAATGATGCTTAATAAAGATGTATTTCTTTTTGTACGAAAGACAATAAACATTCAATATATAGTACGTTACGTCGTAAAATCCAACTTATAAATAATCCTATTAAGAATAATCAACATAATTGAATATGACTCATAATTACCTACGCGTATATGTATATGTATATGTCTGTGTCCAAATCTACATATTAAATACGTATAATGATAGTATAATTTTGAAAACCAAAGATTGAATATAGTTTTGATAATTCACCTTATTAACAATCTTTCACCTTTCATAGACAAATAAAACATAACATGAAGTAGTTAAAATCACTAAACACACAAACTGAGAAAACATCAAGCAATTACGCATAAAAGAGCAAACAACAAAATACGAAGGCCGAACAAACTAACCGGACGACTAACTGACAACACTCACCCAAGTGTAACTGAACAAAATAGGGTCAACTACTATCTCCTCCACTTCCATCGGAAAATATATAAGGCACGCTCCGAGCTATGAAACCAGGTGGAGATGATACCCCGTACCTACCCGGTACTTGTACCTACAATATCCTGCCTCACCGAACCACACATGCGTATATACAATATAGAAAACACGACATGCACACCCATGAAGGAGAATCATGACGTTCCCTGTCTCATCGAAATGAGTGAAGGAAAATCGTCCCCTTGCATCCAATACACTTGTAGACACACAACATTCACTGCATAGATAAGGTAAAGTGTCAGTACATAGCAATAGTCCATATAAAAATGCCATAAATCACAAGTACTGAAATACTATAAATAAGTTAAACATCTCCTATCCAAATGAAGCATGAAATAATGTCATATAAGCCTAAATAACAAATCATGGTAATGTATCCACTGAAAATAATCAAAATAAAATATGAGTCCAAACAAGTAGGGGTACTACAAATAGTGACATGATTAATTAAATTAGAATTAATTGATTCTGAGAGGAATAAGGATAACAAAATTAAATTAATTAATTATGTTAATAGGCTTAAATTAATTAAATATTAATTTTAGGTGTCTACAAACACTTTAAGCTGTGTCATTCTACCATTGTAATCCACCCATGTGTACCATTTGTCTCTGTTGTTGAGAGCACCAGTTGTTATTGTAGATATTTTCTTGGATATATTATTGTTGACATTAATTCCCATATGGTTATCATTGGGATCAAATTCATTCTTGAAATTGTCGAACTCCACATAAGCAATCTAATTGAAGGAGTTCCCATTTGTTTCAGTTTTAAATAGGTTGAAACATTCACCACCATCAGCATCAGAGGATTGGAAGTTAGGGGTAAAAGAATAGAAAAAATAAAACACAAATGTACTGCTACAGTAGAAACAAAACCAAACTTTTATTCTTCATGCATAGAAAACTAATTACAATTATCTTATATTTATAGAGGATTCATCGTCCTTCTAGAATATCTATCTATTAGTTAGCCAAGTCATGAGCATTGGAAGATGTGTAAAATTAATCCACTGACCATCATGCAAAGGTAACAGTTTTATGGTGGAAACTATGCATGTGAAACTTGTTAGCATTTGGCATTATAACAAACAATGGAAGATTGTTGGCATTTCAATAAGGATATTGAGAAGGTTGTTGATGATTATGGATATAACTGATTAAGGATGTTTACTGTCTTAATATTATTATTTTGTCATTGATGTCAAGAAATTGATTTTCTAATTCAGTATGATGTTTCCATAGCTTGAGAAGTATGATTTGAAGAGTATAAAGATGTTGGTAAAAGACACAAAAAGATTATGATGAATAAGAGGATGAATAAGGTATTCAAAGGGCAACTATTACCAAGTCAGACAATGATGAGATCATGATGTTTAGATTGTTTTAACATCATACATATGTTGTAAATTGTAAGGTTAATACTATACTATGTTACCAAGCAAAGAACCTAGTCGGTAAACCCTAAGGTTATCGCTATCGGTTAATGAAGCTAGAATGTCTACCAAGTGAAGTTTAGTATTTACCGAGTTGTAACCGAGTTGTAACCAAGTTGTAACCGAGCTATATTCTTTAATACATTCAATGGTTACATGTGTTATTTAATGAAGGAAGCTGATGAGCTGGAACTGATTAAATGATTGGTATGTCGTAAATAAAGTTTGTTAAGAATCTATAGCAATGGAAGATCAGCATGAAGATCTACAATTCAGATTGAACCGCAATACCCTAGCACAAGTTCCAAGAAATGTATGCAAGTTCCTAGGCGGGGTAAAACATTTTCAAATCGAAGGATACATTGAACCTGGTCAAAGTTTGAAGATCTGATGGCTATGATTGATCATGGAAAATGTGATCAAGGAGATTAAGTGGTTAGCTAATTGTTTATAAATAGGGAACTGTTGATAAACAATGCATGCAGGCAAGTGTGTGCGCAGGGATGCTACATAGTGATTACCGAGCACAGAAGCTTGAAGACCTATTTGAATAACAGAGTATAGAATCACAATAGATGGACAAGATTAGTTCTATGTCTAGATTGTATTGAGAAAATAAGAATCTGCTTTAGCATTTTAGATGTGAAGTTGCAGATAGATTTTTATTACTGTTATTTTGTGAAAGTGACAGAAAATCTCTTAACCGAGTGGACTTAACAGTCTTATTTGTAAAACCCTCTAGCAAAGTGACATTCTGATTGAGTATTTGAAATCCTTTAACAAGGTCACTTCTAACAAGGTGAATATCCTAACAGATCTGAGGGAAATCCCTTAACCGAGTCACATCTAGCAATGTGTTTGTAATCTTCAACAGCATTTACTTTTAACCGAGCATACTCTAGAAGATTATATTTCTCAATGGGTCCAAAATCCCATAGTGGTTTTTCCCTATTTGGGTTTCCACATTAAATCTGGTGTTATGAGGTTTATGATGTTTATATGCTTTTGAATTTGCATGTTTAGTAGTTTTGGTTATATTACTGAAGTATATGTTACCAAAGTTTAATTTGATGTTTTTTATGGAAGATTAAGTTTGTATGATTAACCCCCCCCCCTCTCATCTTGTTGGCTATTGGATCTATACTTATATTAAGTATTAGAACTATCAATTGGTATCAAAGCATTGGACTCCAGAAGAAAATTTTAAAGGCACTTGAGTTAAAGATCAAAAGATGTATAAGAGGGATGCACCAAAGCTGAACAAGTCAAGTTTCTCTACATGGCAGAAAAGGATGAAGCTGCACCTATCAGGAGTTGGAGAATATGTTGTATATTATCTAGAGAATGATTTCACCATACCGAGCACCTATCCATTGACAATGGAAGAGATAAAGGCAAAGCAAGAACATATCCAAGCAATGATTGAAATAACATCTGCATTGACCGACTCAAAGTTTAATGACCTAGAAGGCTGCAATGATGCAAAGGCAATGTGGGATAAGCTCATATCAGTGTGTGGAGGAGATGAACATGTTCAAAGAGAAAAAGTAGATATTCTAAGAGGACAACTTGAATCCATGAGGATGAGTGAAGGTGAGAACATAACTCAGTACAGTAAAAGACTAAAGGAGATTGTCAATCAATCAAAGGAGCAGGTGGAAATATTGAAGAAAAGGATATAACAAGTAAGTTTTTAAGAACCCTTCTAACAACTTATGCAATCTGAGTCTCTGCAATCAATGAATTGAGGTTTGTACCTAATATAACAGTTTCTTTAGATGCTACTATTGGTAAGCTACATGCATTTGAGTTAAGTAGCTTTGATAACAGTGGATCTTCAGTAAATAAAGTTGAATCTTCATTTAGTTCTTTTCATCTTCATGAATCTAATGATTACAATAAAAGAAAGTATAAGTTCTCTTAAGGAGATCACAGTGGAGCAAGTGAAAGATTTTGTAAGAACATGGAAGAAGTACACAAATTGTATGAGGAAATCAGAAAGCAAGAAGAGTTTGAAGCACTATTAGCCAGAAGGTTATCGAGAGGCAAAGGTAAGTATAAAGGAAAACTACTTTTGAAATGTTTCAATTTTGATAAAATAGGACATAGAGCTTCTAACTATCCTAACAAAGATTCTACTGAAAAGAGAGATTACCGAGATGACAGACAAAAAGACAATCATTACAGAGGACACCGAGACTTCAAAAGAAGAGATAGAAAGACATGCTTAATAGCTAATGAGGAATCCAATGATGATAAATCAGATGAAATTGATATAGAGGAAGTAGTTTATGTGGCTATCAAAGATGGATCAGATGAAGAAAGGTATGAAGAAAAAGCCCTAATATCTCACATAGATACTAATGATTCTTGGATCATAGATAGTGGATGCTCACATCATATGACAGGAGATAAACACAAGTTTGTTATATTAGAAGATTATGATGGAGGCTATGTAAGATTTGGTAATGATGCACCATGTCCGGTGAAAGGTAAAGGATCTATAACACATCTTGACAATGCAAGATGCAATGATGTTTATTGGGTTGAAGGTTTGAAATAAAATTTGTTGAGTGTAGCACAGCTAAACAACAAAGGTTACCGGATAGAATTTCAGAAGGGAATTGTCAAAGTTCATGATAAGAATGGAAAGTTAGCTGCTACCGAGACACAAACAAAAGGTAACACATTTCACCTTGACTCAACTCATAACAAGTGTTTGTATGCAAAGATAAATGATACCTGGTTATGGTATAAAAGGTTTTGTCATGTAAATTTTTATAATCTGATCAAAATAAGTAAGAAGCACCGAGTAAGAGGTCTATCGAGTCTTGAAAAACCTGAGAATGCTATGTGTCGAGGATACCAGATGGGTAAGATGACAAGATCAAGCTTTACAAGTAAGTCTTACACTTCTAAGGGAATTTTAGATCTTGTGCACACTGATCTTTGTGGTCTTATGAAAGTTCAAAGTTATTATGGTGATAAATATTTCATATTATTTGTGGATGACTATTCAAGGATGATGTTGGTAATGTTTTTAAAAGATAAATCAAAAGCTTTTCAAATGTTTAAATGGTACAAGGCAAGAGTTGAAAATGAAACAGGAAGACAATGGAAATGTCTTAGATCAGATAGAGGAGGAGAGTTCACATCTGATGAATTCAACTTATTCTGCAATGATCATGGTATTAAAAGACAAGTCTCTACATCGAGAACTCCACAGCAGAATGGAATAGCTGAGAGAAGAAATAGATCTATTGTGGATTGTGCTAGAACATTGATGATTGAAAAGAAAGTGCCACAAACATTTTGGAGAGAAGCAATAAGCACAGCAGTTTATACCCTAAACCGAGTACAATTGAAGAAAGGTACTTTGAAGACACCATATGAAATCTGGTATGATAAGAAACCTAATGGAAGTTATTTTAAAATATTTGGAAGTAGATGCTATGTTCACAAAGAGTGAAGAAGGAACATTTTTAGGTTATTCTTCTAGAAGCAAAGCATTTAAATATCTGATCAAATCATCTAACAAAATAGTAGAAAGTGCAAATCTGAAAATTGATGAATTTGCAGAAAGAAATGATGAAGGAAATTCCAAGGAACCAGAAGACTATGATGAATTTGTCTATGTTCAACCGACAAGTCTTACCGAGAAGACTGTTGAAGAAAATGAAGAGAATATCAAGTTACCAAGTGATGAAGAAGATCATACAAAGCCTATCGAGCATGTATTAGCCAAGTATGTCAGGAGACATCATGCACCAAGTCAGATTATAGGAGATAAGGATGATCCAGTGATGACAAGGAACAAACTGAGACAGAACACATGTCTGATATTTGAATTTGAACCGAGAATAGTAAAAGAGGCATTTAATAGTGAAGATTGGATAAATGCTATGATAGAGGAGATTGATCAAATCAAGAAGAATAACACATGGACATTAATCCCAAGACCAAAGGACAAAATGTAATCGGTACAAAGTGGATTTTTAGAAACAAGCTAAATGAAAAAGGAGAGGTCATTCGAAACAAAGCAAGAATAGTTTGCAAAGGTTATGCTCAAGAAGAAGGAATTGATTATGGTGAAACTTTTGCACCTGTTGCTAGACTTGAAGGAGTAAGAACATTGTTGGCATATGCTGCTTTCAAAAACTTCAAGGTATATCAAATGGATGTCAAATCTGCATTTCTAAATGGAATATTAGAAGAAGATATTTTTATTGAACAACCTGAAGGATTTGTTGAAGACAATAATAAAGATCAGGTATGTAAATTGAACAAAGTTTTATATGGTTTGAAACAAGCACCTAAAGCATGGTATGAAAGATTGCACTCTTATTTGATTAAGATTGGTTTTATAAGGACAAGTGAGAACAACAATATGTACATGAAGAATGATGAAAATGGAATACTAATCTCAGCCATATTTGTTGATGATATTATATTTTGTGGAAATGACTCTCTATGTAAGAACTTTGGAAATGAAATGAGCAAAGAATTTGAGATGTCATTAATCTGTGAGATAAAGTATTTTATAGGTTTACAGATACTACAAATGAAAAATGAGATTTTCATCACTCGATCCAAGTACATAAACAAAATCTTGAAAAAATTTGGAATAGAGGATTCAAAACCAGCAAGTACTCCTATGACTACCAACTATAAATTATCAAAGAATGATGAATCTGCATCTGTTGATGAGACACTTTATCGATCCATGATTGGAAAGCTACAATATGTTGTTCACAGGAGACCAGACATAGCACATGTAGTAGGTATAGTTGCAAGATTCTCTGCAGATCCTAAGGAAACACACATGATAGCAATCAAAAGAATTTTTAGATTCTTGAAAGGCACAAAGGATTTTGGCTTAGTATATCAGAAAGGAAATGATTTTGATTTAAAAGTTTATACTGATGCTGATTGGGCAGGCAACATTGATGACAGAAAAAGCACAAGTGGAGGAGCTTTCTTTTTAGGAGAAAGACTAGTGAGTTGGCTTAGCAAGAAACAAGGATGTGTTTCACAGTCAACAGCAGAAGCTGAATACATTGCTGCAGTATTGAATTGTACCAACATTGCATGGATCAAACAACTATTGGAAGGTATAAATGAGAAAGTTACCAGGCCAGTAACTATATTCTATGACAATACTAGTGCCATTAACATTTCAAAAAATCTTGTTATGCACTCTAAGACAAAGCACATCTCTATCAAATATCATTATCTTATAGAAGAAGCTCAAGAGAAGAAAGTGGTGTTGGAGTATGTTAGCACAAAGGAACAAATAGTAGACATCTTCACCAAGCCACTACCAAGGGACATTTTTAAATATCTCAGAAGTAAGTTAGGGGTCCTACCCCTATCTTCTACTCACTAACTCAGTTCGGTGGAAGCATCAATCTGATGACTCTATCGAATATCTTTTAGGAGTTGATGTCACCTTACACACTTTAGGATGTTTTCTAAAGGTGTACAGGAAATATTACAGGAAATAATACAGGAAACAATAAGGGAACAGGTATTGAAGACAAAATGCTCTGACCGAGACTGAATTGACACATTATAGCAGGAAATCACTTCATATAGGAAGAAATTATGTTTTAGTTCTTTACTTTTTGGAATTGTTGTCAAAGGGGGAGAAGAATAATATAAGGGAGAGAAGATTGATTGAAAAGACTAAAGAAAATAGGAGAAGTCTAACGTATGGGGGAGAAAATCTGTTGACAGCAAGTGAGCATTTCAGCATTTTAGAATCACAGCAATCCGAATCTTTTTAAGGTCAAATCAATTGGTTTTGCCATCAATGCCAAAGGAGGAGATTGTTAGCATTTGGCATTATAACACACAATGGAAGATTATTGGCATTTCAATAAGGATATTGAGAAGGTTGTTGATGATTATGGATATAACTAATTAAGGATGTTTACTGTCTTAATATTATTATTTTGTCATTGATGTCAAGAAATTGATTTTCTAATTCAATATGATGTTGCCATTTCTTGAGAAGTATGATTTGAAGAGTACAAAGATGTCGGTAAAAGACATGAAAAGATTATGATGAATAAAGTATTCAAAGGGCAACTATTACCGAGTCAGACAATGATGAGATCATGATGTTTAGATTGTTTTAACATCATACATATGTTGTAAATTGTAAGGTTAATACTATACTATGTTACCAAGCAAAGAACCTAGTCAGTAAACCCTAAGGTTATCACTATCGGTTAATGAAGCCAGAATGTCTACTGAGTGAAGTTTAGTATTTACTGAGTTGTAACCGAGTTGTAACTGAGCTATAACAGAATACATTAAATGATTACATGCGTTATTTAATGAAGGAAGCTGACGAGATGGAACTGATTAAATGATTGGTATGCCATAAATAAAGTTTGTTAAGAATCTATGGCAATGGAAGATCGGCATGAAGATCTATAGTTCAGATTGAACCGCAATACCCTAGCACAAGTTCCAAGAAATGTATGCAAGTTGCTAGCTGGGGTAAAATGTTTTCAGATCAAAGGATACATTGAACCTAGTCAAAGTTTGAAGATCTAATGGCTATGATTGATCATGGGAAATGTGATCAAGGAGATTAAGCGATTAGCTAATTGTTTATAAATAGGGAATTGTTGATAAACAATGCATGTGGGCAAGTGTATGCACAAGGATGCTACATAGTGATTACCGAGCAAAGAAGCTTGAAGACCTGTTTGAATAACAGAGCATAGAAGCCCAGCAGATGGACAAGATTAGTTCTATGTCTAGATTGTATTGAGCAAATAAGAATCTGCTTTAGCATTTTAGATGTGAAGTTGCAGATAGATTTTTATTACTATTATTTTGTGAAAGTGATAGAAAATCTCTTAGTCGAGTGGACTTAATAGTCTTATTTGTAAAACCCTCTAGCAAGGTGACATTCTGATTGAGTGTTTGAAATCCTTTAACAAGGTCACTTCTAACAAGGTGAAGATCCTAACAGATCTGAGGGAAATCCCTTAACCAGGTCACATCTAGCAATGTGTTTGTAATCTTTAACATGATTTTCTTTTAACTAAGCATACTCTAGAAGAGTATATTTCTTAGTGGGTCCAAAATCCCACAGTGGTTTTTTCCTATTTGGGTTTCCACGTTAAATCTGGTGTCATGAGGTTTATGATGTTTATATGCTTTTGAGTTTGCATGTTTAGCAGTTTTGGTTATATTACTGAATTATATGTTACCGAGGTTGAATCTGATGTTTTTATGGAAGATTAAGTTTGTATGATTCACCCCCCCCCCCCTCTCATCTTATTGGCTATTGGATCTGTACTTATATTAAGTATCAGAACTATCAGAAGTCTCAGCACATGGAGAAATAATTTAATGCAAAATATGCAAACTAAATTATCTATCCTAATATCTTTTGTGGTGGTAGCTAACTTCTCTAGCATGCATACATGCATGGATATTAAACTGATCATTTAATTGATAGTATATAGTGGTAAAGGAGAATTTACACTCCAAAACTCCCTCTTAATTTTGACCTCAAATGTTGGTGCATGTATAATTCCTTGACTGTCATCTTCTTCTGTCTCTTTCATTCTTCGTCTTCAGACTTTCTCAAACCTTCTCTTTCTTGGTATCTTCAAACTAATTCCAGATCTCTGGTCTTCATATCCAATTCTCAATATTATTGTCATTCATTTGGCTTCTCCCACTGCTACGGTAGTCTCTCAATATTTATTTTTTAAATCTTTAAAATACCCATCTTGATCTGTCTCCAACTTCACATTATGTAGACGTCTTGCTAGACATTCCTTTCCTTTGATGATTCCTCTCATTCACATATGAAATTTTATACCTGAACAAATTTTTTATGATAGCTGTAACTGTTTGCCAACTTGATACATAATTCCATCCATAATGCATTTTCATGCAACCTCTCATAGATTCTTTATTCCAACATGTCTTTTTGGAATGATTCTTGAATCCGCATAAGGTACAATGATGTAAATCTCAACATTTTTCTTTTGTATGTCCTTTCCTATTACAATGTGAACATTGCACACTCTGCATTCTTTCTACTGATTTGCTTGAACTTGAAATCTTACCAACTTTCAATCTATCTTGCTTACCATAACCGAGACCTTCATACTTTGGTCTCATAATAGGCTGAATGGGCTCTTAAATTCCTTGCCCATGTTTCCCTAATCCTTTTCCTTCGTAACCCATTTTTTGCATGATTTTCAAACCAATATTATTTTTTAGTATAACCTTTGTGTTTAATATCACAACTTGCACCTGTGCATGCAAACACATTCAACTTCACAATCTTCACCTGAACAATCATCCATATCAACTAAAGGACACAAATCACTTGTATCACATGTAGCATCACACACTATTACATTTGAATTCAAAATTTAATTTTATTTTTCTAACAATTTCAACTTCTTTTGCAAATCTTCATTCACCTTCTTGATTTCATCAAACAATTTTAATTTTGCTTCTATCTCTTTGTTCTTCTTTTTAACCTTCTACAATTCTTTTTCAAGCTTATCAATTTCAAACAAATACTCGCATCTTTATTTTATAAACTCCTTTAAATTTTCTATCAACTGTGAATTACACTCTTTCAATTTCACCAATTCATCTTTTAAGCAATCTTTTTCATATACCAAATTTTCACTCTTTTTTCATTTTTTAACCAGATTTTCCCTTTGAAATAAACAATATAAACTCACCTTATTCACTTGAATCTACAAACAACGCTTATTTCTCAAACAACACACAAATAGAGTTTAGCAATCTCCTTTAACTGATATAGCTGGATCCTCAATCAATTTTATTTTTTAACTTTTCAATACTTGTAAATTTCTTTAATAATGAATGTAATCATAAACGTTATAACAGATTTGAGAGAAAATTCCATACATTTCTTCTTCATAGAAGTCTTGCTTCAAAAATCTCCTTTCCAAACAATTAATACCATTTTAGAAAATAACAAATCTTAATTTACCTCCTTCGACTATAAGATCTCCTCTCAACCAGCTACAGCTAAATAATCTTCTTTCTGAAATTTTGTTTTCCTTTGGTCTCCCGGCTCTGATACCATTATGAAAGAATAGAAAAAATAAAATACAAATGTACTACTACAGCATAAACAAAACCAATCTTTTATTCTTCATGCATAGAAAAATGATTACAATATCTTATATTTATAGAGGATTCATCATCCTTCTAGAATATCTGTCTATTAGTTAGCCAAGTCATGAGCGGTGGAGGATGTGGAAGATTAATCCATCAATTGTCATGCAAAGGCAACAATTTTACAATGGAAACTATGCATGCGAAAGTCTTAGCTGCATGGAGAAATAATTAAATGCAAAATATGCAAACTAAATTATGTATCCAAATAGCTTTTACGGTGGTAACTAACTACTCTAGCATGCATACATGCATGGATATTAAACTAAGTGTTTAATTGAAGGTATATGGTGGTAAAGGAGAAATTACACTCCAACAAGGGGGAGCGAAAAAGATAGCAAGTCCATCTCCACTGTGATTAATACCACATCCGGACATCCTGAACTTGACATGCGTAGAAAAACTTGCCAGAGCTTGAGAGAAAACGTCCCACAAAGGAATGATGTTGGTCAAAGTTGCCTAGCTGAGGCTCGCTGCTGTGTTGGTGTTGAATTGGCATGTTGTAAGCTCGTTTAGAAGCTCCTAAACGACACCATGATCTGGTTTTGTTGACTCAAATTAAATGCTTGTTAAAACACGCTTTTCTTTTTAAATAAATTATGCAACAAAATGATAAGGGCATATAATGTCGTATAAACGACCCCCTACTCTAATTTTGTCGATGCAAGTAGTTGTCACTGTTATTTCCGTCACATCTTCTTACATCAAACCAAATATTTCGTCGAGTTATCTTTTTCTCGACCTGTCTGCTAGAACTTTCCATATATATCTAAACAAGTTATATTAGTATATTTATTTTTTAAAGTTTTATCTGGGATATATAGACATATCTTTTTCAAGTTATAATATACTATTTAGATATAAAACAATTTTTTTGGGCACCTTTATTATTTATAAATGTGATATTCTTCTAAGGAAGCCATTTACTTATTTATTTATATATAATTACAAACTGACAAAAAACAGTGTTTTGTGAAGATTTTTTTTTTATTTTTTAAAACATAAGGTATTTTAGCTGAGTAATATTAAAAAAAAAATTATTATATTTAAGTTATATTTATTTTAGTTTATATGTCTAAGATTTATTTTAGAATTATTTTATTTCAAGTTACTTTTATTTATTTAAGAATTCTAGAATTTTATTATTTTTTAAATGTATATTATCTTTACAATAGTTTTTATTTACAAATTTATGTTATTACTTTAGAAATTACAAAAGGCCCAACAAATAGTCAGAACACATCATGAAGCCAAAACCAACCCCAACAAAGCAAGAGAACCCCAACCAAGGCCTGTAATTATTTTGCCATATCTTCTATAACCAGCTTCTGTAAATTTTGGGAACACTCTAAGATCAAATGTTCCTAGTCACCAACATTCTAGTCCCCTGATTATTTAGAAGCCCATTTAGCCAAGAAATCAACCATGCTATTCCAATCTCTAGATATGTGAATAAAAGAAAAAAAATTTGATGAACTACTCAAATCAAGAATCCATCTGACCACCAAATTAAATTGCCAATTCATTCCATCTAGTTTTTTACTCATTCAACATATTAATCACAACCCTAGAATCTAATTCATAAATGACCTTTTGTCAGCCAAGAGCACAACCTCTTTCCAAAGAATAGAGAACAACAAGGACTTTCATGAAGTTGTTATTTTTCTACCCCTTATTAATAGAGAAGAAGAACATGACAACACTGAAACTATCTCTATTGATTCCTCCAATCCAAACATGCCCAAGAGTCCCCCTAGAGGAGTTGTTAGTTTTAAACTTGAGAACGCATTGATGTGGGAGAGAACAACAACATTCTCTTTATATCTTCCTTTTGGCATGTCGACTCTTCCTTAGGAAGGAGGGACCTATGCCAATACTAACTAATCACAAATTCAAAAGCACCACTAAATTTCCATAATCCACAGGAATAGAAAGATCACATTTTGGGTATGTATAGGATCAGGGTGTGCCAAAACAGGCCCTTAAGTGGCAATGAAATTTCAAAAAATCAGAGTTATGCAACTTGACATAAAAATTTGAATAAGTTGTGAATATTTTTTTAAATATGTAAGAAGAGAATCTATAGAAAATTGAATTTAGTTTCTAAGCAACTAGTTATTTTTTGAAAAAAAAAATCCTATTTGATGAAAATTTCAAATTTCAAATTTCAATGCAGTGGTACTAAAATTTCAAGAAAAAAATAAGTAGACATATCTTTAACCACCCTAATCACAATCAAATCATAATATTTTTTTATCATATTTATAATATAAGTATTAGAATCATGTCCGGATGTGACACATATTTTTTTATAATTTTTTATAAAGTATTTAATTATTTATGAATTTTTTACTACAGCTTTTCAAAAATTTAGAAACTCCTACGTTTGACCACCTTAACCTGGTCAAAACGTTATGAAATTTATTTTTTTTAATTTTTCCCTATAGTAGACGAAGCATAGGATGTGATGTATGTTTCGGATTCAAAAAATGTTATACCCTTTGAAAGTTATAAGTGTTTTCCAATCAGTCTATCAATTAAGACTAATGTCAAAATTCAATTAGAAAATAAATAATAACTATTTGTTAAAGTCGAAATAAGACAAGCCTTATATTGTTTGAAAGTTGAGAATGTCCCTAAAAAACCCTTTTCATTTTATCAATTTTGGCTACAAAAAAAGTCGTCAACCACTCGTGTAAAGTTTGGAAAATCAAGGAATACTGAAAAACACATTTTTTCAGTTGACTTTCCAGGCTTGTCACTTCCAAGCCAAATCCCAAAGCATTCCCGGGCCAAAATTTCAAATTTGAAATTTGTACAACAAAAATCGGATATCTAATAAAATCGGATATCCGATACAATCGGATATCCGATTATATCAGATATCCAATTTTAATAAGTAAATTCACTAACTAAATTTGCATATAATTAATCTATTGTTTATTAATATATAATATTTTAATATATTAATTTATAAATACATTAGTATATGATATTAGGAAGAGGGAGAGGGGGGAGTTGGGGGGGAAGAGAGAGAGAGAGAGAGAGAGAGAGAGAGAGAGAGAGATAGAGAGAGAGAGAGATGGGGAGGGGGAAGGGAGAGAGTGATAGAGAGATTAGGGGAGAGGGAGAGAGAAGGGAGAGAGATAAAGAGATTAGGAGATTAGGGGGGAGAGAGAGAGAGAGAGAGAGAGAGATTAGGGGAGAGAGAGAGAGGGGGGGAGGGAGAGAGAGAGATAGAGAGAGATTAGGGGAGGGGGAGAGAGAGAGAGGGGGGATATATAGAGATAGAGAGAGAGAGAGATAGAGATAGATAGATGGGGAGGGGCAAGGGAGAGAGAGAGAGATGGGGAGGGGGAAGGGAGAGAGTTAGAGAGAGATTAGGGGAGAGGGAGAGAGAGATTATGGGTCCTATGGTGTCCTAAGGGGTCATATTGTGTCCTACAACCCCTTAGGACGCCATATAACCCCTTAAGACATCAAATTGTGTCGTTATAGGTCATATTATGTCATATGACCCCTTTAAGACACCATATGACCCCTTAGGACATAATATGACTCTTTATGACTCTATACATTGTCATTATGGGTCATATGACCCCTTATGACACCATATAGTGTCGTTAGGGGTCATATCGTGTCCTAAGGGGTCATGGAATACCATATGACCCCTAAGGACAACATATGACCCCTTATGAGACCATATTGGATCGTTATGAGTCCTATGGTGTCTTAAGGGGTCATATTGTGTCCCACAACACCTTAGGACACCATATGACCCCTTAGGACACCATATGACCCCTTAAGACACCAAATTGTGTTTTTATGGGTCATATTGTGTCCTAAGGGGTCATATTGTTTCATATGATCCCTTTAAGACACCATATGACCCCTTAGGACACAATATGACCCTTTACGGCTCTATACGATGTCGTTATGGATCATATTACACAATATGGTGTCGTTAGGGGTCATATGGTGTCCTAAGAGGTCATGGGACACCATATGACCCCTAAGGACAACATATGACCCCTTATGACACCATATTGGGTCGTTATGGATCCTATATTGTCCTAAGGGGTCATATTATGTCTTATGACCCCTTAGGAGACCATATGACCCCTTAAGACACTAAACTATGTCGTTATGAGTTATATTGTGTCCTAAGGGGTCATGGGACACCATATGACCCCTAAGGACAACACACAACCCCTTATGACACCATATTGGATCGTTATGGGCCCTATGGTGTCCCAAGGGGTCATATTGTGTCCTACGACCCCTTGGGACACCATATAACTACTTAAGACACCAAATTATGTCGTTATGGGTCATATTATGTCCTAAGGGGTCATGGGACACCATATAACCCCTAAGGACAAAATATAACCTCTTACGACACCATATTAGGTCGTTATGGGTCCTATGGTTTCATAAGGGGTCATATTGTGTCCCAGTACCTTTGAGGACACCATATGACTCCTTAAGACACCAAATTGTGTTGTTATGATTCATATTGTGTCCTAAGGGGTCATGGGACACCATATGACCCTTAAGGACAACATACGACCCCTTAGGATGCCATATTGGGTCTTTATGGGTCCTATGGTGTCTTAAGGGGTCATATTGTGTCCTACAATCCCTTAGGACACCATATGACCCCTTAAGACACCAAATTGTGTCCTAAGGTGTCCTAGGACACCATATGACCCCTAAAGACAACATGTGACCCTTATGACACCATATTGGATCTTTATGAGTCATATGGTGTCCTAAGGGGTCATATTGTGTCCTACAACCCCTTAGGACACCATATGACCCCTTAAGACACCAAATTGTATCGTTATGGGTCATATTATGTCATGATGGGTCATATGGTGTCCTAAGGGGTCATATTGTGTCATATGGCCTCTTTAAGACATCATATAACCCCTTACGACACAATATGACCCTTTACGACTCTATACCATGTCGTTATGGGTCATATGACCCCTTAAGACACCAAATTGTGTCGTTATGGGTCATATGGTTTCCTAAGGGGTCATCAGACACCATCTGACCCCTAAGGACAATATACTACCCCTTATGACACCATATTGGGTTGTTATGGATCCTATGGTGTCCCCAAGGGTCATATTGTGTTGTACGACCCCTTAGGACACCATATGGCCCCTTAAGACACCAAATTGTGTCATTATGGGTCATATTGTGTCCTAAGGGGTCATGCGACACCATATGACCCCTAAGGACAACATAGGACCCCTTATGACACCATATTGGGTCCTTATGAGTCATATGATGTCCTAAGGGGTCATATTGTGTCCTACAACCCCTTAGGACACCATATGACCCCTTAAGATACCAAATTGTGTCGTGATGGGTCATATTGTGTCCTAAGGGGTCATATTATGTCATATGACCCCTTTAAGACATCATATGACCCCTTATGACACAATATGACCCTTTACGACTCTATACGGTGTCGTTATGGGTCATATGACCCCTTAAGGCACCAAATTGTATCGTTATGGGTCATATGGTGTCCTAAGGGGTCATGATACAACATACAACCCCTTAAGATACCATATTAGGTTGTGATGAGTCATATGGTGTCCTAAGGGGTCATATTGTGTCCTACGACCCCTTAGGAGACCATATGACCCCTTAAGACACTAAATTATGTCGTTATGGGTCATATTGTGTCGTAAGGGGTCATGGGACACCATATGACCCCTAAGGACAACATACGACCCCTTACGACACCATATTGGGTTATTATGGGTCCTATGGTGTCCTAAGTGGTCATATTGTGTCCTGCGACCCCTTAGGACACCATATGACCCCTTAAGACACCAAATTATGTTGTTATGGGTCATATTGTGTCCTAAGGGGTCATGGGACACCATATGACCCCTAAGGACAACATACAACCCCTTAGGACACCATATTGGGTCATTACGGGTCCTATGGTGTCCTACGAAGTCATATTGTGTCCTATGACCCATTCGGACACCATATAACCCCTTAAGACACCAAACTGTGTTGTTATGGGTTCTATGGTGTCCTAAGGGGTCATATTATGTCCTACGACCCCTTAGGACACCATATGATTCTTTAAGACACCAAATTGTATCGTAAGGGGTCATGGGACACCATATGACCCCTAAGGACAACATATGATGTTGGCATTTGGCATTATAACAGACAATGGGAGATTGTTGGCATTTCAATAAGGATATTGAGAAGGTTGTTGATGATTATGGATATAACTGATTAAGGATGTTTACTGTCTTGATATTATTATTTTGTCATTGATGTCAAGAAATTGATTTTCTAATTCAGTATGATGTTGCCATATCTTGAGAAGTATGATTTGAAGAGTATAAAGATGTCGGTAAAAGACACACAAAGAATATGATGAATAAGGGGATGAATAAGATATTCAATGGGCAACTATTACCAAGTCAGACAATGATGAGATCATGATGTTTAGATTGTTTTAAAATCATACATATGTTGTAAATTGTAAGGTTAATACTATACTATGTTACCGAGCAAAGAACCTAGTCGGTAAACCCTAAGGAACCTAGTCGGTAAACCCTAAGGTTATCTCTACCAAGTGAAATTTAATATTTATCGAGTTGTTACCGAGTTGTAACTGAGCTATAACAGAATACATTAAATGGTTACATGCATTATTTAATGAAGGAAGCTGATGAGCTGGAACTGATTAAATGATTGGTATGTCGTGCATGAAATTTGATAATGAATCTATGGCAAAGGAAAATTGGTATGAAGATCTACAGCTTAGATTGAACCGCAATACCCTAGCACAAGTTCCAAGAAATGTATGCAAGTTGTAGGGTAAAACATTTTCAGATCGAAGGATACATTGAACTTGGTCAAAGTTTGAAGATCTGATGGCTATGATTGATCATGGGAAATGTGATCAAGGAGATTAAGCAGTTAGCTAATTGTTTATAAATAGGGAACTATTGATAAACAATGTATGTGGGCAAATGTATGCACAGGGATGCTACATCGTGATTATCGAGCATAGAAGCTTGAAGACCTGTTTGAATAATATTGTATAGAAGCCCAACAGATGGACAAGATTAGTTCTATGTCTAGATTGTATTGAGCAAATAAGAATCTGCTTTAGCATTTTAGATGTGAAGTTGCAGATAGATTTTTATTACTGTTATTTTCTGAAAGTGGCAGAAAATCTCTTAACCGAGTGGACTTAACAGTCTTATTTGTAAAACCCCCTACCAAGGTGACATTCTGATTGAGTGTTTGAAATACTTTAACAAGGTCACTTCTAACAAGGTGAAGATCCTAACAGATCTGAGGGAAATCCCTTAACCGGGTCACATCTAGCAATGTGTTTGTAATCTTTAATAGGATTTGCTTTTAACCGAGCATACTCTAGAAGAGTATATTTCTTAGTGGGTCCGAAATCCCACAGTGGTTTTTCCCTATTTGGGTTTCCACGTTAAATCTGGTGTTATGAGGTTTATGATGTTTATGTGCTTTTGAGTTTGCATGTTTAGTAGTTTTGGTTATATTACTAAAGTATATGTTACCGAGGTTGAATCTGATGTTTTTATGGTAGATTAAGTTTGTATGATTCACCCCCCCCCCTCTCATCTTTTTGGCTATTGGATCTATACTTACATTAAGTATCAGAACTATCAATTGGTATCAGAGCTTTGGACTCCGAAAGAAAAGTTTAAAGGTACTTGAGGAAAAGATCCAAAGATGTATAAGAGAGATGCACCAAAGCTGAACAAGTCAAGTTTCTCTACATGGCAGAAAAGGATGAAGCTGCACCTATCAGGAGTTGGAGAATATGTTGTATATTATCTGGAGAATGATTTTGTCACACCAAGCACCTATCCATTGACAATGGAAAAGATAAAGGCAAAGCAAGAACATATCCAAGCAATGATTGAAATAACATCTGCATTGATTGACTTAGAGTTTAATGATCTAGAAGGCTGCAATGATGCAAAGGCTATGTGGGATAAGCTCATATCAGTATATGGAGGAGATGAACATGTTCAAAGAGAAAAAGTAGATAGTCTAAGAGGACAACTTGAATCTATGAGGATGAATGAAGGTGAGAACATAACCCAGTACAGTACAAGACTAAAGGAGATTGTTAATCAAATCAAAGGAGCGGGTGGAACTATTGAAGAAAAGTATATAACAAGTAAGTTGTTCAGAACCCTTCTATCGGCTTATGCAATTAGAGTCTCTACAATCAATGAATTGAGGTCTATACCTAATATGTTAGTTTATTTAGATGCTACTATTGGTAAGCTACATGCATTTGAGTTAAGTAACTTTGATAACAGTGGATCTTCAGTAAATAAAGTTGAATCTGCATTTAGTTCTTTTCATCTTGATGAATCTAATGATTACAATGAAAGAAAGTATAAGTACTCTGAAGGAGATCATAGTGGAGCAAGTGAAAGATTTCGTAAGAACATGGAAGAAGTACACAAACTATATGAGGAAATCAAAAAGCAAGAAGAGTTTGAAGCACTATTAGCGAAAAGGTTACCAAGAGGCAAAGGTAAGTATAAAGGAAAACTACCTTTGAAATGTTTCAATCATGATAAGATAGGACATATGGCTTCTAACTATCTTGACAAAGATTCTATTGAAAAGAGAGATTACCAAGATGACAAATAGAAAGACAATCGTTATAGAGGACATCGAGACTTCAGAAGAAGATATAGAAAGACATGCTTAATAGCTGATGAGGAATCCAATGATGATAAATCAAATGAAACTGATACAGAGGAAGTAGTTTATGTGGCTATCAAAGATGGATCAAATGAAGAAAGGTATGAAGAAAAATCCCTAATATCTCATGTAAATACTAATGATTCTTGGATCATAGATAGTGGATGCTCACATCATATGACAAGAGATAAACACAAGTTTGTTATGTTAGAAGATTATGATGGAGGCTATGTAAGATTTGGTAATGATGCACCATGTCTAGTGAAAGGTAAAGGATCTATAACACTTCTTGATAATGTAAGATGCAATGATGTTTATTGGGTTGAAGGCTTGAAATACAATTTGTTGAGTGTAGTACAGCTAAATAATATAGGTTACCGAATAGAATTTCAAAAGGGAATTATCAAAGTTCATGACAATAATGGAAAGTTAGCTGCTACTGGGACACAAACAAAAGGTAACACATTTCACCTTGACCTAACTTGGAACAAGTGTCTATATGCAAAGATAGATGATACCTGGTTATGGCATAAAAGGTTTTGTCATGTAAATTTTGATAATCTGATCAAAATAAATAAGAAGCACCGAGTAAGAGGTCTACCAAGTCTTGAAAAGCCTAAGAATGCTATTCGCCGAGGATGCCAGATGGGTAAGATGACAAGATCAAGCTTTACAAGTAAGTCTTACACTTCTAAGGGAATTTTAGATCTTGTGCACACTGATCTTTGTGGTCCTATGAAAGTTCAAAGTTAATATACTGATAAAAATTTCATATTATTTGTGGATGACTATTCAACGATGATGTCAGTTATGTTTTTAAAAGAAAAATCAGAAGCTTTTCAAATATTTAAATGGTACAAGGCAAGAGTTGAAAATGAAACAGGAAGACAACGGAATTGTCTTAGATCAGGTAGAGGAGGAAAGTTCACATCTGATGAGTTTAACTTATTCTGCAATGATCATGGTATTAAAAGACAAGTTTCTACACCGAGAACTCCATAGCAAAATGGAATAGCTGAGAGAAGAAATAGATCTATTGTGGATTGTGCTAGAACCCTGATGATTGAAAAGAAAGTGCCACAAACATTTTGGAGAGAAGCAATAAGCACAGCAGTTTACACCCTGAACCGAGTACAACTGAAGAAAGGTACTTTGAAGACACCATATAAAATCTAGTATGACAAGAAACCTAAAGTAAGTTATTTTAAAATCTTTGGAAGTAGATGCTATGTACACAAAGATGATAGAAATGACAAGTTTGATCGAAAAAGTGAAGAAGGAACATTTCTAGGTTATTCTTCTAGAAGCAAAGCATTTAAATGTCTAATCAAATCATCTAACAAAATAGTAGAAAGTGCAAATGTGAAAATTGATGAATTTGCAGAAAGAAATGATGAAGGAAATTCCAAAGAACTAGAAGATTATGCTAAATTTGTCTATGTTCAACCGACAAGTCCTATCGAGAAAATTGTTGAAGAAAATGAAGAGAATATCCAGTTACCGAGTGATGAAGAAGATCATATAGAGCCTATCGAGCCTCTATTAGCCAAATATGTCAGAAGACATCATGCACCAAGTCAAATTAAAGGAGATAAGGATGATCTAGTGATGACAAGGAACAAACTGAGACAGAACACATGTCTAATATCTGAATTTGAACCGAGAATAGTGAAAGAGGCATTTAAAAGTGAAGATTGGATAAATGCTATGATAGAAGAGATTGATCAAATCAAGAAGAATAACACATGGACACTAATACCAAGACCAAAGGACAAAAATGTAATCGATACAAAGTGGATTTTCAGAAACAAGCTAAATGAAAAAGGAGAGGTCATTCAAAATAAAGCAAGACTAGTTTGCAAAGGTTTTGCTCAAGAAGAAGGAATTGATTATGGTGAAACTTTTGCACCTGTGGCTAGACTTGAAGGAGTAAGAACATTATTGGCATATGTTGGTTTAAAAAACTTCAAGGTATATCAAATGGATGTCAAATCTGCATTTTTGAATGGAATATTAGAAGAAGAAGTTTTTATTAAACAACCTAAAGGATTTGTTGAAGACAATAATAAAGATCAGGTATGTAAATTGAACAAAGCATTATATGGTCTGAAACAAGCACCTAGAGCATGGTATGAAAGATTGCACTCTTATTTGATTAAGATTGGTTTTATAAGGACAAGTGAGAGCAACAATATGTACATGAAGAATGATGAAAATGGAATACTGATCTCAGCCATATTTGTTGATGATATTATATTTTGTGGAAATGACTCTCTTTGTAAGAACTTTGGAAATGAAATGAGCAAAGAATTTGAGATGTCATTAATCAGTGAGATAAAGTATTTTATAGGTTTACAAATACTGCAAATGAAAAATGAGATTTTTATTACTCAATCCAACTACATAAAGGAAATCTTGAAGAAATTTGGAATGGAGGATTCAAAACCAGTAAGTACTCCTATGACTACCAACTGTAAACTATCAAAGAATGACGAATTTGCATCTATTGACGAAACACTTTACCGATCCATGATTGGAAAGCTACAATATGTTGTTCACAACAGACCAAACATAGCACATGCAGTAGCTATAGTTCCAAGATTCTCTACAGATCCTAAGGAAACACACATGATAGCAATCAAAAGAATTTTTAGATACTTGAAAGGCACAGAGGATTATGGCTTAGTATATTAGAAAGGAAATGATTTTGATTGAAAAGTTTATACTGATGCTGATTGGGTAGGCAACATTGATGACAAGAAAAGCACAAGTGGAGGAGCTTTCTTTTTAGGAGAAAGACTAGTGAGTTGGCTTAGCAAGAAACAAGGATGTGTTTCACAGTCAACAACAGAAGTTGAATACATTGCTGCAGCATTGAATTGTACAAACATAGCATGGATCAAACAACTGTTGGAAGGTATAAATGAGAAATTTACCGAGCCAATAACTATATTATGTGACAATACTAGTGCCATTAACATTTCAAAGAATCCTGTTATCCACTCTAAGACAAAGCACATCTCTATCAAATATCATTATCTTAGAGAAGAAGCTCAAGAGAAGAAAGTGGCGTTGGAGTATGTTAGCACAAAGGAACAAATAGTAGATATCTTCACCAAGCCACTACTAAGGGACACTTTTGAATATCTCAGAAGTAAGTTAGAGGTCCTGCCCCTATCTTCTAATCACTAATCGAGTTCGATGAAAGCATCAATTCAATGACTCTATCGAATATCTTTTTAGAGTTGATGCTGATTTACACACTTTAGGATGTTTTCTAAAGGTGTGCAGGATACAATGCAAGGAACAGGAATTGAAGACAAAATGCTCTGACCTAGACTCTGTTGATACACATTACAGCAGGAATTCACTTCATATAGGAAGAAACTATGTTTTAATTCTTTACTTTTTGGCATTGTTGTCAAAGGGGGAGAAGACTAATATAAGGGGGAGAAGACTGATTAAAAAGATTGAAACTAAAGGAGGGAAGACTGGAGAAAAGAGGAGAAGTCTAATGTATGGGGGAGAATTCTGATGACAGCAAGAGAGCATTTCAGCATTTCAGAGTCACAGCAATCCAAATCTTTTTAAGGTCAAATCAATTGGTTTTGCCATCAATGCCAAAGGGGGAGATTGTTGGCATTTGGCATTATAATAGACAATGGGAGATTGTTGGCATTTCAATAAGGATATTGAGAAGGTTGTTGATGATTATGGATATAACTGATTAAGGATGTTTATTGTCTTGATATTATTATTTTGTCATTGATGTCAAGAAATTGATTTTCTAATTCAGTATGATGTTGCCATATCTTGAGAAGTATGATTTGAAGAGTATAAAGATGTCGGTAAAAGACACACAAAGAATATGTTGAATAAGGGGATGAATAAGATATTCAATGGGCAACTATTACCAAGTCAGACAATGATGAGATCATGATGTTTAGATTGTTTTAACATCATACATATGTTGTAAATTGTAAGGTTAATACTATACTATGTTACCGAGCAAAGAACCTAGTTGGTAAACCCTAAGGAACCTAGTCGGTAAACCCTAAGGTTATCGCTATCAGCTAATGAAGGTGGAATGTCTATCGAGTGAAGTTTAGTATTTATCGAGTTGTTACCAAGTTGTAACTGAGCTGTAACAGAATACATTAAATGGTTACATGCATTATTTAATGAAGGAAGCTGATGAACTGGAACTGATTAAATGATTGGTATGTCATGCATGAAGTTTGTTAATGAATCTATGGCAAAGGAAAATCGGCATGAAGATCTACAGCTTAGATTGAACCACAATACCCTAGCACAAGTTCCAAGAAATGTATGCAAGTTCCAAGGCAGGGTAAAATGTTTTCAAATCAAAGGATACATTGAACCTGGTCAAAGTTTGAGGATCTGATGGCTATGATTGATCATGGGAAATGTGATCAAGGAGATTAAGTGGTTAGCTAATTGTTTATAAATAGGGAACTATTGATAAACAATGTATGTGGGCAAATGTATGCACAGGGATGCTACATAGTGATTACCGAGCACAGAAGCTTGAAGACCTGTTTGAATGACAGAGTATAGAAACCCAGCAGATGGACAAGATTAGTTCTATGTCTAGATTGTATTGAGGAAATAAGAATTTGCTTTAGCATTTTAGATGTGAAGTTGCAGATAGATTTTTATTACTGTTATTTTGTGAAAGTGACAGAAAATCTCTTAACCGAGTGGACTTAATAGTCTTATTTGTAAAACCCTCTAGCAAGGTGACATTCTGATTGAGTGTTTGAAATACTTTAACAATGTCACTTCTAACAAGGTGAAGATCCTAATAGATCTGAGGGAAATCCCTTAACCAGGTCACATCTAGCAATGTGTTTGTAATCTTTAACAAGATTTGCTTTTAACCGAGCATACTCTAGAAGAGTATATTTCTTAGTGGGTCCGAAATCCCATAGTGGTTTTTCCCTATTTGGGTTTCCACATTAAATCTGGTGTTATGAGGTTTATGATGTTTATATGCTTTTGAGTTGGCATGTTTAGTAGTTTTGGTTATATTACTGAAGTATATGTTACCAAGGTTGAATTTGATTTTTTTATGGTAGATTAAGTTTGTATGATTCACCCCACCTTCTCATCTTGTTGGCTATTGGATCTGTACTTACATTAAGTATCAGAACTATCATATGACCCCTCCCTTAAGGGGTCATATTATGTCCTAAGGGGTCACTCTCTCTCTCTCTCCCCCCTCTCTCTCTCCCCTCTCCCCTCTCTCCCCTCTCCCCTCTCTCCCCTAATCTCTCTCTCTCCTCCCCCCTCTCTCCCTAATATCTCTCCCCCCATCTCTCTCTCTCTCTCTCTCTCTCTCTCTCTCTCTCTCTCTCTCTCTCTCTCTCTCTCTCTCTCTCTCTCTCTCTCTCTCTCTCTCACACACACACATACACAGACACACAATCTCTCTCTCTCTAAAATATGAGTAATTAAATCAGATATCGGATATCCAATTTTTGTCACTGTCATTAATGTGGCAACAGTAGAAAAAAGACAACAACGAGAAAAAAATTTGGGACCACAAATTTACACATTAAAATCAGATATCCAATATAATCCAATATCCGATTTTATCGGATATCTGATTTTTGTAAATAAAAAAGAGCCTTGTGGGCCATTTTGTGGATTCCAATGGCCCATAGTCTTCACATTCTCTTTTTTGTCAACAATCATGGGTTTTCAGATAGGTTTAGACAAATTTGTGCTTTTGAGAGATTCTTAAAGTCAAATCTTACATTGTAATTCATTTAGGAGCATCTTTGTGGAGGTAAATGGGGAGTAGTAGTCATCGGAAGTCTAAACACAAAAGAAAACTCTCAAATGACCAAATTGAAGTGTATAGAGAAGGAGATAGAGAAGTTCATAGGAGGAGAAGACAAGGTATGTTAAATATTGCTAATGTTACTTCAAGTGAAGAGGAAATTAAATTTGAAAATATTGAACAAGTGATTGAAAATGAAAATGTAGATTTTGAAAGAGAAAATTTTGAATATGTTGAAAATGTTGGAAGTGATAATGAAAATACTCAACATGAAATGAGAATGGAAAGTGAAAATTTGGGAGTTGACAATGAAGGTGTCCATAATTTTGGTGTAAATATGAAATTTTTGACATTGGAGGTGAAAATGTAGAAAATTTTGACATAGGAGGTGAACATGTGGAAAATTTTGACATTGGAAGTGAAAATGTGGAAAACTTTGACATTGAAGGTGGAATTTCTCAACCAAGTGAACAATATGTAACACCTAATTACTTTTAAAATGAAGACCCTCTCATGGATGAAAGACAAATTCCAAATCCAAGACCTTCAAGAACCCCAAAATGGTTACTTTAAATTGATGAGAACATTATTGTGAATATTGAAGGCAAGAGGTCAACAAGAACCATTCGGTTGTGGGCTACCCAACTTTTTGACGAAAATTTTAGCAATAAGACATTGACCTAGCAATGCCAACTCTTTTTTCAATTGCTAAAGATGATAAATATGAGACCATTTCTAAACAAATTGAAGATTCGTATAAACAAGAAGGTGGAGAGAAATTCTATTATTGCCAAAAATCTATTTCATGCTCTCGATTCTATTGGAAAGAATACAAAACAACGAGATAAGAGAGTCACTCGAAGAGTGATTACAACCTCCATAGTAAGCCATCAATTGAGGAAGGCTCATCAAATGAGACAAACTTGTGTTGATTTGAACATAAACCATAAAACTTTGGATAGAGAACTTGCACTAAGACAAAGACTTGACGATCCACTTCAACATGATACATGGGCTTTTGGTGGGAGGCTTCCACATGTTGATAGAAAGTTGACTGACAATGTGAAGGAGGAGATTCAACAATTTTGGCACTTTCTAGAGTATCACCCAATGTAAATGACATTTTGAAATTAAGAATTGGCAACCGAGACCGCACACCGCATCCCAAACATTTCTTGGAATCAAGCCAAACAATGTTGTACAAAAAAATTTGTCAAGTACATCCAACTTTGCAAATATCACAAAGGGCCTTTGAATCTTTGAAGCCATTTTAGTGTGTTCCTCTTAAGATTCGTAATGCTTTTTGTTGTAAGTACCATGTGGAGTTTTCAATGTACCATGAACTTTTATGCCATATTCATTCTACGATGCATACTAATGAGATGTTGCAAGAGTGTGGTGCAATACTATTTTTGAGATCATCAAGAGACTTGCAAGATCTATTTTTATGCCCTAGAGATGATGGCTACTATTTCTATAGAAATGATTGTTTGAATGAGAAGTGCTCACAATGTGGTGGGTTGTCAAAGTTTGTTTCATGTTTTCATGAGGGCAGCGAACACGAGTTTGAAAAGAATTATGTTGAGAAGAAAATATATGAGACGGTGAAATATACTTTGAAGAGTTCAGGTGAAGGATCTAGATGCGAATTAGTCTCAAGAGAAGTGAGTGTTGCTGATTTTATTTTGGATTTTAAGGAAAAAATAATTTACAAGTATGCAAGGCACACCCATAGGTATCAGTTGTTGGATCAACAGTTCAAGATGTGTAAGAACTCTTTCCTGATTGGCACTATTGTATCAGTGGTTGATTTTGTAGAGAACTAAACATTGCAACCACAAAATGAGGTACAGTCTCAGTACTATAATTCAATCTCGATTGTTATTTTTGTTCACATTACATATAGGCATGCTCCTTATAGTACAGAAGAGGACAGGAAGATAATCAGGGAGTATCATTTTTATATGAGTGATGATAGATCACACTCCTTCGAGTATGTGCAACATTCTTTCGAGAATTTTTTTGATTTCTTGTATGAGAAAGATATTGCAATTGATACACATATCATATGGTCAGATAACTGTATGGGTCAATTCATGAATGCTCGTATGTTTTATTGGTTGAGTAGAATACATGTAGAGAGGCGTATACCTCATATTTGGTGTTTTTTTGAGGCAAGGCATGGGAAGGGGGAGCATGATGGAGCAGGTGCATGTTTGAAGAGAGCTCTAGTTAAGAAGCAATTGAGGATTTCAGATGCAAATTTCTCTTATGCACATTCTATTGTTGATTGGTGTAGTTCAGCATTGTCACATGGAGGTACTCTTGATTCAAAAGTGACCAAATTCTTTTGGTTGGTTGAAGAGAGCATAGTGGGATACAGATTGGATTGTCAAACAATTAAAGATTCTTCAAAGATGCATGGACCATTTGGACATGAGTGTTGGCTTGTTTTTGTTAGAGTTGTGTTTGGTGTGATTGGGATCAGTGCGAGTCAAGTGAGTGGGTTGATACGTGGGTTCCCCAATATCTAACTCCTTTAGCTCAAACAATATCCTTGTCAAACAATGACATGGAAAGTTCACTTGAGTATGACCCTCTATCAGATCTTGTACAACCAGGACATATTTTTGCAGTTTTTACACTACAAGGGAATGAAGAGAGATCGAAATATTGGTTGGCATGATGTGTACAAGGAAAATAGAAGCTAACACAACCAGTGACAATTGATGATGGGTTCACATATCTTACAGGTTTAGTTGTTGTTGTGGGAACTTGGTTGCGAACATAAATGATTAGAAAGAATGGCATACCTGCATTTGAAGACTATGAGAGACACAAAAGCATTCTAATGTATTCACACCTTAGTATAGCTACAAATGTCAAGTTGTTGAAGCATCAAGCAAAACCGAAGACCAAAGACCTATGGACAGTGACTATTGTTCATCATGAAGGAATACTGGATACTCTAAGCAAAGAGATGACCCTTTAGGCATACTTGAGTAGTAGGTCTTTAATGGTGCCTTATTTTTTTATCATGCATTTCATTTCAAACAATGATCATTAAACCTTAATGCTCAAGTTTGTTACTTGTATATTAAGGATGTGTTCAAAATGCAAGTCTATTGATGAACCTTTTTTTTTTGGCAACAAAGTTTTTGCATGCACATATCGAGTACACTCAATATAATTGGAAGGGACGTATTTTTGCAACACAACTTTTTATCATGCATTTGATGAGCTTTACAATTTTTGTTATTAGATAGCACTATTTGACAATTTTTTATTTTATAATTATTGCAAAACCTTTATGCTCATGCAGGTCTTTTTTGATGATATACAATAGTATCGCATTACGATTTTTGTGTCAACATGGTGGGTTCTCTTGATATAATTTGAAGGGACGTATTTTTATGGTATATAATCCCACCTTTTCATTTATTATCATGTATTTCAGTTGAAGTGATTATCATAAATCCTTTATGTTCATCCATGCATTTTATGTGTAGACTAACAATTCTTAAAAATACAGGTTCATGCTAGATCATTCATTGTTGACTAGTTTACCCTTGGTGATGGTACATATTCCTTTGTGCATTAATGAGATTAAATTTTGTGCATAAACAATAAGTCAAGTGAATGTAGTGCTATTTATAAATGATAATATCTACCATTGTCTTCAACCATGCAGAGAAATGCAATGAGAAGGGCTTTAATCAACATGTGTCTTTCTTCAAAGTTATGCTTGTATACTTTGCAGAGAAACTGGTAAGTTTCATAATTATACAATCTTGTACATCTTAAAAATGTTTCAAATGATCTATTTATAATTTTAAAAAATAATTTGTATTAAGTGTTATAATTTGTTTCTAGTAGCACATTCATTCTGCATAAAAAAGCTCTTATTTTGGTCTTCATTTATATGCAGGCATTGTTGTATGTAAGCTTTTCTCTTAGGACATGAGGATGTTTGATGCAGATGAAGTGGGATGATGTATTTGTATATGTATTTGAATTGATTTAACTTTTTTATGATGATATACAATGTACATAAGAAAATTGGTTTAGTTATATTGATGATATACAATGTATCTGTAGATGAGTACATTGGTGTAGTTGTATTGATAATGAAAAAAAATCATGTTTGCATATTCCTTCATGGATGTCACATGCAAGTGTAATGGTAATTATGTGTATACAATACATGGAAATATTGATGATCATTATGTGTCTACAGTGTAATGCTTGTTTATCTATATCTGTCATTGAATGAGACTGAAGATTTTTTTGCCAACTTTGCAAAAAAATGTTGCCCTAATAAAACCATAGGGAAACATGAAAAAAAAAGATAGGCCTTTGTAGGGACCCCTCTCATGGCCTCGTAGGTTCAAATGAATCATTCATAAGTGCCACAAATTCTGAGTTAGGGCCCATCCAAGTTTGACAATTTTTAGCACTTAGGGTGCTCAAGGGATGACGTCGGTAGGGTATGACCCTGAGCGTTTGATCAAGTGGGGGGGGGAAATAGGAGTATGCATAGGGTAATAATGCCTAACTTGAAATTTTAGAGCTGACAGTTCATTATCACAATTAGTGGAATGAGAAATTGGCCACGCGACAACATTCGATTGAATGAGATTGACTATTTTTTTGCCAACCAAAAAAATGTTGTCCTAATAAAACCATAGGGAAACTTGAAAAACAGAGATAGGATTTTGTAGGGACCCCTCTTGTGGCCCCATAGGTTCAAATGGATCATTCACAGGTGCCATGGATTCTAACTTAGGGCTCGTCCAAGTTTGACAATTTTTAGAACTTAGGGTGCTCAAGGGACAACATTCGTAGGGTATGACCCCAAGCGTTTGATCGAGTGGGGGGGGGGGAAAGGAGCATGCATAGGGTAATAATGCCTAACTAGACATGTTAGAGCTGATGGTTCATTATCACAATGAGTAGAATGCAAAATTGGCCACACGACAACATTCGATTGAATGAGACTGGTGATTTTTTCGTCAACCAAAAAAATGTTGCCCTAATAAAACCGCAGGGAAACATGAAAAACTAAGATAGGATTTTGTAGGGACCCCTCTCATAGCCCTGTAGGTTCAAATGGATCATTCATAGGTGTCACATATTCTGAGTTAGGGTCCGCCAAAGTTTGACAATTTTAAGCACTTAAGGTGCTCAAGGGACGACATCGGTAGGGTATGACCCCCGAGCATTCAATCGAGTGGGGGGGGAAAATAGGAGCATGCATAGGGTAATAATGCCTAATTGGACATGTCAGAGCTAATGGTTCATTATCATGATGATCAGAATGAGAAATTGGCCACGCAACAACATTCGATTGAATGAGACTGACGATTTTTTTGCCAACCAAAAAAATGCTGCCCTAATAAAACCGTAGGTAAAATTGAAAAACCGAGATAGGATTTTGTAGGGACCCATCTCATGGCCTTGTAGGTTCAAATGGATCATTCACAGGTTCCATGGATTTTGAGTTAGGGCTTGTCAAAGTTTGACAATTTTTAGCACTTAGGGTGCTCAAGGGACGACGTCGATAGGGTATGACCTTGAGCATTCGATCGAGGGGGGGGGAATAGGAGCATGTATAGGTTAATAATTCCTAACTAGACATGTCTGAGCTAACGGTTTGTTATCACAATGAGCAGAATGAGAAAATGGCCATGTAATAACATTCGGTTGAATGACACTGACGATTTCTTTGCCAACCAAAAAAGTGGTGCCCTAATAAAACCGTAGGGAAACTTGAAAAACCGAGATAGGATTTTGTAAGCATCCCTCTCATGGCCTCCTAGGTTCAAATAGATTTTTTGTAGGTGCCATGGATTCTGAGTTAGGGCCCGACAAAGTTTGACAAATTTTAGCACTTAGGGTGCTCAAGGGACGGCGTCGATAGGGTATGACCCCAAGAGTTCAATTGAGTGGGGGGGGAAAATAGGAGCATACATAGGGTAATAATGCCTAAATATATATGTCAAAAGCAATGGTTCTTTATCATGATGAGCAGAATGAGAAATTGGGCATGCAACAACATTCGATTGAATGAGACTGGCGATTTTTTCGCCAACCGAAAAAAAGTTGTCCTAATAAAACTTTAGGGAAAATTGAAAAACCAAGATAGGCTTTTGTAGGGACCCCTCTCATGTCCTCATAGGTTTAAATGAATTGTTTGCAGGTACCACAGATTTTGAGTTAGGGCTCATCAAAGTTTGACAATTTTTAGCACTTAGGGTGCTCAAGGGACGACACCGCTAGGGTATGACCCCGAGCATTTGACCGAGTGGGGGGGTAAAAATAGGAGCATGCATAGGGTAATAATTCCTAAATGGACATTTTTGAGCTAACGGTTCATTATCACGATGAGCAGAACGAGAAATTGGCCACGCGATAATATTCGATTGAATGAGACTAATGTTCGCCAACCGAAAAAATGTTGCCATAATAAAACCATAGGGAAACTTGAAAAACTGAGATAGGATTTTGTAGGGACCCCTCTCATGGCCCCATAGGTTCAAATAGATCATTTGCAGGTGCCACAAATTCTGAGTTAGGGCTCATCAAATTTTGATAATTTTTAGCACTTAAGGTGCTCAAGGGATGATGTTGGTAGGGTATGACCCCAAGAATTCGATCGAGTGGGGGAGAAAAATAGGAGCATGCATAGGGTAATAATGCATAACTAGACATGTTTGAGCTAACAGTTCATTATCACAATGAGCAGAACGAGAAATTGGCCACGCGACAACATTCGATTGAATGAGACTGGTGATTTTTTCGCCAACTGAAAAAATGTTTCCCTAATAAAACCATGGGGAAAATTGAAAAACTGAGATAGGATTTTGTAGGGACCTCTCTCATGGCCCTGTAGGTTCAAATGGATTGTTTGTAGGTACCACGGATTCTAAGTTAGGGCCCGTCAAAGCTTGACAATTTTCAGCACTTAGGGTGCTCAAGGGACGATGCCAATAGGGTATGACCCCAAGCGTTTGATCGAGTGGTGGGGAAAAAATAGGAGAATGCATAGGGTAATAATTAATTATATTTTATTGTTCATTAAATTAATTGTATTGTATTGTTCATTGATTGAATTGTATTGTTCATTAAATGAATTGTATTGTTCATTATACAAACAACACTTATGATGAAATGAAATGAATTGTATTGTTCATTAAATAACCATTATTAACCATTGTTAATTATTGGATTGAAGATTAAATATTTACATGATAACACCATGCACATATGAACAACAATTTATATGATCAAATATCAACTTCTGTATATATGAAAATGTCAAATGATTTCAAGTGTATGTCCATACACAAATATGGCATAAACGCCAACTCAAACAAAATGTATGTCCATATACAAAATATGCATGCCAACTAGACATGTAAGAATCCCAAAACTATCTATAACATCCTAAGCTGTTGATGGATCATCAAAATCGATCCTCTTCGCCGCACTGCTCAGCTCTAAAGGATCTTGCACAAGAAAAAACAAACCACGATTAAGATTAGTTATATTATATAACTCACATTCAAAAAGTTAACATAAAAATGAACTATAATTGAAATATTCCTTTTTACCTCATCTCCACATTTTCTCTTCATCTTTGCAGGACTCTTGATGTATGTCTTTGATAGAGGAGGTATGTTTTCAATATTTTCATACACAACCTACATATGTTCACAAACATGACATTGATACAAGTTAGCATATAATTGTCACTGATAATAACAAATTATATCTACTAAACACAAAATAAAATAACCACACATGTACTTGAGGCATCTCTTCTTCTTCTTCATCTTCAAGTATAGTGGGTATAGTCAACAAGGATGTGAAGCCAAGAATTCTCTTTACATATACACAACAAGTATCTGAAACTATTAATCTATGTTTAGATGTGTATAGTTATTTAAAATGTTCATTTAATCATATTTGCATTCAATTACCTTTCCCTTGTCTCCAACTACACTACCAGATCCTAAATCACATAGCCCCGCACTCATGTTGCTTGTGCCCTACAAGAGTAAAATAAGATATACATGCAAGTTACTACATAATCTAATTAATACCAATATAAATGATGAGCATGTATGTACAATAAAATACAAACGACTAGGTGCAATAATATGTGTATCGTCAAGCTATCAAGGCCAAATAAAATGGTCGTCAAGGTGCCCTCCTGGATCTGTGTCAACTCCTCCTCAGTCATCAACTATTAAATAGACCACATAAATAAAAATTAGTACTTAATATTATCTAGATTATATATATTCATTTAAAATATAGAATGAACTATGAAAATACAAATCTTACCACTACATCATCAATGTATGATGAAGGTGCCTCATCGCCTCTAGCATGCAAGGACTCCCCAGGGTATCCTCCAGTCTATGTCATAACATTTGGTGCATCATGCATCTTATGCACCTCATAATTTGCACTGTGCGTATGAGGATCGATAGGCTGTCCAGCTGGACCCAAGCATACGTGCCCACACATGACACAACTATGGGGCATGCAAATGTGTGGAGCCAAGGAGGACATGTTAGCACCACCGGATGCACTGCTACCATCAAAAGTAGGCTGAGCTACTAACCCAGCCTGAGAAACCAAAAGGCTACTCAAAGAGTGACTAAGCGATATGGTCTGTGATGATGCCTCACAAATGATATTTGGATGTTGCAATGGAGGTGGGGGATCAATAGGAGGAGGGGGTAAATATGGGCCCTGGACTACTCTGACTGGCCTAGGTCTATTTTGGGGCATACCTAAACCCACACCCTGGAAAGGTTTGATGTCAAATTAGTTCACATGTTTTCCTAAAATAAGCTCAGCATACAATTTTTTGATGAAGTAGAAGGGGACATAAAGATTGTTGTTGGGTGGTTTGTCGAAAACCATCAACCAACGATCCCAAAAGTTTTTCACAATACCATCATTTGTGCACCATTTAATAGAAATTTTTGTTTTTTGGGGGTATACAAGTTGATCAGTGCGGGGATTCACAAACAATGTGGTGATAGAAGCTTTGGATATCTCGAGATCCTTGATCTCCTTATAGGACAAGCCATCTGCATATTGTTCCCTCATAGAATCTCACCACAAAAGAGTGGCATTGTGCTCCTTAGTGGTGGTTTCCATACTCTTTATGATCGACGTGAGGGGATCAAACATTGGGTTCAGGTGAGGGATCCTAAGATAGACATCTGCAATCCCCCTCAATTGGTTCAAATTTTGTGCAATTAAATCCTGAATTGAGGGGGGGTTTCGCAAAGGAGGGTTTGGTTGTTGCGGTTGTGGTTGATCAATGTTTTCACTATTATACCCCATTTTTAATCTAATTGAATGTAAACAATTGAATTTAGTTAACAAATTTGAACAATTTTGTATTTGATTTAAAAAAACCTAGTTTTCATGAAAAAAACCATATTTTCAATGAAAAAAAAAAATAAACATTAAAAAAAATACAAAAATTGAATGAAAATGATTGAAAACAATAAAAATCCTACCTTTTAATGTATTTTTTTAGCAAATTTGGGTCAAACAACTGGATATCGGGTCCAACCGAATATCAAATTCTAAAAAATTGTGCAGCTCGTGGGTTAAATATAACTCATGGGCTGTCACAGTCCATTTATATTGTCTCGAAAAATTGGATATCCAATTTTTATACTTATATTGTTTTAAAACAACATTATATTATATAATATGTATTATATAATAATATAATATAATATTTTATATATTATATAATATATAATATATAATATTATATTATATTATATAATAATATATTATATAATATAATATAATATTTTATAATCTAATATTATATTATGTATTATGAATTATATAATATATTATATATAATATAATATGTAATATATAATATATTATTATATTACATTATATATTATATAATCTATTTTTTAATTTAAAATTACCTGATAAAAATTGGATATCTGATATTATCAGATATCTAACTTTATCTGATATCCTATTTGCTTTGGTGTTTACCATGCCAAGGTGTACTACCTAGGCCAAGCAAAAAGTTAACACAAATTTTTGCATTTTTAGGCAAGTGGAGAAGGATATTTTTCACGTCGCCACTTTTTGGCCCCCCATGATCCTACACTAACCCTTTTGTAGAATGGGTCTATTGAAACATACTAGAATGATCCTCTACCACAATCGTTGAGACACTGTTTTCCTACCCTGACAATCATGTGATTCCTTTTCAACCAAAGCTACCAAAGAATGAAAGTGATACCAATATCACAAGCAATATGAAGAAAGGAAGTCTTAGCTAGGGAATTCTCCAGACATCCCTAAACCTCAGCCAAAGAAGAAGCTTGAACACAAGCCCAACTGCAAATCCCCTTCCATAAGCACAAAATATCTCTAGAGAAGGGTCAAAATTTAATATCACCTTCATGTGTTGAAGGATCAAAATCTATTTTGGTGATGTCAAAATAGGCTTCCCTAGCTTCATCCACACTCTTCTCTAATATAGGCCAATCTAATTTTATGCACATGTTCCCAATTCAAGGATCAACTATTAACCCTAATGAAACTTTGGTCTTCTTGTTGGAAACAACAATGAAGGAAAACTAAGAGAGGGGGGGTGAATCGGTTTTCACTAGATCTAAAAACTTAATCACAAATACAGATCTGATAAACTACAACAACAACAAAGATAAGAAAATTGATAGCACAACACACAACACCAATATTTTTATGTGGAAAACCCGCTCAAGAGAAAAACCATGGTGGGAACCTACCCACAATAAGATGATACTCTGCAGTAGTATGTGAAAATGTTACAATGGGGAATGCACATGCATTCAAACACACTGCCTAGAACTCATTACTCAAGATGCAATAACCTAGAAGGCTACAACCCTCAGGGAAGTCTCAATGACTTACAAAAAGATTTGAACTATAATCCGGAAGGAATGAACTAAAAGAATAACATCTCCAAATGCCTGATGACAGTTCCGGTTAAGCACATATGTTTTCTCTGCAACACCAATCTCTTCTCAATATACCATGCTGAAAGATGAATCCTTGTTCACACATACACCACTCTTAGATAATGCAGACACAACCTTGATACCTAAATTACATGACAATGTCACCTATTTATATAATTCATCAACCTTGACAACAAGGTCGACTAAACCCTCAATACACAATTACAAGATTACATCACACAATACAAAGATCGACCACCAGACCAATATAATGATATACATTACATAGCATAGACCTAAATCAAATTTCCAAATGCTCATCATCACTGATAATCACACCAAGATCAACCGCAACATGCTACACCACCAGGAAGACTGCATAACATGAAGAACACCATTGAATCAGCAAAATCACCAAAAACACATGCAATGATCAATATAGATCATTAAGACAAATGGGACATAATCAAGAAACACTAGCAAGCACATTAGAATCATTAGTAACAGATGCACCAACACCACTTATCAAATTTTTATTTGTCAACGTTTGAAAATAATACTTAAGATAGTAACAACTGTCATGAAGAAAGATAACTTGTGGAGCACCAAATCATGAACCATCTGAAATGAAGATACACAAGACCATCCTAAACAATCTCCAAAATTTTCAGCTCAAGATTTGATCACATTGGAATATATTGGAGGAAATATTGAACTCTGCAAAGCACTGATTAGAAAAACAAACTACAAACTAGATCATATGATATGATCAATTAAGCTTTCCAGATAACCAAAACTAATATAGAAAGATGTAATAACACTAGAAATACTCCATGCGCTAAATCATGATCCCAATAAAAAAATCTGCAAACACTAGAGCAATAAATCACCGGAATAAGTTGACATCAGGGACAACAACATATCCTAGCAACAACAATGTCCAACAATCTCCCCCTTTGGCATTGATGGTAGCATATGATAGTGAAAAACATTCAATGCAAAGAAAGAAACATCTCCAACAAACTCCCCCTAAGAGTAAGGAGATAGAACAGTTTTTCACATGCTTCTCTCCACACTTGACAATAATACGAAAGATTCAAAAAATAGAAAACTTACTCTCCCCCTTAGGAAAGAAAATCATGACTCTCTCCCCCAAAATCAGATAACCAATCCAATAGACTACTGCATCAGAGGAGCAACACCAACTCATCAATCCGGACAAAGGATAAGACTATGAAGTCCACCAGATTGATACAACTCAATGCATCTAGTTCTCATCAGGAGGAGTGGATACCCCTAACTTGTCTCTCAAATAGACAAATGTATCTGTAGGCAAAGGATTAGTAAAAATATCAACAATTTGTTCCTTCGTAGATACATGCTCCAACTTCACTGACTTTTTCTCTCAAGAAATGATATTTGATTGATACATATTGAGCCTTTGAATGTTGCACCGGATTCTTTGACATATTAATAGCACTATAATTATCATAATATATGACATTAGGCTCATCATAGATAACTTTGATATCCTTCAACATTTTCTTCATCTAACTACCTGAGTGCAGTTACTAGTAATAGCAATTTACTCAACTTCAGCAGTAGATAAGGATACTGAATCTTGTTTCTTACTTTCCCATGAAACCAATTTCTTACCCAAAAAGAATGCACCACTGAAGGTACTCTTCCAGTCATCAACATCACCAGCCCAATCAGCATCAGTGTAAGCACATAACATGAAATCATCATTCATCGGATACCACAAACCATAATCCAAAATTCCTTTCAAGTATCTAAATATCCTCTTTATAGAAGTGACATGACTCTCTTTTAGATCAGCTTGATATCTAGCAGCCATGCACATAACATGCATAATGGCAGGTCTAGTCTGAGTCAAGTATAGCAGTCCGCCAACCAGAGATCTCTATAAAGATTGATGAGCTTTCAGAGATTCATCATTTTTAGATAATTTGCAGCCACTCACCATACAAGTTCCAACTGGTTTGGATTCATATAACCCAAACTTCTTTAGCAATTCCTTCACATATTTAGTTTGAGATATGAAAATATTGTTTCCAGTCTATGAAAATTGCAATCCTAAGAAAAATTTCATCTCTCCTATCATAGACATCTCAAATTTTTTCTGCATATCACCGGAAAACTTCATACTCAATTCATTATCTCCTCCAAAGATAATATCATCAAAAAAGACTTCAACAATCAGGATGTTATCATTTTCAATCTTAAAATATAGATTACTATCAGAAACACCTTTATTAAATCCCAATTTTAGCAAATACTTATCCAATCTAGCATACCAGAAGCTAGGGGCTTGTTTCGGTCCATAAAGAGCTTTTTTCAATTTGCATACCATGTCACCATCATCTGATAATCAAAATCCATCAGGTTGCTTAATGTAGACTTCTTCCTTAAGATCACCATTTAGAAAATTTGACTTGATATTTATCTGATATACCTTGAAATCTTTATAGGCAGCATATGCAAGCAATAGTCTAACAACTTCAAGTCTAGCCACCGAAGAAAAAGTCTCCTCATAATCAATTCCTTCTTTCTGTGAATATCCTTCGCATACCAATCTTTCTTTATTACTAAAAACTTCACCAGCTTCATTCAATTTGTTCCTAAACACCCATTTAGTACCAATCACATTCTTATCTTTAGGTCTAGGAACAAGTTCCCATGTGTTATTCTTTTCAATCTAATCTAATGCTTCTTCCATAGCTCTCATCCAATTTTCATCTTTGCAAGCTTCAACAACATCTTTAGGTTCAATTTTGGAAATCAAACATACCTCTTCAACAGCTAGCCTTCTTCTAGTCATCACACCTTTATTTTTATCAACAATAATTTTATTTTTAGAGTGATTCAATCTCACATACCTCAGAGTCTTCTGATTATTCTAATTTTTCAGTTCCCTACACCTCTTCACCAACAGCAACAATATTTGGGTTAGCAGTCTCTACCGGATCATTTTGCTTCAATTTTTTAGTCTGAATAGGAGGTAGAAAAACATGTTGACCATCATCATATCCACATGCTCTGATCTCCTTTCTAAGGTTCTCATCAACCTTCACATTTGCACTTTCTACTATCTTTCTCAGTCTCTTATTGTAGCACTGGTAGGCTTTTCTCTTTTTTGAATATCCCAAGAAAATTCTTTCATCACTTCTTGTATCAAACTTTCGTATATCCTCATCTCTTTTTATATAACACTTACTACCAAAAATTCTGAAATATCTCACAGTAGGAACATGACCAAACCATAGCTCATAAGGAGTCTTACCGGTATCAACGTTTATATGAACTCGGTTGAATGTGTAAATAGTAGTGCTAACGGCTTCTCTCCAATAGACCTTAAGAACATTCCCTTCAATCAGTATAGTCCTTGCAGCATCCAAAACAGTCATGTTCTTCCTTTCAACAATTCCATTTTGCTAAGGGTTTCTAGGAGTAGATAATTGTCTTCTAATCCCATGCTTCTCACATAATGAATCAAACTCATTGAAACAAAATTCTCCTCCTCTATTAGATCTCAAATATTTCACCTGTAGTCTTGTCTCAGTCTCAACCTTTGCTTTGAATATCTTGAATTTATCTAATGCTTCTAATTTTTCCTTCAAAAAGACAACCCACATCATTTTGGAATAATCATCAATCAGCAGCATAAAGTATTTGTCTCCTTGTACACTTCTAATGTTCGTAGGTCCACATAGGTCAGTATGCACAAGATCTTGCAATCTATCAAATTTATCATGTTTTCTCTTGAAAGAAATTCTTGTCTGCTTACCCATTTGACATTCTTTACACACTAGATTAGCAAGCTTAATAATTTTAGGCAAATCTCTAACAGTTTGAATAGAACTGATCTTAATCATTGAATCAAAATTAACATGACACATTTTCCTATGCCACAACCAACTCTCATTAATCTAAGCAATCAAGCAACTTTTCTCACCAGCATTCAAATGAAAGATATTACCTTCAGTCTTAGTTCCAGATGCAATCTCTATACTGGGGGCATTTAGGATCTTGCATTTTCCATTCTTGAATTGTAAAATCATAACCTTTGTCAACCATCTATCCAACACTTAAAAGATTATGCTTCAAACCTTCAACATACAAAACATCATCAGTGTTATGCTTACCATCAAAGCAAAGAGAACCTCTACCATGGATCACACGGGCTTTGACATCTCCAAATATTACTATTCCACCATCATACCTTTCCATACTCAAAAATTTTCTTTAATCACTAGTCATATGATGTAAACAACCTATGTCAATCACCCATTTATCTTTCTCTTCAACTTTAGCAGCTAAATCTTTCTCCTCAATAGTGCATCTTGTGGAATCAATAGGTACCAATCCATCTTCTTTGATAGAAATAAACACAACTTCATCTTCTTCTGTTTCTTCTTCTGTAACACCTTCACCAATAGCATAATAATAATTCTTCTGATGCTTGTACTTTCGATTAGGCTTGTAAGGCTTATCATACTTTTCATGCTTCTCATATCTATCATTCCTATCATGCTTATCAAATTTGTCATGCCTATCATATTTAGCCATTCTCTCTGATCGCCTAGAAGCAAAATGTCCTATCTTATTGCAAGAGAAACATTTCAGAGGCAATTTTCCATCATACTTACCAGCTCCCTTAGGCAATCTCTGGGAAATCAATGCTTCAAGAAAATCCAATTATCTTTCTTGATCTTCCATCTCTCTTATCTCTCTCTCATATCTGGATATGCTACATTCATCAGGATCATACTTTTGCTTTCTGGACATAGATTCTCTAAAGGTTGTCTCAAACTTTCCATGTGATTCACCAAATTTGCTTAGTTCAAATGCAACAATCTTTCTGACCAACATATCTCTTGTTACTATAGTCACACTTCGGATCTCATCAATAGCAGCTACCTTATGTTTGTAAGCACCTTAGCAAAAATTTCATCTTCTTCAAGGGTTCCACTAGCACATCTGATGCCTAGGACAAGGTCATTCACTTTAGCCATGAAGGTGTTTATGTTCTCATCTTCTCTCATCTTCAGCATCTCATATTTCCCTTTCAAACTCTACAACTTAGCAACTTTTACTTGTTTATCTCCTTCATACAGGGTTTCAAGATTCTCCCAGATCTCATGTACAGTCTAAAGTCCCACTACATTAGTCATCTCTGAATCAATCAGGGCACTCAATAATGTTTTTTTGGCTCTAATGTTATGTTCAGCTTCCTTGATCTCATTAGTAATAACCGGTCCATTCTGAGGAACTAAATAGGTATTCTTTGTAATCTTCAAGTAATCTTCTCCAAGACATCTCAAGTGCACCTCCATCTGGTTCTTCTATGTAGCATAGTTACTTCCATCAAATATCGGACTATCCTTCTTAAAGATAACACCTCCAGTTGCCATCTCAGATCTCCTCAAGAGATTAAGATTCTCCTAGAGGATCTAGCTCTAATACCAATTGTTCGCAACAACAATGAAGGAAAACTAAGAGGGGTGTGAATCAATTTTCATTGGATCTACAAACTTAATCACAAATACATATCTGATAAACTATAGCAATAAAGATAATAAAATTGATAGCACAACACACAACACCAAGATTTTGACGTGGAAAACCCGGTTAAGAGAAAAACCATGGTGGGAACCTACCCACAATAAGATGATACTTTGTAGTAGTATGTGAAAATGTTACAATGGGGAATGCGCATGCATTTAGGCACACTACATAGGGCTCACTACTCAAAATACAATAACTCAAAAGGCTACAACCCTCAGGGAAGTCTCACTGACTTACAATAAGATTCTGACTACAATCCAAAAGGAATGAACTAAAAGAATAGAATCTCCAAATGCCTGATGACAATTCTAGTTAAGCATATATGCTTGCTCTACAACACCAATCTCTACTCAATACACCACACCAAAAGATGAATCCTTGTTTGCACATAAACCACTCTCTAATAATATAGACACAACCTTGATACCTAAATTACATGACAATATCACCTATTTATACAATTCATCAACCTTGACAACAAGGTCGGCTAAACACTCAATAAACAATTACAAAATTACTTCACACGATACAAAGATTGACCACCAAACCAATATAATGATATATATGACATAAAATGGACCTAAATCAAATTTCCAAATCCTCATCACCACTACTAATCACACCAAGATCAACTGCAACATTCTACACCACTAGGTAGACCGCATAACATGAAGAACACCGTCAAATCAAAAAAATCACCAAAAACTCACACAGTGATCAATGCAGAACATCAAGTAAAATAGGACACCATCAAGAAACATCAGCAAGCACATTAGAATCATCAGTAACGGTTGCACCAATACCACTTATCAAATCTTAATCTATCAACATCTGAAAAGAATACTCGAACAGTAGCAACTGTCATGAAGAAAGGTAACTTGTGGAGCACCAAATCATGAACCATCTGAAATGAAGATACACAAGACTATCCCAGACAATCTCCCAAAATCTCAGCTCAAGATCTGATCACACCAAAATATACTAGAGTAAATATTGAACTCTGCAAAGCATTGATCGAAAAAAAAAAATACAAACTGGATCATATGATATGATCAATTAAGCTTTTTGGATCATCAAAACTAATAAAAAAAGATGTAATAACACTACAAATACTCCATATGCCAAATCATGATCCTAATAAACCAATCTGCAAACACCAAAGCAATAAATCATAGGAATACATTGCCATCAATGAAAATAACATTTCCTAGCAGCACCAATGTCCAACACTTCTTAGGTTTATTAGCTCTTTGGATCATGTTGGTTGCCTATTAAATTTAGGGATGACTAGCTAGGTGACTCTCCTTTTCTTAAGAAAACTTTGTTGTAACCAAGAGGAAGCATACATATGCAAAGAACTTGGGATGTTTGTAGCTAGTGGTTCATTGATTTAAATGGCTTAGGAATACCTTAGAGAGGAATTTCATTAAAAATTGTATTATCAATCAATAAAGATAAAAGTTTTATTATAGGAGGAGAGTGTGGTGCATTATGATGAGGGAAAGAGATAAGAATGGAAGGAGAAATAGTGGGAATTGATTTTTTTTTGGCATAACTGATGGAGATGATGATGAGATGAGAAGATGATTGGTAAAGTTGATATGATCAGGTATTTGTTATCATTGATGGCAACCATGTTTTGTTTAGTCATCTAGGTCATCTAGACCAACCGGTATAGCCTAACCGGTAGTGGAATTAGTTAGACAACAAAAATGCTAAGTTGATGTCAATTAGTAAACAAGAATAGAGCAATGATCAAGCGACTGGTATGGATGATTGGAGAAAATTCAAGTGTTGCGATTTAAAATATATGTTCATAACATTGGCATGAGTCTGTGATTGAAATCGCATCAAGTTTGGTGAACCAGAAAGCACATTTATAATTGACTGTTATGAACTCTATGAAGAAGACTAAATACCGGTATCAGATCTTTAACTGGTAATGATTTAAGGTTTGGAGGTGGATCTTATCATGATCATAACTTAGTGGTGGTGTGTCATAATCCATGAGTAATGATAAGATGGTATTTGAGCGCATACAAGGATCATATTTCTTGGGAAACAATGAAGTGCTTAGAAGAATGAAACAAGGGTTTGATTGCTTATCAAATCGATGTGCGGTGATCATTCAATGGCAGAAATCATTTAGAAATTTGTTGTAATGATCTGTAATGTATTTTGGCAGAGTGTTTTTCCACTCTAAATATAACTTCATTGTATCTTGTTGATGTAATTAGGGTTTGTAGCCACCCTAACTGAAAAGTGTATTTAGGGCTAGTTGCAGAAGAGATTTTGTGTTAGTAGTTTGAGAAGAAGGTATTGTCGAACCAGTTTGAAGTGTAAGCATGTATGTAGCAGAGTCATGTTGGAAAGGATCTATACTAGCAAGCAAGTGTTGTAATCAGATCATTTTCCCTATTGTTCCTTAACCGTTACAGTAGTTTGAAATCCCTTAACAGGGTATATCCTAATAGGTCTATCATTGTAAATCCCTTCACTGGGTGGCTCATTAACTTGAGTTTGAAATCCTCTAACAAGGTTACTCTTAATAGGCTAGAGCTCCTAATAGGGCTGAGGCAAAATCCCTTGACCGAGTGACTTCTGACAGGGTTTTCTCTTAACCGGGCATATTGTAAGCTCTTAACTGGGCTAGGCCTTTAACCGAGTGAATTCCAAAAGAGTGCAAATACATATTATGGATGCTAATTCCCGCCATGGTTTTCCTAGTTGGGTTTCCATGTCAAAAATCTATGTGTTCATGGGTGGATGCATTATTAATTTGTGGATTTGATATCTTTACTTTGTTTGCATATTGATGAACACTTGAGTGAATGGTTTGTTAAATCATCCTAAGAGATTTTTTGAGTAGTTACCGGTACAGTTTTGTGAAGTGTTGAAAAATTATTTTATTATTGATTCACCCCCCCTTAGTAATAATTGGATCCTCATAATAATAATTGGTATCAGAGCACTAGGTCCTCTTTGTGCAGAAGCTTAACTGCTTGAGGTAAAGATATGAGATGATGAAGGAGGGTCCTAAGTTCACAAAGGATAACTATAGAATCTAGAGCAACAGAATGAAGATCTACATCAAAGGTATGGGGCCACAATTCTAGGAGGATGTGGTTAATCAGTACACACCTCCTACTGGTACTCAGACTGCAAATTAACTCAAGGAGAAATAGGAGAATATTCAAGCATTGGAAGTCATTGTAAGTAGTCTTTCTGATTCTGAGTATGTTGATGTTCATGGTTTAGAAACCGCTTATGGATTTTGGGAAAAGTTGAAGTTGATTTATGGTGGAGATGATCATGTGCAAAAAGCTAAATAAGAAAGCCTAAGAGGAAAGTTAGATGAAATGAGGATGATGGAAGGTGAGAACATCACCTAGTATAGACAAATAATAAAAGAAGTAGTTGGAGGAATCAAAAGTGCTAGTGGAACCATAGTATAAAACATAGTGGTAAGTAAAATGTTTAAAACCTTACTGCCTGCTTATGCTATTAGAGTATCTGCTATCCAAGAATTGAGATCAGTCAATAAAGATAAAGTTACTGTTGATTTGTTGATAGGAAAGCTTACTATTTTTGAATTGAATAGCTTTGACAATAGTGTACCTAAAAAAGAATCTTCTTTCAAAGCATTGGTATCTAATGCACTTGTAAGAAAAGGAAAGGATGTCTATATGGCAGTGGTAATGAAGGAGTGAATGATGAACATAACTTGATGGAAATTGAGGCTTTATTGGCAAAGAAACTTCCTAGAGGCACCGGTAAGTATAAAGGAAAGCTTCCTCTTAAGTGATTCTCATGTAACAAAATAGGACGTATTGATACTAATTGTCCTAACAGTGATCAGAAAGAAAAGTTCAAAAATTTTAAGGGAAAAGGTAAGAAACAATGTTATGTTGTAGTAGATGAAGGTGTTACTGATGAGAATCAGAGGATAAAGATAATGAAGAAATTGTTTTTGTAGCAGTTAAGGAAGATATCTCTAACAAGAAAGCTTTAGTGTCCCATATTGACAGCAGTAATGAGTGGGTCATTGATAGTGGTTGCTCACACCACATGACCGGTGACAAGAACAAGTTCATCTCACTTGAAGAACTTGATGGTGGAATAGTGAGATTTGGCAACAATACACCATGCATGGTAAAAGGTAAAGGTTCAATTTCCTTAAATGGAAAAGGTAATGTTGATGATGTGCATTGGGTTGAAAGATTGAAGCATAACTTGTTGAGTGTTGGTCAGCTAAATGATAAAGGTTATCATCTTGAGTTCAAGAGTGGAGAATGCAATATTTTAGGAAGCAAAGGAGAACTGATTGCAGTCAACACTGCAGTATACACAATTAACCGGATATTGGTCAAGAAAAGTAGTGACAAAACTCCCTATGAATTATGGTATGTTCATACTCCTAATGTTAGTCATTTCAAAGTCTTTGGTAGCAAGTATTACATAAAGAGAGTGAATATACCAAAAAGTTTGATCCCAAGAGTGATGAAGGAATTGTCCTTGGTTACTCAACTAAGAGCAAAGCATTCAAGTGCTTTAACAAAAGAACCAAGAAAATTGTGGAAAGTGTTAATGTGAAAGTTGATGAGTATTCTGACAAATCTGATGATACCAGCAAGTTTGATGTAGTAGATGAACAAAAGCTAGTGATCATTGAACCAAAATTTTAAAATGATGTTGAGCAGAATAGTGTGGAGGATGCTGCTCAACTGGTGGAATAAGAAGAAGAAGAAGAAGAAGAGGAGTCTTCTACATCAGAACCGGTTATACCTAGGTATGTAAAGTTAAATCACTCTGCAGATTAGATAATTGGAGACAGGAAAGATGGAGTACAAACAAGAAGAAAGATCAAAGAAAGTGGTTGTCTGATTTCCACAATTGAACCTAAGATAGTGAGGGAAGCTCTCAAGGATGATGATTGGATAAAAGCTATGCAGGAGGAGCTTGATCAAATAGAGAAGAATAACACTTGGTCGCTTGTCCCCAGACCATCTGATAATAATGTGATTGGTACTAAGTAGGTGTTCAAGAACAAATTGAATGAAGATGGTGAAGTGGTTAGGAAGAAGGATAGAGTAGTTTGCAAAGGATATGTACAAGAAGAAGGTGAGGATTGTGGAGAAACTTTTGTAGTGGTTTCTAGACTTGAAGGAGTAAGAATGATACTTGCATTTGCATCATTCAAAGCATTAAAGGTATAACAAATGGATGTCAAGACTACATTTTTTAATGGAATTCTAGAAGAAGACGTTTACATTGACTGAAGACAAGGACATCGTGTGCAAACTTCATAAAGCTTTATATGGGTTAAAGAAAGCTCCAAGGGTAGTATGAGAGACTTCATTCACACCTGATAAAGATTAAATTTCAAAGAACCAGTGAGGACAACAACATTTACTTGAAGATAGAAGGAGACAAGTTATTGACTGCAGAAGTGTTTATAGATGATATCATATTTGGAGGAGATGGTGACAGGAGTTTAACTTTTGCAGAAGAAATGAAAAAGGAATTTGAAATGTCTTTGATAGGTGAAATCAAAATTTCCATTGGTTTGCGGGTCCAACAGATGAAAGGAGGAATATTTATCAGCCAGTCCAAATATATGAAGGAGGTATTGAAAACCTTTAGAATGGAAGACTCTAAACCGGTTGAAACCCCTATGGTTACTGGTTGTAGATTATCCAAGGAAGATGATTTAGATTTAGTGGATGAAATTGAGTATAGATCAATGATTGGTAAACTACACTATATTGTTTATAGCAGACCGGTGGCTAGATTTTAGAAAATTCCTAAAGGGACTCATATGGTGGCAATGAAGATAATTTTCAGGTATCCTAGAGGAACTATTGATTATGGATTATGGTATCCATACAAAGGAAACTTCTCTTTGAAGGTGTTTACAGATGCTGATTTGGCAGGTAATATAGATGATCTGAAGAGCACAACTAGTGGTGCATTCTTTCTATGACAAAGATTGGTATCCTGGACTAGTAAGAAACAAAATTGCATTTCTCAGTCTACAACAAAAGAAGAGTATGTGGTTGTATCTATGAATTGTACTCAAGCAATATGGATGAGACATGTATTAGAAGGATTCAAGAAGAATATGACAGAACTAGTGGTCATATATTGTGATATTACGTGCAATAAACATTTCAAAGAATCATGTATTACATGCTAGAACAAAGCATATTGAACTAAAGTATCATTATCTGAGAGAAAGAGTGAAGGAAAATAAAATCAGGATTGATCATGTGTCAAGCAATGAGTAGTTGGCTGACATCTTTACTAAGTCATTGCCTAAAGCAACCTTTGAGTATCTCAGAGGCAAGCTGGGGATTATGCCCTACCGAAGGTCAACTAAGATTCTCTTGCAACATCAATCCAGTGGATTAATTGAAGAACTTTCACTATGGATTGATGAGAAGAGGGCAACTCCTCAGGGGGAGTAGTAGTAGATGAATTTGACACTTTGCACCTTTGTCATTATTGTCAAAGGGGGGGAAGAAAATTCATAGAGGGAGAAGATCAGTGAAGATTAGAAAGAGAAGAATTGATGAAGGGAGAAGAACCAGTACAACAATCATAATAGTTAGAGTTTTAGTTTTGCATAGTGATCTTTTGGTGTTGCCATCAATGCCAAAGGGGGAGATTATTGGCATAACTGCTGGAGATGATGATGAGATGAGAAGATGATCAGTAAAGTTGATATGATCAAGTATTTGTTGTCATTGATGGTAACCATGTTTGTTTAGTCATCTAGGTCATCTAGACCAACTGGTATAGCCTAACCGGTAGTGGAATCAGTTAGACAGCAAAACTGCAAAGTTGTTGTCAACCAGTAAACAGGAATAGAGTGATGATCAAGCGACTGGTATGGATGATATGAGAAGATTCAGGTGTTTTCATTCAAAATATATATTCATAACATTGGCATGAGTCTGTGATTGAAATCTCATCAAGTTTGGTGAACCGAAAAGCACATTTATAATTGATTGTTATGAACTATGTGAAGAAGAATGAATACCGGTATCAGATCTTAACCGGTAATGATTTAGGTTTTGGCAGTGGATCTTATCATGATCATAACTTAGTGATGATGTTTCGTAATCTGTGTGTAATGATAAGATGGTATTTGAGCACGTATAAGGATCGGATTTCTTGGGAAACAACAAAGTGCTTAGAAGAATGAAACAAGGGCTTGATTACTTATCAATCGATGTGTGGTGATCATTCAACGGTGGAAATCATCTATAAATTTGTTGTAATGATTTGTAATATATTTTGGCAAAGTGTTTTGCTGCACTAAATGTAAATTCATTGTATCTTGTTGATGTAATTAGGGTTTATAGCCACCCTAACTGAAAAGTGTATTTAGAGCTAGTTGGAGAAGATATTTTGTGTCAGTAGTTTGAGAAGAAGGTATTGTCAAACCATTTTGAAGTGTTTGCATGTGTGTAGCAGAGCTGTGTTGAAAAGGATCTATACTAGCAAGTAAGGAAGTGTTGTAATCAAACCATTTGCCCTGTTATTCCCTAAAAGTTATAGCAGTTTGAAATCCCTTAACCGGGTAGATCCTAATAGGTTTGATATTGTAAATCCCTTCATTGGGTGGCTCATTAACTTGAGTTTGAAATCCTCTAACAAGGTTACTCTTAATAGGGTAGAGCTCCTAACAGGGTTGAGGCAAAAGCCCTTGACCGGGTGACTCCTAACAGGGTCTTCACTTAATCGGGCATATTGTAAGCTCTTAATCAGGCTAGGCCTTTAACCGAGTGCATTCCAAAAGAGTGAAAATACATATTGTGGGTGCTAATTCCCATTGTGGTTTTCCTAGTTGGTTTTCCACGTCAAAAATCTATGTGTTCATGTGGTGGATGCATTGTTGATTTGTGGATTTGATATCTTTACTTTGTTTGCATATTAATGAACACTTGAGTGAATGGTTTGTTAAATTATCTTAAGAGATTGTTTGAGTAGTTACTGGTACAGTTTTGTGAAGTGTTGAAATTTTGTTTTATTACTGATTCACCCCTCCCCCTCTCAGTAATAATCGGATCCTCATAATAACATATTTTCCATCAATATATTTTTAGGACTCACACTTTCCTCTTCTTCAACCATTTATATCATTGTATCTAATGATTTATTCTTTATCTCTGATCTATTCTTTCTCATCTTTGAATCATTCTCACATATACTTTTGAAGCTATCCTTATCTTGAGAGGTCTGTTCCCTGGTGGCCTGAGGAGTAGCTTCTCCTTCTGTAGACTTGTGAACCTCTGCACCTTGTTCAGTATCTTGAGTGGCCTCGGTTGCAGCAGAATGAGTGACTGAAGGATAAGGCTGATCTTGTTCCAAAACTGACTCACTGGATACTAGTTTTGCATAGGCATTGCCTTCTATCATTTCTTGTTCAGGTGCCTTAGTGTCCATGATGTCTTCATCAATTTGTATGGTGTCAGCTGGGTCTTGCTCGGTGACATCAGGATCTTGCTCGATGACATCAACTATTTTTACTTCACCTTGCTCACCAATAGTCTTGAGTCGAAAGATTTCCTACCACTTTTCTTTTGTCTCATTTTCCACTTCAATATACAGACCATTCATCAGTTTTAAGGCTCTTTGTTTGACGAGGAATTTTGTGTGGTAGGTTGTCAGATGTTCTTTTATTTCAACTATCGACATGTCTGGAAAGAGATGTACCAGACTTCTTTCTCTTCAGAACTTTCCCTTTAGGCAACTCGATGCTTAGTGTAATAGCAACCTCTTGGGCTTCTAATTCCTCCTCGGTGATTACTAGTGTGCCCTTGACAGGTGTGGAGGAAGAACCTTCTCCAAATTTCTCTGATAGTGCCTTGATCATCTTTGTTGCTTTTCTTGTAGCTTTTGGTACTACAATGCTCATCTTTACTTTCTCTTTCACTTCTTTATATGTTCCATACCTTAGCTCAGTAGCATGCCTTGGTAGTGTAAGAAAGGCATCTATTTTTTGTTGTGTGATGTCAAAGTCAATCTCATAACCCATAGGTGGCAAAGATTGAGTTCTTGGTTCCACAACATTCACATAGCAGTAATCGGTGTCTACTTCAAAACATATGTCATCTTTCTATTTTTCCACTAGTTGGGGTGGAATTCTATACCTATTATGCATCTTCTCTTGAAACTTGCTGAAATAATCATCCATAATATCATTGAAGTTGTCACCTAGATGTTTGATAAAGTCATTGATTTGATGGGTGACTAGTCGGTGTAGCTCCCAAACTACTTTACCGACTATTGGAAAGAATTTTTCAAAATAGAAAAACATGCATACTAACAGTAATCCAAACTTTAGTGTATTGGCCGAGTTGTTCTTCTTCAGCTTCCTGATGGTGTTCAGATTCTCAAATAGGTTTTTGAGCAATACTTCACAAAGATCAATTTTCATTCCCTTTTTCACAATTTTGTATGCTAAGTCGACTGCTGCACAGGGTACACTGTTTTCCCTTGCCGATTGGAAGAAACAATAACCTAACACTCTAATAGAAAAATTTAGCTCTGCATCAGTTACATTATTTAGTTTCAATCCTCTACAATCGAATTCCACTCCAGTTAAGGTGATCAATTCCTTTTGTGATATCATCTTCTGAGCTCGGGCATGATCATAAATAGGGTAACCGATGATTAGATGAATGATTTCCTTGGTGATTTTGAATGGTTGCTCCTCTAACCACATGAAATCATCGTGAACTCTGCTCAGAACAAACTTGACCCACTAGGGTTTGAAGACATGGGGATAGGTTAGGGCTTTAGTCAATCCCTTGATCTTAATGTGCTCATACTTGCTATCCAATTTCCCATCGGTGCACAATTCATCATAGGTGTCTTTGATTTCAACATGACCTAGTTCTTCAACTCGACATTTGGTGAAGAATCTGACATCCTCAACTAGTAAAACTCTATCCGAGATGAGTGAAAATGCAATTTTGTCATCCAGTTCTGATGCTACTTTGGGAGTTAGAGAGTATTTTAGTGAGAGATTTTCAACATTCTTAACAACAATGGGTTCTTGGATCTTCGATGCCATCATAGATTTCAGATAGAAATTATCAAAAGATCCTTAGGGTTTGAAAACTTTCAAATGACAGACACTTTTCCTCTTAATAAATATGAAATAGGAATCTTCAATAGATATGATTGGTAAACCAACTTAACAATGTGTTGAGATTGATGTAAATACCTTGAATTTCGCTTCAGAGGAGGTTTGATCGCCTTGGAATCGCTTTTCTCTTCTCTCTTGAAAACTTGGTAAGTGAAAAATGACCACATAAATGCTTTAAGTACACAATATACCTTATCAAGCTCCGTGTAGGTTAGGTTAAAACATTAAATGCACTTGGTTCCACTAAACCGATTTACTCTCCTTTTTCTGCTTTAACCGAGCAGCCAGATTTCCTTCATTTACTGACTAGACAGGCTTCCTGTAGTTACCAACTTGACAGGTTTCCTTTATAGTGCTTTCAAAAGACTTTGATAGAATTTCAAACTTACTAATACATCTTTAATTATGTAGAATTTGGCTTAAGTACATAATAAAATAGGAACTGTTTAAGATTTAACCTTGAGAGAATGCAGTCCCTTCATACCTTTACCGATTAATTTGAAATAGGTGCACCTAACTTGGTAGGTAAGGTGCTTTCTTCTTTTGACACAATTTCCTTCTTTTCCCAAATCATCTATAATTTTTCTTTTATTTCCTCAGTGTCTCCGCTAGGTTGATCTCTGCAATCTCCAACCAAGTGTCCAACTTTGTGACAATGAAAACATGTCATACTAGGATTTCTCCATGATCTTCGGTTGTTCATTCCAAACCTTATAAAGCAGTTGGCACTTATATGTCCATATCTTCCACACCATATCCTTGTATTGTAATCCCATGGTACTACAGCATATGGTCAGTTAAGTTCTTTGTGAGTTCGGTAGCTTCCAATATTTCCTCGGTGTGCAGACCACATATAGTTCTTTTGCTTAAACCAACACTTCTCAGTACTATGTCCATATCTATTGCAGTTCTTACAAAACCCTTTGAATTTTGCCTTCTTATAATTGCTAGTAGACTTTTTCCTACATTGGTTAAATGTGGGATCATATTTATTGCAATTGTAACAATAATCGTTGGACTTAGTGACATTCAATTACTTACCTTTTCTGATTTGGCACATGTTGGTAGTATGACCTTGATTTCCATAGTAGTTGCAAATAGGCTTCTTTCTTGTGATGTTCTTCTTTATTCCAGATTGCTTTGATGATTCTCCTCTCTTGGTAGTATGAATTCCCTTCTCGGTAGAGTCTTTTCCTTTGTAAGCGAGTCCTGCATCTTTGTTGGGTCTTCTTGTATTTAGTTACTCATCCAACATCTTTGATGCTTCATAACTCTTCTTCAGTGTTTCTTTGGATTTCTTCTCTATTTCAAGTTCATCAGTCAACCTTGATACTTCAAGTTTCAATGCTTGATTCTCATCATCTTTCATATTTGCTTCATGATGTGAATAGCCTATTTGATCTGACAGATTTTGTTGAATCCTAGTCAATCTTATGATTTCATCATTCTTTTCAAATACTAATGCTTCAAGTTGTTGTTTCTCTCTTTCTAGATCTCTTACTTTATCCTCGACTGTCATCAATGCATCAAGATTTTTAGTCATCTGTGTGCTGAAATTCTCATGTTCTCTTTTCATTGCTTTTAGTTGATCAGTCAGTGCTTTGTTCTTTTCTTTCAACACTTCAATCATTTCTTCAGTCTCTTCAGACATACTATTCTCAGATGATGTCTCAATTTGTTCCACTAACTCTTGAGAGTCCTGCAAATCATCAAATAATCTTCTTCTCACTTTCAATGATTTTTGCATTTGTCTTTGCATGTCTGCAATCACTTGATTAGCATGATCCAACTCTTCTTGCAGATATACAATTCTTTGAGATTGTTTATAGCCTTCCATTGATAAGATCTTTCTCTTTAGGTAGTTAAACCCTTTTCCAAGATTGAAGATTTGATGCCAATTGTTAGGCCCAATATGGAAAGCTAATGTACTGAGAGGGGAGGGGTGAATCGGTACTTCAAAACTTTTCTTCAACAATAACTAACTGTTAAGCATAAACTGAATAGTGCAGTAACATAATATAATGCTAAAACAAATAAATAACAATCATACATGATTCACTCCATAACACATATATTTTGGTTACGCAGAAACTCTTGGTTAGAGAGAAAAACTATGGTGGGGATGACACCCACAACTTCACTACTGCAATAATTAAGGTTGCTCGGTTAGAGCTACTTGTTTAGCTATTTCTGATAGCTTACCCTATTAGGAGTATCAAGATCCATTAGATCTACCTTGCTAAAGGATTTTACAACACTTATTCTAAATGTTGCACCTGGTTAGAGGCTTTACAATTTATAGACTTAGTTAGAGTCTTTTACCTTGTTAGAGGTTTTCTTACAACTCAAAATATTACAATCAAATCTTTACAAATTATCTGCAACTTTACATCTACAATGTTATAGCAGATGTTATGTGCTCCAAATGATATTACTTTGCTTATAGCATACCTCGATAATCCATATATTAACTCAATAAACCCTTCTGTTTACTCTGTTCCTTGACTGTTCTCTAAAATCCTTCATAGTGACCTCTGTGTTTCTTTGTCAATTGTAACAACCATAACACTCTGTGATATCTCATGATTTTCCTTTTTGTATATGTCTTTCTTCACACACACATGCACATATATACTTGCACATATATACTAATCCTGAATTCATGTTGTATAAATAGATCTCTTATGTCGGTGATCTGGTCAATGCTTCGATCTTACAAACATGATTTCTCAAATGAATAACCATGCAAAATATTTCATTGGTTAGATGACCTCAAAATCATACACAATCTTTAAGTGCAATTTCCAATGTGATAATAGTTACTTGTTCCTCGATCTTTGTAACACGTTTCCCATATATGTCCAGGTTCAGTGAATCTGGTAACACATTTCACTCGGTGTGTGTTCACTCGGTATATCATTCCTGCTACTTGGTAGACATAGAGTGTTACTCGGTAGATTTTTTAGTGTATACTACACTCTGAGACTACTTTCTTCTATAACCGACTGCATTGTGCTTACCAACTATTTTGTGCTTACTGACTGAAAGATTTGGTAGAAGTAACCGACTAGAATATATAGAATAACTTTGAACATAAGACTAATGGCAATCTTAGTAAGTAGTAACAATTATTTGGATCTTCAACATCACCACCCCTTTAATATTTTGTTTTGAATTGTACAGAGAAACAAATAGTGTCCATGAAGTAGAACTTTCTTGTTTATCATCTCTCTTATTTTGAAGAATTGTCCTTGTTTGTAGGTTTGGTGTTGGTAGCCTCAATTATCTTCCACTTTACACACTCCTTTGACCTTTTGATAATATGAATAGTTCTTTCACCTAAATCCATCACTTCTTGACTTGTCCATTTGATAGGTGGCAATAGTTACAACTGAATATTTTTGAAGTAGAGTGGATCTATCAAGTTTGAATTATCATCTTCAATTACATTCACATCTAATTCTAACCTAAATCTCTTTATTTTCTCTAAGGTGAACCTCATCCAATATCATTTTTGTACTTCATAATTATCTTCACAATCTTACCAAAAATCTTTAATTTTTGGAAAATGGTGATAACTTGAGCTAAGATTCAATTTTTTTTTGACATAGTCTTTACTATCATATAATAACCTCAAGATGTCAAGGAATAGATTGATTTTCACCAATGACTGTTCAATATTTTAAACATGTGAGAATAACCTACAACTATAATAGAAAAAGGCTTATGGGAAAGGGAATAGTGAGTCTTCTTCATATATTTCCATCTCTTGTTAACCATAGCAATCTATCTAAAAAGTTCTATTAGGATGAGTTTATCATCTGAATACCTTGGCAATTTTTAAGGATGTCCATCAAAACCTCTAACTCAAAAATAGGTTAATTTTTTAAACTAAATGAAATAGCTTGTGTATCACTTGATAAGAGCTATAGCCTCTAGAGAAATTCTAAGTGGAACATTTCCCTGAAGCACTATCACTATCAACATTGTGAAGGCATCATTTACCCTTCAAAAATGTTATAACTTTCTTCTAGCTAGAATTATGGGTAAAAATCATAGATTTGTGAGGTATTATCACACACCCCTCTAGTACATAGCCTTGACCATTTTATCAAACTTGTAAATTTGTAAAAGGGGAAAGAGGTCATGTAGAAATATTGATTCTCCTCAAAACAAACCATATGATTATTCAAATTATTGCTAATGATTTTTCTCCATTAAATAAATTGACTTTCTTTACATATGATGGTTATAAATAGATACATCCATTTTTTTAGTTCATTTGAATCGTTACTCCCCATTATTCTATGAAGTAGAAAAATCATGTTGAATATTTCTTCAACAAAGAGAGGTCTATGTAAGACCTTGGATAACTAAGATTTTCCTCCTTTCAACACTTGCAACCGATTTTCCAGTCTGATGCTAAGACACTTATTTTCAGTCTCAAGAAAATATTGTTGCATAATCTTTTTGTCTATGCTCATGAATTGATCTTTAACAAGAAATTTGAGAATAATACTAAAGTAAACACAATCCAATTTGACTATGAATCTATCATCAACTATTTTGGTTTCTCAACTTCTAGGGTTGTAACATTTTGCACATTCTAAGACTGATTCAAAACAATGGATTGATACTAGAAAACCTATGGCATGAACTAACCTACTTTTAAATGTAATTTATGGTAAGGGAAACCTCTTTTCTTCTTCCATACTTTCCCAAAAATATTGCAAACTAATATGACCCTATTTTTTATCTAATATCTCAAGAAGTGATTTTCTAGTACAGACATAAATTCATATCTCTAATACTTGTACCCCACATTGATATAAAACTCATTGTTGGCTATAATTAAATTCACTTGGCCAAAAAAATTATTGCTCACAATGCCAAAGAGAAGTTAATGAGAGGGACATGTTTGCCACACTTACAATTTTGAGCATACCAATTCCCTCCATCCCATTATCAATTTGATTACATGACCATTCTCACTACTTTTAAAAACATTTAATGAGACAAATTTGCACAAATTTTAGTGTTGATTATTTACTAATTATACCTTCTCCAAATATTATATTCTACATTGACACAAGTAGAGAGGATGGTTGTAAAATTTGTGGAATTTGGCTTTAGAGCCATTACTTGCATTTGCTTGAAAATTTTAAAACTTTAAATTAATAAATGAATTTGTAATTACCTCACAATCATACATCATATGAGAGCATAATCTTCATTAGTTTACTATGAACCATTCACAAGCTTCTTCATCCTTTCCATACTACAACTTTAACTCTTCTTACGATTTCATAACATCCTAATTACTTCCATGACTTACAGAGAAGTATACGTTGCATCCTTGTCTATTTATGATAACCAAAGTGTTTTCTCTCTACCTCTTTAGGAATCTCTTTAGTAGTTCATGCATTTCATCCATAATGTAGTAGTTATTAAAATTATTGTAATTCATGTTGTTTTTTTTGCAATCAATCAATATAAAGTTTTTTTGTTCATTCATATGCAACTCTAATTTCTCTATTTTAGCTCTATTTTTCTCTAATTTGCTTGCAAGTTTTGCTTTTTTTTTTCTACTAGATCTATATTGTGCAAGTTTTGCTATATTTTTACATGGTATTAGAGTTCATGAGAGCTAGGAAGGAGCATAAACTATTTTTTCATAGGTACTAAAGATTAGAGATGTTTTAAATAATAGAATTTTCAGCCTCTACAAATCTCATGTCATATAACTATTTCAAATGGAAGCCAAAGATTCTTCTTCAACACAGAAGTAGAGACTTGTATCTGATAGTCATGGCAACAAAAGTTAAAACCAAATTTTGAAATTGAAAAATCCAAATATTTCAACTGCATGGATGAGGCCTTTGGTCTCTTAGGCTTATACATGTCTCCAAAAATTTTGTTTCATGTCAAAGAATTCTCAATTTCAAATCAAGTTTGGACTATATTGGACTCTTTTAAGAAAGAAAGATGAGATGTAGGGTCATATCCTTAAAAATGAGCATAGCTCATTATATCTGAGCAATTTTTAAAATATTCAAGAATTGTTGACAAAGCTCAAGGCCTTATTACTCTAGTTGAAAGGATGCAGAATTGAAAAATCTAAGAAAGAAAATAAATTAGTTCTAGTTGTTATGTCAAAATTGGGTCTAGAGTATGATGTATTTGTCTCCACTTTTTACACAATCAATCTTACAACAAGAGCAACTTGGAAGATGCCCACACTCAATTCTTTTATTGAGTGTTTGATACATGAGTAGGATAAGCTCATAAAGATGGGTACATTGAAATTTTTTAAATCTCATACACTTGTTGTGTATGAAAGTGGGAAGAATAATTTAAAATCAAATCATTAATCTAAAGGAAAAGGGGAGAAGGATCTAGATCCAATAAAAGAAGGAAATCTCAATCCTCTAGATGAGTATACCAACTCAAAGGAAAAGGACAAATAGGGAAAATCAAAGTGTAGTTATTTTAACTATGGTTACCATCTGGAAGCATCATGCATGAAGAAGACCATTGACCTCATGGAACAAGAACTTCAATAGAATAACCTTGGTAACTATATTCCAAAATGTGCCAAGAAGAAATGGGAAGAAAAAGCACAAAAAATAAGAGGTAATGCACATTCATTAATTGCTATATTCATTCTTCTCTAGATGCATGGATCATAGACTCTTGAGCTTCACATCACATGTTAGCCATAGAAGATGCTTTCTCATACCATATGATGGTCCTCTAATTCTCATGGGATATGACTCTCTAGTAGAAGGAGTTAGACTAGGGAGGGTAGATCTTGGAATCAGAAGTTTTGAGAATGTCTAGCATATTCTAAATATTTTTGTTAATCTTATCTCTTTGTATCAAATGAAACATACAGACATAGAAATGAGATTTGAATTCACCCCAAATTTGATTGTCATATTTGACATGCAAGATAACTCCAAAATTGTTATTGGTAAGGCCCATTTAAACTTTAGATACATGCAGCAACTCAACAAACAAGAAATGGTAAAATACTTGTCAGCCATAGAATTTTCTAATGGAATTTGTGAAGGATGTTCTCTTGGAAAGCATACACAATAAAATTTTCTAAAGGGGAATGCATAGAGATCCTCTTCTCATTTATATATTTTTCATAGTGATCTCATGGGTCCATTTCTTAAACATTCCATAAGAAAATCTAAATATGTGCTAAAATTCATTGATGATTGCACAAGATGCACATGAGAGTATTTTCTCAAATTCAAGTCTCAAGTGTTTGAAAATCTTAAGATTTTTAAAGCCCATGTAGAGAAGTAGTCTAGGAAAATGATCAAGATCCTCCACATAGATAATGGGGGGAGTATGTCAACAATTATGTCCAAAATCTTTATGATGAAACAAGAATACAGTTGCAGAACATATTTCCTTACACTCCACTAGTAGACAGCTCAGATAACTGGTGAACAACTAAGAGTGGGTGGGGGGGGTTGAATCAGTTGTCAACAAATTATAGAACTTTAAGCATTAAAAATTTTGTAAAGGGAAAAACCACGGTGGGAAGCCTACCCATAATCAGATAATACTTCTGCAGTAAGTATGTGATTACAAAAGGAGGGGTCTGCACATGTAGGAAGGCCAGCAACCTAGAGCACATTGCTCATCTCAAAAGACGCCTCACTGACTACAAAATAAATCTAGATGTAATGTCATAAATTGTACGCACTTGCTAAAAGCGGTACAATTTAACACCTAGTTTAGCACCCGCCTTGGCACAGTTGCATTTTGCATTACATTTCCCCTTTAGCACTTAATTAATCGAATTGATTAGGTCTAAAGGTGCTATTTCACCATTTTCCACATCACAAAGTTGGGCCCTTTCATTAGAACGTGCCCCTTTCATTTTATTCCTCCAATACATCACTTAATCAAAAACCCTAATTAGGCCCTATTCTGAGCTTGGGGGCTTAATTTCGGGGGTCAAAACATCTCGAAATCACCTATAACTTTGGGATTCTCTCTAAAATCATCATATCTAACGGTCCTGAAAATTTGGTGAAAAGTTGTCGGGACCGTGGCGCCCGGAGTGCACATGGTCCCGGACATTTTTCCCAAAATTTTAGGAGCGCGAACCAATCATAAAATAAAGCTTAACCCCAAGAAATTGGCGAGATATTCAATCTCTAGGTCGGCCAAAAGATGAAATTGCGACCTAGGGTTTCATACATAAGAGCTCTCTTTCTTCATTTGAAAGGACCCAATTTTTGTTTTCAGGAACCTCATATGCAGCGAAAGAGCAGATCTTTGAAGACTTCAACATCTTACAACATCCCTCTATCAAGCATTTATCAATTCCATTCATCCATTTAGGGCTTGGAAGACATTGAAGAACAATAGGAGATTACCGACTGAAGATTGGCTTGTACTCCTCCCTTGAGGGTTGGGTATGATTTCATGTTGTTTTCATGTCTTTACATAAGCTTCAATACATCATTTATTCATGCTTTAGATCACTTTGCATCTTGATTTAGAGCATTTACATTATCATTTACAAGCAATTAGGGTTTACTTTCTAGGTTGCTCTAGTTTGCTTTCTTGCATTTTAGGACCTTGCACACACACTAGGTCTGCACACACAATACATTTTACAAAACAACTTGGCTATTCGTGGAGGTGGAAATCACCGAAGCAGGGGTTTGACTAAGGAAAAACCCTATATAGCCGCCCATACACCCTTTTTCAGATATCATTGCAGGTTTCGGGATTCGGACGATGCCGCGGGATACAGATCCGGAGAGAGAAGGTTGAGACAGCACTCTGTATCAAATTGCAGAGCAGAAGACTGGGACAGGGGCGCTGGGCACCCTGGTCCTGCCAGGACAGGGGCGCTGGGTGCCCTGGTCCCTAGGACAGAGGCACTGGGCGCCCTGGTCCTCCGGACAGACAACTTTCAGACAGCTTCCCGACAGTGTTTCAGAGTGCAAAACAGCAGTTTCCGGTGCAGTTTTCAGGACAGTGGTGCCCACGCCCCCATCCCGAACATTTTCAATCTGATTTTGACTCTGGGTACACATCTGCATTCTTATTTCATCCTTGCATTTACAGCTGTTCATTGTTTAATCTCAATTCTGCAATCTTGTTATTAGTTCATACTTGCATTTTGGGATTAGGGTTTGAACTTGCATTACTTAATCTTACAATTTCAACAAGGGAATAGAAATCCTAATAGATGTCCCGTGGCTCTCTCTTTCACCAAAAGAAGTAGCCAATTGTGCGATATCTCTAGGCTCTTTCGTATTCCGTAATGTGTGTCAAAAGGTAGGATTAGGGCATGTTAACCTAGTCTCACTTTTTCCCCCACACATTTTGGTGAACCCGACGTGAATCTATCATTGCTTCCTCCTGCATTACATTTGTTAGATCTAGATCTAGATTTAGTGTGTTTTCATTTCATTTTCATTAAAAGGAAAAAGAAAAAAAAAAAAAAAAGTGTGTTTCTTTGCATTGGGTGTTTAAGTTTTGTGTAATCTTTTCAAAATGTCAGATTTTTATTTGCAAAATGTTCATGCTTTCGATGATTATTATGAGTATAGCCAAGACGAATTAGATGAAGCTTTAGATGAGTTTTTAAACCCTAAAGATGCCAAACCTTCATTTTACCAAAAACTCATAAACCTTGTTACTATGCCATTTCGTTGTGATGAGAAAGATAAGTTGAATGAGTCCTCTCAAGGGTACATTCCTATCAACTCTTCCACTAAATCTAGTAACATGGTTGTTTTCACCAATCCCCTCTATGAGGAGATGTCTCCTTTTGAATCAAAAGATAAACCTTTCAATAGATATGATCATGCTTTGTTGGATGATGCTCTTGATGACTTTGTGGCTTTATCGAAATCTTTAAACAAGAACAAAACTTCTAAATTAGTTAACATGATAAACTTGAATGAGCATAAAAAGCCTCTCTTTGAAGTCCAAGGAGCTTATCCTTCTCCCACCTTTCAAGTTTCTAAGTCACCTCTCCTTACTATCCAAGGAGGGTATGATCATGATTCCTTTCATACTCCGAATAAACCAATCATCACTGTGCAAGGAAGAAAATCTATAAGTCCTTATAATTATGCCAAGCAAATAACTAGAGAGAGTTATCATGCGGTTGCCCATACTTATCATACCAGAAATAATAGGCAGCCTAGTCCTCCTCCTGTTATCCTAGTTTCCCTTCCGAATCCTCAACCGGTTCTTCCACAAGCTCCATGTATTTCACAAGTTCTTGGAAAGGAATATGATCTCATAGAACAACTTAAAGCTACCCCTGCTAAGATATCCCTTTGGGATTTGATTCAAACTTCTTCTGCTCATCATGGAATGTTACAAGATGCCTTGAAAGATTTGAATGTTCCTCCACCGAATACATCTAGTAATATAGCATCTTTGGTTAACTCTGTGATGAATCCTAAAGCTCAAATTGTGTTTACCCAAGATGAGTTGCCTACTAGTGAAATCCAACATCAATATGATCCCTTGATGATTGTGGTTATCATGAAAGACACTGCTATAAGGCGAACACTAGTAGATAATGGCGCTGGTCTTAATGTGTGTAGCATTAATCTTTTGCATAAGATGAATGTGGATACATCCTTAATTGAACCGGACTCTCGTCCTATTCGAGGCTTTGATAATGTGGCTAAAACTTCATTAGGTACTATCACCTTACCCATCACAGTGGGGCCTGTTACTTTGCCTACACCTATCCATGTTATGTCGGGAAATCTAACATACAACTTGCTACTGGGGAGACCTTGGATTCACAGTATGCAAGTTGTCCCTTCTACATTGCATAGACAAGTTAAATTTATTTATAGCAATAAGACATATACCTTGATAGGTGATACTAATTTTCAAGCTTGTTTGCAAACATCCACTTCTAAGGGGGGTTCTTCTAAGCCATCCTCATCTAGTGATGAATGTTTAAATAAGATACCTATCGGTGAATCCTCGCTCTCCAATGATCAAAATTCTTTGGGTGAGTCTGGAGCTCTTGGAGAAGATTCTTCTCAACTTGAAACTACACATAAGAAGGATTTTGATCCTGGGAAGATCCTCGAAGATGATGATTGGGGATCCCTTGATTTTAATCCTACCTTTGTGGGTGAATATAAGGTTCCTTCTAGAGAAATTAAAGTTGAAAAGAAAGAAGAAACTTAAAATCAATCAACCTTACCTGAATCTATGAGTAATAATTTTGTGGCCGCCTCTCAAACTTCTTCTCCTCACATCTCTAATTATGAAGAGTTTGATTCTTTGTCTTATGAAAAACCACCTTCTCTTCCTGAAATGGCTGATCGTTATGGTTGTGGTTTTCGCATTTTTGCTAAGCATGGGTATCATGGAAAAGGTTGTGGTGCTCATGAACAAGGGATAAGAGTTCCTCTAGAGACTAATTTTCACAATTATGCCTTTGGACTTGGCTTTAATCCCTGCAAACGTACTAAAGCTTCTAAAAGACCATGCATTAGTGTTAATGCTATTTCTACATCTCTATCAATGCAACACCCTGAGTATATTGATGGGGATCCTTCGTGTGCTTGTGCTTTGGATGTCTTCCCTACCGACGATGCTTTAGCTGAGTTCTTGGGAGCCTATGACACTCTTCCTCGTTATCATCACAATAGGGGACTCCCTTATTGTTTGAACACTGAAGCCTATTTTGGAAAAGAGATTGATAATGATGAGATTGTGAAAGAATTCCCTCAGTTAAAGGATACTCCTCAACAAAGTAATCTTCTCATAAGTGACACCACTGATGTTAAGATGGATCCTTGCAATAAAGAGAAAGTCATTAAAATTGGGAAATGTTTGGATGAAGAGGAACAGAAACAATATGAAGAACTATTGCATGAATTCCTTGAGATCTTTGCTTGGGCATATTCTGACATGCCTGGTATAGATCCTAAGATCGTTACTCATAATATTGTCTTAGTTCCTGATGCTAAGCCTGTGAAACAAAAGATTCAAAAAATGAATCCTAAGGTGGCTCTGCTTGTTAAGGCTGAGATTGAAAAATTATTGGAGGCTGGATTTATCCGCCCTATTGACTATTCCCCATGGATTTCAAATATTGTCGCTGTGGCTAAACCAGACAACAAAATAAGAATGTGTACCGACTTTCGGGATCTAAATAAGGCTTCTTTAAAAGATGATTTCCCTCTTCCAAACATTGACATGATAGTTGATTCTACGGTAGGACATGCCTTGTTATCCTTCATGGATGGTTTTTCAGGCTACAATCAAATTTTTATTAACCCTCAAGATCAATTCAAAACTGCTTTCACCACTCCTTGGGGTATGTTTTGTTGGATAATGATGCCTTTTGGACTTAAAAACGCCGGTGCAACTTATCAACGAGCAATGACCCTTATCTTTCATGATTATATGCATAAGATTTTAGAGGATTATGTTGATGATATTTTGGCCAAATCCTTTCTTCGCATGGATCATGTTAAAATCCTTCGTCAAATCTTTGAAAGAATTCGTAAATATCACATGCGCTTGAATCCCCGCAAATGTGTTTTTGGTGTGGATAGTGGAAAACTATTAGGGTTCATAGTTTCACATCGTGGGATTGAGGTGGATACTAAGAAAATAGATGCTATTGTCAACATGCCACCTCCTAGAAATGTGTCTCAACTTAAAATCTTACAAGGAAAGATTCAAGCTATTCGTAGGTTTGTGTCTCAGCTTGTGGATCGTACCTTTCCTTTTACTCAACTTCTTAAAAAGGATATCACTTTTCAATGGAATGAGGATTGTCAGCAAGCATTTGAAGATTTAAAAGTGTATTTGGCTAGTCCTCCTATTCTTCAACCTGTCAAACCTTCTAAACCCTTCCTTCTGTATACAGCTGCTTCCTCTCATGCTCTCGCAGCATTGTTGGCACAACATGATAAAGATGGTAAGGAATGTCCGGTTTATTACATAAGTCATACCTTACTCGATTATGAGACCCGATATTCTGCGATAGAAAGACAATGCTTGGCCTTGGTATTTGCGACTCAGAAATTGAGACATTATCTTTTAAATTCAGAAGTCCATGTCATGGTAAAGTTTGATCCTTTGAAGCATCTTTTCTCTAAAACTGATTTATCAGGACGTCTAGCTAAGTGGGTTATGATGTTAACTGAATTTGACCTTAAATTTGTTTCACAAAGAGAAATTAAAGGACAAGCGTTGACCGATCACTTAGTTGAGGCCCCTTCACCTTTCTCCTTCCCTAACTCTGAGTCCTTTCCTGATGACTTCATTCTTTCTATAGAGAAAGATGAAACTTGGGAGTTATACTTTGATGGCTCTAAGTGTCGTACGGGATCGGGGGCAGGTGTTGTTCTGGTTTCTCCTACAAAGAAACCTATTCCCTTATCATATCATCTAAATTTCCTGTGTACCAATAACATTGCTGAGTATGAAGCTCTTATAGCAGGAATAAAAGTAGCCTTAGCTCTGAATATAAAACACATACATATCTATGGAGATTCACAATTGATTATAAGACAAGTAATAGGAATGTATCAAGCAAAACAAGACAAATTATCACAATATAAAGACCTTGCTATCTCTTTATTACAAAATTTTGATTCTTATACCATGGAACCCGTTCCTCGAAAAGATAATCGACATGCGGATGCAATGGCATGTGTGGCTTCTCTAGTATCTTTAGAGGACCCTATGGTCGATCTTAAATTCGTTATTCACAATCTTATTTCTCCAGCTATTGAAGACGATTCTAGCTTGGTAACATGTTGTGACTTTGTAGATTCAGATGAATGGTTCTCGCATATCGTAAGATATTTGACCGATGGTACCTTTCCTGATTCTGCTAATAGGAACACTAGGGCTAGAATCCGCAAGCTGTCTGCTAGGTATATCATTCTTTCTAATGTCCTTTACCGAAGGGGTTATGATGGTCTTCTCCTTCATTGTCTTAACAAGTCGGAAATCCCTGTTGCTCTTGAAGAGGCACATTCAGGTGCCTGTGGGGGGCATTTTGGGGGCAAATCCTTAGTTCATAGATTGCTTCGTATGGGATACTATTGGCAAACTATGCAGAAGGATTCCTTTTCATTTGTTAAAAAATGTCATCAATGTCAACAACACAATAATCTGATTCATGCTCCTGCCCAAGAACTTCGTTCTCAAGTAGCTTCTTGGCCTTTCTCCGCATGGGGTTTGGATCTTATTGGAAAAATCTCCCCTCCTTCATCTCAAGGACACACCTTCATTATAACCGCAACGGATTACTTTACGAAGTGGGTAGAAGCTATTCCCCTTCGCTCTACTACTGCTGAAGTGATTTGTCAATTTCTTCTAGAAAACATTATTTCTCGATTTGGGATACCTTCCACTATAATCTCAGATAATGGGACATCATTTAAGAACAAGGACATGAAGAAATTCCTCAAGAAGTATCATATCAAACATCAATTTTCTACACCATACTATCCTCAGTCAAATGGTCAAGCCGAATCATCTAATAAGATAATTGAACAAATTCTTCGAAAAACCGTGAATAAGCATGGTAAGGATTGGAGTAACCAGCTAATCTATGCTCTTTGGGCTTACCGAACGAGTGTACGAATTGCCACAGGAACTACTCCTTATAATCTTGTTTATGGTGCTGACGCTATTATGCCTTTAGAGCTAGAGATTCCATCACTTAGGGTTTCTCTCAAAGGTATAGTAGATGATGACTCTTATAGAGAACAACGACTTCAACAGCTTGAGATGCTTGATGAACAGCGTATAAACGCTCTTGAGCATATTCAAGCGTATCACAAAACTCTACAACGAAGCTATAATGATAAGGTTATTCAACGTTCCTTCTCAGTAGGTGACTTAGTCCTCTATGAGAATCAGCGCAATGTGAATGCCTTACCTGCAGAAAAGGGAAAATTCAGTCCTAATTGGCTTGGACCATATATCGTTATTGAGGATTATGGATCAGGTGCTTACAAAATAGCAGATGTAGACGGTACGCCTCTTAAAGAACCTATAAGTGCTATGCACTTGCGTAGATATTATGCTTAATTCTTCATTCCTTATTTATCTTCTTTTCAATTCTTCAAACATTGGATAATATGTTAGTGTCTCTTAATTAAAGCAAAATAGAATTAAATGTTATGATGTTTTGCTTCGTTCTTGACAAGTGTGTTTCTTTACTTCATGGTTTGTCTTGAATTCATTTATGTAAATTGTGAAAGATTTACATTCCATTATGCTAACATATTATACAGTGTCTTTATGTGTTAAGTAGAATCGTATCATGTTGTGTTTAAGTTCAGAATTAAATCACATTAGTTATATGATTCTTAGACTTAATGCATATGTCTTCCTTATCATCAATGTTGTACTTGATTAAATATTTTAATTAAGTCACACATGTATCAATTTAATCATGGAGCATTGAGAAATCAATCGCATGGAAATTAAATTCTGAACATACATGTACATTTACCAAATGTATTAGATTTCATCAAAACAAAATATACAATGTTTTAAGCATTAAAGATAACACATTTGAGACAAAAGAGAAGCATGTATATATACATATATATGTGTGGATTGTATACAAATATAGGTCACTGTATATCCAAAATGTGACCTCTCCTACATCATAAAATCATCTCCTATCCCTAGGGCTAGTGGCTGGAGAATGTCGACTGGATGCTCCCTCCTGATCTGGCCGTGAAGGTGGACCCATGGGTGTGTAGCACGATACAGATCGTGAGTGACTCCGAGAGGAACTCCTGCGATCCCTATCCATAAGGATCGCGCGATAGGTGGTAGCCTCGGTCTGAGCCGCTGCTAGATCTTGTCGCACCTGCTGGAGGTCCTTTGATAGGACTCTCTCTCTCTGTCGCGCCTGCTGGAGGTCCTCTGATAGGACTCTCTCTCTCTCCCTCCATATATCTACCTGTACTCGGAATGGGGAAAACAAGTCCTCATGCCGACCCGCGTTCCCCTGAGGCCTATAGGCAATCTGTGAGGAACTGGGGATCTGTGCTATCATGGAAATGTCTGTCATTGCCTGCTAAATTAAGGAACGCCACTCCTGCACATTAGCTGTGGCAGTAGAACAGATTTTTTGTTAGTACCATTCTATATCATCAAAACATTAATCAATCAATATAAAACTACTATACCTGGATCTCCCTCACGCCAGTAGGGATCATGATATGGTAGCATCTGTGCCTGGGCACCACTAGGCTCCCCTCGCTCGAATAATCTGTGCATGATGGGTGTGGGCTGGATGGTACTAGGAACAGGTCTCCGTATCGCCTCATGTTCCCCCTATTGGGGAATAAGAGGTGGATCTAGAGCTATGGTATCATCTCCTGAATGGTGGGGAGCTGCATCTGACTCCTCCTCATCATCTCTATCCTCCTCCTCGTCATCCTCCTCATCATCCTCATCCTCATCCTCATCCGCATCATCACCTGCGTCTCCCTCGTCCTCCTCTCTATCCTCCTCCTCCTCGGCACTGGGCTGATCGCCTGTAGGTGGATCAGGATCTCCCGCCTCCTCATGACCCTCTCCCTCCTTTGGCTCCTCTGACCTGGATCCCTAGTCCTCGTCTTGGTCTCCATGTCTCCATGGGCCTGGATAGCCTGTCGGATGATCTGATGGAAAGATAGGACCTGGATATGATCTCATAAACCATGAGACGTACCTGCGTTGTGCTCCAGGCTCTGCAGAGTAGTCAGTGACTACATCCTAATCAGATCCCTCTAAGTCTGTAGTCTCGATGTCATCTATCATCGGTCTCGCTACTGCTCTAGGTCTGGGAAGGACCCGCGAGTGTCGAGTATAGATGGGCACATCAGCTGGAACACACTGCTCTAGCCCGAACTACCTCCGTACTCGGTCGAAGTAGAAAGGGACTATGATGTGTGCATATCATCCCCGTAGTAGGCGGTTCCTCTGTAGGCATGCTAACTATCTCTCCATCCCATCCCATCTGTGCATCCATAGGTAAGGTCTCCACACTGTCACCTCGGCTGTCAGTCTGTCAAAAATCACTCTCCAATATAATAAATCTCCAAATCTCCACTCGCTGGTAAGTGGATAAGAGAACACCCTAGGTCGCTCGCTCGCTGTACTCAGCGGAAAGCCGACGGGCCTGGTGCATGTGAAGTGCTCTAAAATCCACACCTGCAGAAGTGTGCATGTCATCAAACTGAACCCCTGTCCAAATACGTATTCCTCAAGGTCGTGATAGAGATGTGCAAGCATACTCCGACCCCAAGCATACACTCTCCTGTGTCTCTCCATCGCTCTGATACATCATGTGAGACCCCCATGCATGTGCGTCCCTCGCCCATTAGGGCAGATGGCTAGTGCTATGATGGCTATCATAAGGCGTCTCAGAAGGGGTACCTCCCCTGTAGGATGTAAGAGCCAGCTGACCATGATGCGACCTCTCGTCTCGCTCGGCATGACTCTCCCTATGCAATACACCTGCTCTCTCTGATGATCCTCTGCTGACCGATCAGTCGCGTATGTAACAGTCACTCCTCTGATAGGCAGACGAAGTATACGGTACACATCCTCGAGTGTAACCGTCAGCTCCCCTACTGGAAGATGAAATGTGCATGTGTCAGGATCCCATCGCTCCATCAATGCCATCAGCATCGCAGGATGGAACCGAATGGCTGGCATGAGGATCACATACCATAATCCTACTATCAACAGTGTGTCTCTCTCTGACTGAGTAAGCCGCGGAATCTGATCTCGTAAACTGCAAAGAATATGTCCCGCTGTATGCTCTCTCATGTACGGAAGGCCCTGCAACACAAAAACATAACCGTAATCAGTACTCAATCATCAAAATCACTAATGCAAACTGTCAAACATCATGTGCTAGTCCTGAAACCCCTCGCCAAGCCCTGATTGGGGACCATAGTGTCCTATTAGGGACCATGGCGCCCTGTCAGGGACCATGGCGCTCTGAGGGGACCATGGCGCCCTGTTAGGGGCCATGGCGCCCTGAAGGGACCATGGTGCCCTTGTCAAGGACCATGGCGCCCTGGGGGGACCAAGGCGCCCCACAGGGACCATGGTGCCCTGGGTGGGCCCCGGTCAGCCTTCAAGGCCCGCATACGATCACAAAAATGTCAAACATGCAAAAAATTAAAAGTCAAATGTTCAGTCAACTCACCTCGTCCAGTGGCTCGTCGTCGATCACGGCCTGACGTAGGATCTCGATCCTTGTGGGACGCTCCGGTCGTCGTGAAGGCATGATGATGGCTATGTGGGCTCCGCTGCACTGAATAGTATTCTGAAATCAACAAAGTGACAAATGCAAGTGTCACTTTCAAGGTATATACTCTCATTTGTTTATCTTCACTTTTTGAAACCCTAATTTTCATCTATCATTCATTTTATCATAACTTGGGTTTGGGAGATGCGATTTTTGAGCCGTTTGTTGCGTTGGAATCGTATTTTCCTTCTCCTACTCCGGGGATGTTCCAAAAAGTGCTCTGATGAAGCCTATTTAGTGAACACCCCTCATCAATACTATCTTACACAATTTGTCGCAAGTAAACATGCTACCCTGTTTCATCTCCCTAATAAGCAAGTCGAAATAGGGGGGGGCATATAGCTACTCACAGATTTCATCACTTTCCCTAGTAAGCATTAGGTGATTTTGTGATCTAACGTGTGTTTTGTAGGGTGCGGTTCCTAACTGTGTACTGCAGATACCGCTGGGGGCTTCCTCCGACAACTTATGGATATATCCTTTTTTCAAATAATGTTTACTTTTTGTACTTTAGCTTGCATATGCACGTAGTACTCATATGACCACTAAAGTGGGGGCTAAAAATAATGTCATTAATTGTACGCACTTGTTAAAAGCGGTACAATTTAACACCTAGTTTAGCACCCGCCTTGGCACAGTTGCATTTTGCATTACATTTCCCCTTTAGCACTTCATTAATCGAATTGATTAGGTCTAAAGGTGCTATTTCACCATTTTCCACATCACAAAGTTGGGCCCTTTCATTAAAGCGTGCCCCTTTCATTTTATTCCTCCAATACCTCACTTAATCAAAAACCCTAATTAGGCCCTATTCTGAGCTTGGGGGCTTAATTTCGGGGGTCAAAACATCTCGAAATCACCTGTAACTTCGGGATTCTCTCTAAAATCATCATATCTGACGGTCCTGAAAATTTGGTGAAAAGTTGTCAGGACCGTGGCGCCCGGAGTGCACATGGTCCCGGACATTTTTCCCAAAATTTTAGGAGCACGATCCAATCATAAAATAAAGCTTAACCCCAAGAAATTGGCGAGATATTCAATCTCTAGGTCAGCCAAAAGATGAAATTGCGACCTAGGGTTTCATACATAAGAGCTCTCTTTCTTCATTTGAAAGGACCCGATTTTTGTTTTCAGGAACCTCATATGCAGCGAAAGAGAAGATCTTTGAAGACTTCAACATCTTACAACATCCCTCTATCAAGCATTTATCAATTCCATTCATCCATTTAGGGCTTGGAGACATTGAAGAACAATAGGAGATTACCGACTGAAGATTGGCTTGTACTCCTCCCTTGAGGGTTGGGTATGATTTCATGTTGTTTTCATGTCTTTACATAAGCTTCAATACATCATTTATTCATGCTTTAGATCACTTTGCATCTTGATTTAGAGCATTTACATTATCATTTACAAGCAATTAGGGTTTACTTTCTAGGTTGCTCTAGTTTGCTTTCTTGCATTTTAGGACCTTGCACACACTAGGTCTGCACACACAATACATTTTACAAAACAACTTGGCTATTCGTGGAGGTGGAAATCACCGAAGCGGGGCTTTGAATAAGGCAAAACCCTATATAGCCGCCCATACACCCTTTTTCAGATATCATTGCAGGTTTCGGGATTCGGACGACGTCGTAGGATACAGATCCGGAGAGAGAAGGTCGAGACAGCACTCTGTATCAAATTATAGAGCAGAAGACTGGGACAGGGGCGCCGGGCACCCTGGTCCTACCAGGACAGGGGTGCTGGGCGCCCTGGTCCTTGGGACAGAGGTGCTGGGTGCCCTGGTCCTCCGAACAGACAACTTTCAGACAGCTTCCCGACAGTGTTTCAGAGTGCAGAACAGCAGTTTTCGGTGCAGTTTTCAGGACAGTGGCGCCCGCGCCCCCGTCCCGAACTTTTTCAATCCGATTTTGACTCCGGGTACACATCTGCATTCTTATTTCATCCTTGTATTTACAGCTATTCATTGTTTAATCTCAATTCTGCAATCTTGTTATTAGTTCATACTTGCATTTTAGGATTAGGGTTTGAACTTGCATTACTTGATCTTACAATTTCAACAAGGGAATAGAAATCCTAATAGATGTCTCGTGGCTCTCTCTTTCACCAAAAGAAGTAGCCAATTGTGCGATATCTCTAGGCTCTTTCGTATTCCGTAATGTGTGTCAAAAGGTAGGATTAGGGCATGTTAACCTAGTCTCACTTTTTCCCCCACACACTAGACTACAATTTCAAAAGAAGAATGAATTGCAAGAATAACATCTCCTATATCTGAGTACAGTTTCGATTAAGCTCAATACTGGAGATCTTAAACCTCTTTCACCAACCCAATTCGATCACCTGTGATTGACCAAAACATTTGCATATGATTATAGCATCATTCACAAATAGATAATTGCATAATCCTATTACCCATAACCCTTCATGATCTACAAAGAGATCTTACATCATATTTATACCAACCCTGGACCTAAACAATTAGGTCGGCCACCTAAAACATAATACAATAAATTCATAACAAAAACCTGCAATCCAATGATCATCCAAGTTGGCCTAGGACCAAAACAACATAACCATTCAATAAATCCAACCAGTAACACATCAGGATCATCCACCAACACGTTACATAAACTTGTCCATAACCTAGCAGAATAAGATCAAACCCAAAATAGGTCACCATAATCCAAATCCAACACCACCGATCAATAGGAACACGAATAAGATAACCAACAACATCTCATGAGCCATCTAGAAGCCGCACCAACACCACTTATCAAGTGCATCAAAAGATCTTCAACAAAGCTCTGCTGATAAAACCCTTACCGGTGACCAAAAGGCTTACTAGAGAAAATGATAGCATCTGAGTCATCAAATCCTGAACCAATTGATCGAGATACGCATTTGAGTAGCATGAATGATAGATCTAAATCAATTCCACAAACCAAAGCATACCAGATCATTATCATAATCCAACCACTCTACCGGAACCTACTGGAAATCAGTAAACAACCAAAACAACTAGTGTTGACATCAATGACAAAACATCAATGCAACACATAATCAATTCATCCAAGTTGCCAACAATCCCCCCCTTTGCCATTGATGGCAACACTAGATGTGAAAAAGATCCAAGTGCCAAGAAATGCCAAAAAAATCTCCCCCAAAGGAAGATAGCCAACAATCTCCCCAAGATGATATGACAATGAAGTCTTGAACCAATAGACCAAGCTCCCCCTATGAATGATATCTTTGTTAAGCTATGATCTCTCCCCTTTGACTGATGTTATAGTTAAGCTTAGTTTTTCACATATATCTGTCCCCCTTTGACATCAATGTCATAAATCTGACATAAATGTCAAATATAAATCATAAATCCTTGAACCACATAGCTGACTACTCCCCCTGAGTAGTAGCACCAACACATCAATCCAAAATGAATAGTATCTCTAATAAGGGCATGTCGGACTGATTCCAATAATCATCACTCAAGTCTCTACTGAAGGGGCAGAGATGCCCAATATATCTCTGAAGTACTCAAATGAATCCTTAGGAAAAGGTTTAGTAAAAATGTTTGCAATTTGTTCTTTAGTGTTCACATATATTAGTCTGACTTCATTTGTACTTTATCTTAGAATGAAATACTGGATTCGTTGATATGTCAATAGCAGCAAAGTTATCATGGTGAATAAATACTGGTTCATTATAGTCGACCCTTATATCCTTCAAAATTTTCTTCGTCCATAGAGCTTGTGTACAATTAGTAGCAGCAACAACATACTCAACTTTAGCAGTAGATAAAGTACATGACTTCTTTTTGTTGATCCATGAAATAAGTTTCTTTCCAAGAAAGAAATCTCCACCAAATGTGCTCTTTTGTTCATCAACAACTCCAGCCCAATCTGCATCTATATATGCACATAGTGTAAAACCATCATCTTTAGGATACCACAAACCATATTCACTTGTTCCCTGCAAATACCTGAAAATCCTTTTCACCGCACTCTCATGATTCTCTCTAGGATCACTCTAATATCTTGATACAATACAAATTTCATTCATTATATTCGGTCTAGCTTGAGTTAAATATAACAAACATCAAATCATAGACTTGTACCTTGTAGGATTTACTGGAGTTGATACATCTTTCTTTGTCAGTTTCTCACTTGTAACCATAGGAGTACCAACCAGTTTAGAAGTTTCCATATCAAATTTATTCAACAACTCTCTAGCATACTTAGTTTGACAGATTAAAATACCTTTATCAGTCTAAGTAATTTGCAAACCTAAGAAAAATTTCATCTCCCCAATCATAGACATCTCAAATTCATTCTTCATATTGTTAGAGAATTCCATAAACAACTTATCTTCACCTCCAAAAATGATATCATCAACAAAGACTTCAACAATCAATATGTCATCATCAGTGATCTTATAATATAAATTACTGTCAGCATTACCTTTAATGAAACCAAGCTTCAAAAGATATGTATCCAACCTTTCATATCAATCTCTAGGGGCTTGTTTCAATCCATATAAATCTTTCCTTAACCTACAAACCATGTTTTTGTCATCTGAAAGTAAAAATCCATCAAGTTGCTCAATATAAAATTTCTCATCAAGATATCCATTCATAAATGCACACTTAACATCCATCTAATAAACCTTGTAGCTCTTATGTGCAGCATAGGCAAGAAATAATCTCACAGCTTCAATCCTAGTTATCGGAGCAAAGGTTTCATCATAATCAATTCCTTCCTTCTGAGAATATCCTTTCCAAACCAATCTAACCTTATTTCTCACAACTTGTCCATATTCATTCAATTTATTCCTAAAAACCCATTTAGTTCCAATAACATTCTTATTTTTAGGTCGGGGAACTAAAGTCCATGTATTATTCTTTTCTATCTGATTTCCTCTTCCATAGCTTTCATCCAACATTCATCTTTACATGCTTCAATTACTAATGCTAGTTCAACTTGAGAAATTAAATATACCTCATCAGTTGCCAACCTTCTTCTTGTCATCACTCCTTTATTCTTGTCTCTAATGATTTTATCTTCTGAATAATTCAATCTTGCATACTTAGGAGTCTTCTGTTTTTATGTTCCTCTTCTTTGATCTTCAATTACTGTTGATTTTTCTAATACTCCCGGAATTACTGGTTCAACATTTTTATCTGAGGTAGGTGCTACCGGTTCATTTCCACTGCCGGTTGTCTCTTAGAAGTTCTAATTTGACCTTTGTTCCATTCATCCACCTTGACATTAGTGCTCCCCACAATTCTCTGCAATCTTTTGTTATAACATCTATGTTATTTGCTTTCATTAGAATAACCAAGAAATATCCTTTCATCGCATCTAGGATCAAATTTTCCAATGGAATCATCTCTTTTGATATAGCATTTACTACCAAAGATTTTGAAATACTTAACTGTAGGTGTATGACCAAACCATAACTCATAAGGTGCCTTATCAATGTCTCCTTTGATATGAACTTTGTTGAATGTGTATACAATCATGCTCACATCTTCTCTCCAATAGATATGAGGCAGATTAGCTTCCATCATCATGGTTCTAGCCACATCCAAGATAGTTTTGTTCTTCATTTCCACAACTCCATTATGCTGAGGTGTTCAGGGTGCAGACAACTGTCTCCTTATCCCATGCTTTTCATAATAACTGTTAAATTCATCGGATGTGAATTCACCACCCTGATCTAATCTTAAGCATTTAATCTTCAATCATGTCTATGTCTCAACTTTAGCTTTAAATATTTTAAACTTTTCAAACGCTTCAAATTTATCCCTTAGAAAAGTAACCCACATCATTCTAGAATAGTCATCAATGATTAGCATAAAATATCTATCACCCTGAAAACTTTTCATTCTAACAGGACCACACAAATCAGTATGAATAAGATCAAGAAATTGTTAGATTTGTCTTGTACACTCTTAAAAGAAGTTTTGACTTTCTTTCCCATTTGAAATTCCTTACATAGAAGATTATAAGGCTTCACAATCTTAGGTATGTCTCTAACTACCTTAGTTGAACTGATCTTTACAATGCAATCAAAATTCACATGACATAACCTCTTATGTCATAGCCAACTTTCATCAGTTTGTGCTATCAAAAATGTCTTGTCACCGAAGTTCAAATGAAAGATGTTACCTTTAGTCTGAGTACCGGTTGCAATCTCCAATCCAGATCTGTTGATAATTTTGCATTTTCTATCCTTGAATGGTAATTGAAATCCCTTATCCACCAACTGTCCTACACTCAAAATATTATGCCTCAAACCTTCAACATAATAGACATTATCATTATTACTCTTACCATCCAATGATATAGTTCCTCTTCCCTTGATCATGCATGCTTTGTCATCTCCAAATCTAACCAGACCACCTTCAAATTCTTGCAAAGATAGAAACTTCCTTTTATCTCCAGTCATATAATGTGAACATCCACTATCTATCACCCATTCATCCTTGTCTTCAATTTTAGCAGCAAGGGCCTTCTCTTCAAGTACCAGATCATCTTCCTTGATAGCCAAGAATACCCATTCCATTCCATTGTTGGATCCACTAGCACAATCTTGTGTCGATTCATCATCAAAATTAGTCACACCTTCCTCATCTACATAGTAGCATGATTTGTCTTTGTTTCTCCTACACTTATGCTTGTTTTGATAATCATGGTTAGGCCTAAAAGATATTCTATCTCTTTCTTCAAAACTTGAATTGTAGTACCCCTGCCCTAATCAATTTCTAATCTCAATTTAATCTTGGTTAGTTATCATATGTAATGATTATAGTCAGATGTATTGATTTAGTGCATATCTGTTAATGTGTTTTCACACTAGTTGTATGCAAGTTGTTTAGTGTTCCTATTTCGTGGTATTAATATCGGGCTAATGCTTTCATTAAGTTTATATATGTATGCATGTATGACTCTTGGTTGCAAGAGATTTCAGGTACAACGCCACATGAGTGCGAGGTTCGTCTTCACCTGGATTTGCAGGTTTGAGTGTACCTCTTTAATCCTTAGAGTTGGATTAGGTGGTCGTAAGACCCTAGTTGATCATAGTCATGCTCAAGTAAGCATCGTCAGTCGTGGTCAATATTCCCTTTTTGTTTGGGTTTACGAGTCGTCTATCTGGTTGACCTTCTTGGTTTGCGTGTTTGGTGTGTATGGTTAAATTGATTAATTAGTCCTTAGTGTTTAATTTGATTGATATGTGTTTGTGCATTAAAGATTAATGGACTAAATTAATCAGGATTTCTTTATGTGATTTATCGTTAATCTGAATTGCTTGATTTAAATTGGGAGCAAGTTCAATTAAATAGTTAATTTTAATATTAAATTTGTTATGTTTATGCTATCGAAAAAGAAAGATTTAATTTTAATTGAAATATAATTTATTTTATCTTCTTGGCATTTTTGGAAATAGAAAGGTTAAATTGAATTAATTGAGAAAATCAATTTTGAATTGAAAAGCAATTTAATTTATTGATATAGTTGGAAAATAAAGATTTTTGTGATTTATTTCAAATAAAAATTTTAAATCCAAAAATGAGATTTTTGGTCAAACTTTTCCATATAACCTAGACTTTTGGAAAATATTGGGGATAGATATTTTTGGAAAAATTATTGTTGGAAAAATATTTTTGGAGGAAAATTTGGGGGTTTTGGAGGAGGAGAAATTTCTTGAGCCTCAGGATTGGACTTTCCTCTGATCTTGCCAAGATTGCTGAACCAGGTAGTCCTCTGATTATTTCTTGGGTTCTTGCTTAAAGAAAGTCATTTTTGGTGTTTATGTAGAAATCTGGTTGTAGATTGAAAATCTTATGCTTTTGGGAAATAGAGAAATTGTAGTTTGAATTTCTGGATCTTAAATTCTCCTTGCTTCCTTTCCAAACCTCAACATAGCAATTTTGTTTGTATAAATGGATTCTCAAAAAAAAATTAAAACCAAATTTTGGGGTTTGGCTATTCTTGAGAAAAACTCGTTTAAAACTCCAATGATTCTCTCTTATATAAGTTTAAAAATGGAATTTAGATTGGGGTTTGACAAATGTGATGTTAAAATTGTGTAAATCCATCTCATTTTGCCTGAATGGTATGGTGTTGGAAAGATTTCCCTTATGGATATTTGGTAAGTGAAAAAGAAAATATTTATTTTTAAAGTCTGGGACTGTATTTTTTTTACTGTGCATTTTTGACAGTAAATTTTTTTGGAAAAAAATAAATAAATAAATTAAAAAAGTAAAAATAAAATAAATGTTAATTTATTGGGGAAACCCCAAGGGGAAGCTGCGTATCCCATTGGGACAGCAACGCACCCCAAGGGGTGCTGCGTGCTTTCCTTTGGGGGCAATAGCGCTCCCTATTGGGATGCTGCGTGCTCCCTTGGGAAGCAGTGCTTCCCCTTTTGGGGCAGCGTGAGCTCCCATGAGGGGGCCACATGGGGTCCACGTGAAACCCCCTTCCCCTTTTTATTTTGTAAAAAATGTTTTGTTTTTTTTATTTTTTTAATTATTAAATATATATATATATATATTATAATATTTTCATTTAAAAGAAATGTGTTTTTTTTAATATATTTTTTTATAAATCAAAAAAATATATATAATAATAATTTATTATTTTGAAGGTAATTTTTAATAAATTAAGTTTTAATAAAGTTTAATTATGGCATTCCATAAATAAATTACGATTAGTTTGTAATTAATTAATTGTATAAGTGGCAATATACATTAATTAATTTTCAAAATTGTATTTTATTAGTAATGCATATTTTTCTTATTAGATACTTAATTTGTTTGTTTGTTACTAATTATTAATTGTGTATATTTTATTAATCGTGGATTAATAAGCGTATATTAATTAATAGTTAATTTTGGCATTCTTTTCTATATGCATAAGGAAATAATTGTTAAGTTAGGAATGGACTATCATTAATTGGATTCCTTATATGTTCATGTTTCCTTGATCCGTATAGTTTAACTTGGTTCTGAAAAGACAAATTTGTAGGATTTATTTTGAACCAGTATGTCAATGATGTTTTAATTGAAGATTAAGTATCTTATTTAATTGGTTAATGGTTGTCTGATTATATTCATGTGAAATTGGTTTAAGAACTCATTATGGCTTATTATGTGTGTTCGATGCAATGAACCTTAGAGAGTTAGAAAACCAAGAACAACCTGTATCTAAATGAAGTAGATAATTGCAATCTAACTTAGATCAATTAGAAAATTGGATCGATTTTATTGTTTAAATCAATAGAAACGAAGATTGTATCTACTGGTTATTGCCTATGTGAGTTTTATTTCTGTATTCACTTTTGCTTAAGTAATGGCAAGTTTTGATTTATTCGATTGGACCCTATCGTATGGTTGATTTGGGTACCTGTTTTAGTCCTCTGTCCCGAGTTGACTGTTATTTTGTTATGGTGTTGTATTGGTCATATCCTTTATGAGGGTGTTGAATGTTGATTCGTGGTTGACCATAGTTTGTCAGGTCTCTAGTTAGAGTACCGTCAGTAAGTGTACCTCTTTTGAGTCGTGTTTGACCAGATGGTTGTTCCCTCCTTCTTGAACTCCATTCATCTAACCATATGTATTCCTTGGTTTTTGAGTTTGTCCAAGTATAGTCTAGTGTTGTATGGGAAAGTGGTTTTCGATTGGGGGCCGAGCCCAAAGTGGTTGCTAGGTAACCCATCGAAAGTGAGTCTAATAAGTGATAACCTAACAGTAGATTAGAATGTTAATCTCTAAATAAGATAATTGTGCCTCACACATGGGACGAGTGCTAACACAGACTCGACATGCTGTGAGAAGGCTTGAAATGGCAAACCATCATCCTTGTCTTCACTAAAGGATGTGTGGGTCCACATGAGGCTTGGACGGGCCAGAGGCTCAAATTAGGTTGCCAGGGTAACCAGTGTATGGGGCCGGAACCTATGAAGACCTACCATGGTAACCATACTAGGTTGTGTGATGACACTTGTCCCTACGTTCGCTAGTGTGTTGTCGTTTTGTCCTGTTAGGAGCACGTTTGTGGGTCATCCTATTGTCTATACCCTTGTGAGTACTTGGTTTCATGTTAGACCTTGGGTGGTGATGACTCAGTTTTGTGGATGCTCCAATGGACCTTTGTATTAGCTTTGATTATGTTCAACTGGATCCTTTCCTTTTCAAGGATCGTTTATGTATTAATTGACCGATGTGGTCATTTGTATATTGATTATGTTTCACCTTGATGGCCGGATTGTAAATGGTGTAACCTCTTGTATTCTTAACTTTATTAATTATCAAAGGGGTCTTGCAGTTGAGTAGACCCGGAGATGTAGCCCTTTAGGGGTGAACTCCAAGATCATTTTGGTGTTATGTGATGTTATTCTCTTATGTTTCCCTTATTCAACTTTTTCATATATGAATAGCTTATGTTAGAATGTATAAGTGGATAAGATGGAATTAACTTTAAATGCTTATATGCAGTCCTTTCTTGAATGCAGTAAATTGGAATATGAAAGAATGTAGCTTAGGATAATGGATTATATTAAATCATTATTAAGGAAATTAAGTGTGTATGGAAGATCTCATATGTTTATGATGAACTTCTTATGTGTTAGAATATTAGATGCATGGCTTTTATTTTAATGAAAAGCTTGAATGAAGATTATGAATAGATCTTAATGGATGAATCTTTGCTTGTGATTTATATTTCCATCTTCTAAAAGAAATTATCCTTGTTTAAGAATTATCTCATTATAAGATAATCAACTTATTGGATTTATTAGTGTGTTAAGTGAAATGTGTAAATTAAGTAATCTCCTTGGGAAACTCTTTAGGTGTTAGTTGATGTCTTCCGCTATGTAATCTGAATCTTTGATATCTTGTTGTATCTTAGTGTGGTGTAAATTTATTAAAAAAAAAAATTATTGCACTCTATTCTTGTGTTGTGGCTTAACCCCTTTGGGGTTTCCTGGCGGGGCATTACATGAATTCCTTTTAAGACATCTAGATGCAAAATGACCTATCTTATTACATGCAAAACATTTAAAAGGTGATTTTCCTTCATACTTACTTCCTGTCGGACCCTTAGGTACTCTTCTAGCAAATAAGGCTTCAATTTTCTCAAACTCTTCATCTTATTTCTTCATATCCTCTAGTTCCTTCACATATAAATCTTTCCAATCACTCTTTCTGGTAGATGATGTAGATGCATGAAAAGCAGATTCAGATTTTGCAGGTCTAGAAGGTCCAAATTCCTCAAGCTCAAAAGAAAATAACTTTCCAACGAGGGTATCCCTATTAACAAAGGTCTTTGCCATTGTTCTTAGCTCATTAATTGTAGTACCCTTCATCTTATAAGTCAATGTCAAAGCTCTCAGTACTTTAGAAACTATTTCATCTTCGCTCAGAGATCCACCACAACATTGAATTCCCATAACAATTTCATTAACTCTTTCCATAAAAGCAGTAATCCTTTCATCTTCTTCCATCTTCAGATTCACATATCCCACCTGGTAACCATCAATTTTAGCAATTTTAACAGTAGGGTCACTTTCATTAAGAGTCTCCAATTTATCCCATATAGCCTTTATAGTTGATTTGTCAGTTAGTCCCATTATTTGTTGATCAGAAAATGCACACAAACGGACTTCTCTAGCTCTACAATCATTCTCAATGTTCTTATCCAATTCTGCAGGAGGAGGATTTCCAAATGCCAGATAATAAGGAGTATATCCTTTCTTAGTGATCTCCCAAATATCTTTACCAAGACATCTCAGATGAGTCTCCATCTGAATCTTCCATACCCTATAATGTGTTCAATCATGCCTAGGAATTTCTCTCCAAAAAATAGTTGCAGATGAACTTGATGAACTTGAGCTATTAGATGTCATAGGATCTTCCTCAAGTGTTTAAGCTTCTACACAGAAGACCAGGCTCTGATACCAATTTTTAGACAACTCATATAACCGGTGGACAACTATGAGGGGAGGGTGAATCAGTTGTCAATAGACTATAGAACTTTAAGCATTAAAACCTTATTACCAGAATATAAACCAAATATTGGAATAGCAGATATAGCACTTAAGCACAAATATAAGCCACAAAACATTTACCAACCATCCACAAAAGATAACACTAATATTTGTATGTGGAAAACCCAGTAAAGGGAAAAACCATGATGGGAAGCCTACCCATGGTCAAATAATACTTCTGCAGTTAGTATGTGATTACAAAAGGAGGGGTTTGCACATGCAAGAAGGCCAATAGACTAGAGCACACTACTCATCACAAAAGGAGGCTCACTCACTATAAAATAAATCTAGACTACAATCCAGAAAGAAGAATGAACTCCACTAATAGCATCTCCTATGCCTGAGTATAGTTTCCATTAAGCTCAATACTGGAGGTGTCAAACCTCTTTTAGCAACCCAATTCGATCACCTATGTTCAACCAAAACCTCTACATATTATTACAACATTATTCACACACAGATAATCATATAATCCCATTACCCATAACCCTTCATGATCTACAAAGAGGTCTTACATCATATTTATACCAACCCGGGACCTAAACAATTAGGTCAGCCACCTAAAAGACAATACAATAAATTTATAACATAAACCTACAATCCAATGATCATCTAAGTCAGCCTGGGACCAAAAAAATATAAACCATTCAATAAATCCAACTGATAACGCATCGGGATCATCCACCAACATGTTACATAAACTAGTCCATAACCTACAAGAATAAGACCAGACCCAAAATAGGTCACCATAAACCAAATCCAACACCACCGATCAATAGGAACATGAACAAGATAACCAATAGCATCCTGCAAGCCATCTAGAAGCCGCACTAACACCACATATCAAGTGCATCAAAAGATCTTCAACAAAGCTCTATTAGTAAAACCCTTACTGGTGACCAAAAGGCTTACTAGAGAAAATGATAGCATCTGAGTCATCAAATCCTGAACCAATTGATCGAGATACACATCTGAATAGCATGAATGATAGATCTAAACCAATTCCACAAACCAAAGCATATCAGAGCATACCGGATCAATATCATAATCCAACCACTCTACCAAAATCTATCAAAAACCGGTAAACAACCAAAATAGCTAGTGTTGACATCAATGACAAAACATTAGTACAACACATAATCAATTCCTCCAAGTTGCCAACATCCATAACAAAATGGGGTAGTTGAGAGGAAGAACCAATCTTTGAAAGAGATGGATAGTTGCATGTTGCATGCTATGTCTCTTAACTCCAAATTGTGGGTTGAAGAAATCAATTGTGCTTCATACATACAAAAAAAATCTCTTCACAGATCTGTCGTAGGAAAAACACTTTTTGAAGCATGGAAAGGCATGCAACCAAAAGTCACATATTTTTTGCATTTTTGGATCATGTGCATGGGCACACATTCCTACAAACTAGAGGAAGGCTTTTGATCCTCAAAGAAAAGAAGGTATCTTTGTTGGATGTTTAGACGGTGTAAAGGGACACAAATTACTATCAATTTCCACATAAGTTCTCCTTATTGAGAGGAGTATATGTTGGTATTTTGGTATGGTTTTGTCATTGATGTCAACACCTACTAAAACACTAGCACTTTAGAGATCTAGCAGCATTCACCGGCAATCAAGTAACTATTGCACAGTTACTGGTATATGGTTCACCGGGAGGATATAATGATCATCGGCACATGGAATGATATGGAAGACACTTCATAATGTTGAAGACATCATGTGGACACTTTATTTTGAAGAATTAATCATTGGTATATTCATATTTACATATTTTCTTTTACCGACAAATAGGTCCAGGGTTACCTAGGGTTACACCGGCAGGCTTATCTTTTCCAAATCAGCATGGCATGCTATGGAGATGATTAATTATTGTTGTAAATGGTTTAAGCCGACATGTTTAATCGGTTATTGCATCGGATATTATATTTTTTGTAAAATATTTTTATTGTAATATCTTGTAGAGCCGACCTACTAAAATTGGTCTTAGGTTATGGTATAAATGTAAGATCTTATTTGTAAGATCGAATATGGAATGCAAAAAAGAATTGTGAGAAGGTATATGTGAGATTAAGTAGAGCTATACATGATGACATCATTTGAAGGTGAAGCTAGGTTTTTGTGAAAGCATATCAGCATTACACCGGTACTGAATCCAACATATGAAGATGTTATTTTGTACAGTACATTCTTATTGGATTTAACCATCCAACTGTAGTTAGTGTGACTCCCTTTTTGTGATTGAGAAGTGAGCTCTAGGCTACTGGCCTTTCTGCATGTGCAGACCCCATTTATGTACACTTACTATTTACAGTAGTATCATTTGATTGTGGGTAAGGTTTCCCACCTTGGTTTTTCCCCTTATAGGGTTTCCACGTATAAATATTGGTGTTATGTGTTGTGGATGACTTTATGTTTATGTTTCATGCATTAATCTTTACTGATATAGCAATTAACTATTAACACTATCTACTGGCATCCTTAACTAGTTTACCGGTATTAAGCATTAAGTTGGTTAAGTTGTTTTTGGTTTGAATTTATTTGACAACTGATTCACCCCCCCCCCCCTCTCTGTTGTCTCTGGGACCTAACATTTGGTATCAGAGCTTAGTCCTCTTTTGCAAAAGTTTAACAACTTGAGGAGATCCAATGACTACTAATTATTTCAGGAAGGACAGTCCTAAACTTGATGGAACCAACTATGGGATATGGAAGATCAGAATGGAGACACGTCTAAATTGCATTGGTAAAGACATCTAGGAAGTTACAAAGAAAGGTTATACTACTATTGTAGCTGGTCAGACCAGTTCAACTACCTTAGCTAAAGATGAGGAGAATGATTGCAAAGCAAGAGAAGCACTTTTGAGCGCATTATCAGATCAACAAATCATGGGATTATCAAATAGGTCTACTGCTAAAGCTATTTGGGATCATTTGGAAACACTGAATGAAGGAGATTCCATAGTCAAGATTACAAAACTTGAAAGCTTCTGAGTCAAGTATGAACATCTGAAAATGGAAGAAGATGAAAGGATTTTTTCTTTTATGGAAAGAGTAAATGAAATTGTTTTAGGTATTAAATGTTGTGGAGGAGCCTTAAGTGAGGATGAAATTGTTTAAAAAATCTTAAGAGGATTACCACTGGCATATAAAATGAAGGTTACTACTATAAATGAGTTAAGAACAATGCCTAATACATCAGTAACTAGGGATACATTGATTGGAAAACTTTCAGCTTTTGAAATTGAGGAATTTGGTCATGTTACTACCATAAAGATAGATTTGGCCTTTAAAGCATCAACATCATCTGCTCCATCATTTGACAAATCAGATTGGAAAGCCTTTTATGCAAGAGAACTTGAAGAAACTAGGAAGGAAAATGAAGAGCTTGAAGAACTTGAAGCACTATTTGCAAGAAAAATGCCTAAAGGTCCGGTTGGAAGTAAGTATGAAGGTAAAGCACCCTTTAAATGTTTTAACTACAATAAGATTCGTCATATGGCTTCAAGATGCCCTGATAGACATGCTAGACTAAGAGAAGAAGCTAGAAGAACATACAAGCCTAATCCTGAATATCAGAGATATAGATTTAAGAAGAACAAAGACAAATCTTGTTACATTGCTGATGAAGGTGTGACTGATGATTCTGATGAGGATCCAACAGACAATGGATGGGTTTTTGTTTCTATAACAAAAGATCAACCAGCACCTACTGCTCAACCAGTAGAACAAGCCCTAGCAGCTAAAGTTGAAGTAAAGGATGAATGGATCATTGACTCAGGATGCTCACATCATATGACAGGAGACAAAGGTAAATTATTGAACTTTCAAGAATACAATGGAGGTTTAGTATGATTTGGAGATGACAAAGCCTGTTCAATCAAAGGTAAGGGTACAATATCTCTTGATGGTAAGCATAACACTAACAATGTCTACTATGTTGAAGGATTAAAGCATAATCTTCTAAGTGTTGGTCAATTGGTTGAGAAAGGATTTCAATTACAATTTAAGAATGGAAAATGCAAAATCATGAATAGAACTAGTTTAGAAATTGCAACCGGTAATCAGACTAGAGGCAATATCTTTCATTTGAATAACAGTGAAAAGGCATGCTTAATTGCACATATAGATGAAAGGTGGTTATGGCATAAGAGACTCTGTCATGTAAACTTTGATTGCATGGTAAAGATCAGTACTTCTAAGGAAGTTAGAGATCTACCTAAAATTTTCAAACCTCATAATACAATTTGTAAGGAATGTCAATTTGTAAAACAAGTTAGAGCTAGTTTCAAAAGTATTCCAGAAAAATCCAATAATGCTCTTGATTTGATTCACATTGATTTATGTGGTCCAGCTAGAACTAAAAGCTTACAAGGTGATAGATATTTCATGCTAATTATTGATGATTATTCTAGAAGGTGTTGGGTTACTTTTCTCAGAGAAAAATCAGAAGCACTTGGAAAGTTCAAACTATTCAAAGCAATGGTTGAAAATAAAACTGGTAAGAAAATCAAATGTTTAAGATTAGATCAAGGAGGAGAATTCACATCTAAGGACTTTAATACATTCTGTGAAGTGAATGGAATCAGAAGACAGCTATCAGCACCTCAGACACCATAGTAGAATGGAGTTGTTGAAAGGAAAAATAGAACTATCTTGGATGCAGCAAGAAGTATGTTATCTGAAGCAAATTTACCACATGTATATTGGAGAGAAGCATTTAGCATAGTGGTCTATACATTCAACAAAGTTCACATCAAAGGTGAAACCGGTAAGACCCCTCATGAACTATGGTTTGGTAATACTCCTACTCTTAAGTATTTCAGAATTTGTGGAAGTAAATGTTATATTAGAAGAGATGAGTATATTGGCAAATTTGATCCTAGAAGTGATGAGGGAATATTTCTTGGTTATTCATCTAACAGAAAGGCATATAGATGTTTTAACAAGAGATTACAGAAAATTGTTGAGAGTACAAATGTAAAAATTGATGAACAATTCAGAGGAACTTCAAGGTATATAGACTCTGAACCGGCAATAGAAATTGTGACAAATGAACCTACACTAAATCCATCAGTACAAAATGAAGATCTAGTTACCCTGGTACCATCAGAGGATTCCACAGTAATTGAAGAACAATAGCAAGCTAAGACACCCCGATATGTAAGATTGAATCATTCTGAAGATCAGATAATTGGAAACAAATTTAAAGGAGTTATGACAAGAGGAAGATTGGAAAATGAAGAGGTATGTCTTATTTCTCAAATTGAAACATCATCTATTAATGAGGCATGTGAAGATAAATTTTGGATTAAACTTATGGAAGAAGAATTAGAACAAATTGAGAAAAATAATACTTGGACATTAGTTCCCCGACCTAAAGATAAAAATGTAATTGGAACAAAATGGGTATTCAAAAACAAACTTAATGAAGACGGTAAGGTTGTCAAAAATAAAGCAAGACTAGTGTGTAAGGGATATTCTCAGAAAGAAGGAGTTGATTACAATGAAACATTTGCACGGGTAGCTAGAATTGAGGCAGTCAGATTATTCTTGGCTTTTGTAGCACACAAGAACTACAAAGTTTATCAAATGGATATTAAATATGTATTTTTAAATGGAGATCTTGAACAGGAAGTATACATTGAACAACCTGATGGATTTTCTTTGATAGATGACAATGATATGGTTTGCAGGTTAAGAAAAGCTTTGTATGGATTGAAACAAGCCCCAAGAGCTTGGTATGCAAGGTTGGATAAGTATCTTTTAAAGATTGATTTTACTAAAGGAAATGCAGACAACAATTTATATTACAAAATAACTAATGATGATATCTTGATTATAGAAGTATTCATTGATGATATAATCTTTGGAGGAGAAGATGGATTATGTAAGGAATTTTCTATTAAAATGCAACAAGAATTTGAAATGTCTATGATTGGAGAAATAAAATTCTTTTTAGGATTGCAGATTTCACAGACTGACAAAGGTATATTTTTGAGTCAATCCAAGTACTTGAAAGAGTTACTAAAGAAATCTGGGATGGAGAACTCTAAACCGATAAGCACACCTATGACTACAAATGACAAACTATCACAAAGGGATGAATCTACACCTGTTAATCCAACTAGATACAAATTTATGATAGGAGGTTTACTGTATTTGACACAAACTAGACTTGATATTATGAATGCAATATGTATTATTTCTAGATTTCAAAGTAATCCTAGAGAAAATCATGAATTAGCAGTAAAAAGGATTTTCTGGTACTTACAAGGCACTGCAAATCTTGGATTATGGTATCCTAGAGATGAAAATTTTGATCTATGTGCATACACAGATGCAAATTGGACAAGAGATGTGCATGACAGAAAAAGCACCACTGGCTGAGCATTCTTTCTTGGAAAGAGATTAGTTTTTTGGTTGAGTAAGAAACAGAGTTGTACATCTTTATCAATAGCAGAATCAGAATATGTTGTAGTAGCAACTAACTGTACATAGGTACTATGGCTTAAGCAAATGTTGAAAGACATAAAGGTAAAATACAAGGGACCTATTACTATATATTGTGATAACACTACAGCAATTGATATATCTAAGAATCTGGTATTACATTCTAAAACAAAACATGTTTCTATCAAACTAAATTTTTTAAAGGAAAAAGTTGAAGAAAAAGAGATAAAACTGGTTTATGTGAATACTAAAGAACAGCTTGCAGATATTTTCACAAAACCTTTGCCTAAGGAGACTTTTGAATATCTCATAGATCAGGCTTGGAGTCATACCACCATCGGTAGAGACTTAGATAGTTGATGATTGTCATCAACCGGAAGAATTTATAGAGAAATCTTTTACTCCGGTCTTTGATGAGGAAGCTACTTCTCAGGGGGAGTAGTTGGTATATTGAATTGATTGGTATTTTATATATGAACTTAATTTTGTTATTGTAACTTTGGCATTTGATGTCAAAGGGGGAGAGATATCTATGGAAAAACACATTATCTTTTAAGAGAACTTTGGATAACACATGTTTCTCCCAGGGGGAGAGATTGTTGTTTGGGAGAGACTATTACTCTTTGTATTCTGGTTATGATCTTTTTGGAGATTGTTGGTTTTTGGCATTTCTATTTTGGCACTTTGATGGTTTTTCCATCTTGTGTTACCATCAATGCAAAAGGGGGAGATTGTTGGTATTTTGGTATGGTTTTGTCATTGATGTCAACACCTACCAAAACACTAGCACTTTGGAGATCCAACAACATTCACTGGCAAGTAAGTAACTATTGCACAGTTACTGGTATATGGTTCACCAGCAGGATATAATGATCACTAGCACTTGGAATGATATGGAAGACACTTGGTAATGTCAAAGACATCATGTGGACACTTTATTTTGAAGAATTAATCATTGGTATATTCATATTTGCATATTTGCTTTTACCGGCAAATAGGTCCAGGGTTACCTAGGGTTACACCAGCAGGCTTATCTTTTCCAGATCAGCATGGCATGCTATGGAGATGATTAATTATTGTTGTAAATGCTTTAAGCTAACACATTTAATTGGTTATTGCATCAGATATTATATTGTTTGTAAAATGTTTTTATCGTAATATCTTGTAGAGCCGACCTACTAAAATTGGTCTTAGGTTATGGTATAAATGTAAGATCTTATTTGTAAGATCGAATGTGGAATGCGAAAAAGAATTGTGAGAAGGTATATGTGAGATTAAGTAGAGCTATACATGAAGACATCATTTGAAGGTGAAGCTAGGTTTTTGTGAAAGCATATCAGCATTACACCGGTACTGAATCCAGCATATGAAGATACTATCTTGTGCAGTATATTCTTATTGGATTTAACCATCCAACTATAGTCAGTGTGACTCCCTTTTTGTGATTGAGAAATGAGCTCTAGGCTGTTGGCCTTTTTGCATGTGTAGACCCCATTTATGTACACTTACTATTTGTGGTAGTATCATCTAATTGTGGATAAGGTTTCCCACTGTGGTTTTTCCCCTTATAGGGTTTCCACGTACAAATATTGGTGTTATGTGTTGTGGATGACTTTATGTTTATGTTTCATGCATTAATCTTTACCGGTATAGCAATTAACTGTTAACACTCTCTACCGACATACTTAACTGGTTTACCGGTATTAAGCATTAAGTTGGTTAAGTTGTTTTTGGTTTGAATTTATTTGACAACTGATTCACCCCCCCCCCCCTCTCAGTTGTCTCCGGGACCTAATAGTATCTACTTTGATAGAAGTCTCTCACATGCATCTCAAGAAAAACATGTCACTTCTTAAGTGCTTCCTCCTTTTATAGATCTAAGAGATTATATTGACAATAAACTTGCAGCAATACAATGACAATTTGAACATAACCCTATTGAGATATCAATCCAATAAACACATAGAATCTATATTCAAAAGAGTAGACAACATAACCATCAAAATGTGACACAAGATATACCTTGGTAAAAACCCTCATGAGGGAAAAACCTAGGCTCCAAAATCATCTATCATACATGTATTATCAAAAATGCACCATTACAAATTAAACCATGAAAATGTTTAAAACCCCAACCATCAACAAGCACTCCTTGTGAAAATGCATGTAACTACGCATCCAATTCCATGCTTCCAACCTCCACATAAGCTAACTTGACTAACCTAAAAAACCACCCTTATGGTTACTTTTATAGACACAAGATCCCACAAAACCACCAAATGGTATTACATCCAAACCATGTGCTACAAAACCATGTGCTAAAACCATGGGCTAACCACAAGCTCTCACTAAACCCTAAAACTAAGCTCTCCATAGCATCATGATAACCATCTCCTAAATAAAGATCATACAAGTCTACACACATAACTTAAATGTCAATAAAATCAATTAAAACATTATCCTCAATCCAAGAAGATACAAAATAGCCAACAAACCATTTGGAACCAAAAAAAATCCTACACCACCACATCGTCACTATCAAAACCTCTCTCTGAAACTGTATAAACAAGTTATCCATGACATCATGATAAAACCAACTTTTGTATGATAATCAACCAAATCCATCTAACAATTAAAGAATTCAAAGTGCACATCATGAGCTACCAAAAGTCAAAGTAACCATGATCCTCAACCTAGAAGATACACCACCATAACCAATCAAGAATCCAATCAAATCATCACCAATCAAAATACCTACAAATCCAATCATGTCATGACAAAGTAACTAAACATAGGGAATATCTATGACTGTTGGTATTATGGATGACTTCATCATATGTTGAATTGGTTTTGTCATTGATGTCAACACTTGTCTTCTTGGAGGTTTACATTATGTTCACCGGTATGGTTAGTGGCTTATGCACAATCACCAGTATATGTTCACCAGCAGGTTATATTGTTCATCGACAATGATGATGACTTGTTATCATTTGGATATCATTTGGTTATGTCAAAGACATGGATTGGAAGTTTGGTTTTGGTTTTTTTCTTATTGGTCTAATCAGGTTGACAGATTTGCCTTTACTGGCAGATAGGTCTAGGTTATGGACTGGTACACATTATCTATTCCAAATCAGCACGACACATTATGGAGATTGTTTATTAATTAGATTTTGTGGTAAATGTATTGAGCCAACATGTTGTATCACATCAAGACTTATTTTTAATTGATTTAATTGTAATATAGTTAGTGAACTGGCCTATTCATTTGGTCTTAGGTTTTGTATAAATGATTGTAAGATCATTTTGAAGATCAGATAAGGGATATGGTTATAGTATGAGTGTATTCAAACATTAAAGAGTGAAACAAGTAGATCCTTATGCGAATCACACAGACATTATTTGAAGGTTGAAGGAAGGTTATGAAGTTGTTTTGACACTCATGTTCAGAGCTTGACCGGTACTGAATCCAACATTGGAGATGCTATTTTGAGCAGTAGATTATCATTGGATTTAACCATCTAGTTGTGTAGTCAGTGTGACTCCTATTTAGTGATTGACCAGTGAGCTCTAGGTAGTTGGCCTTTATGCATGTGCAGACCCCATTTGTATACACATACTATCTGCAATAGTATCATTTGATTGTGGTTGTCCTTTCCAGGACCTAACAATTGGTATCAGAGCTAAGTCGTCTTTTTGTAGAAGCCTAACAGCTTGAGGAGATCCTATGGTAACAAATATTTTTAGGAAGGACAGTCCAAAGCTTGATGGAAATAACTATGGCATATGGAAGATCAGAATGGAAACACATCTAAACTGCACTGGAAGAGATATATGGGATGTTACAAACAATGGCTACATTGCTCCTATTCTGAATCAACCTCATCCACCAACATTGGCTAAGGACATGGACAATGATAGCAAAGAAAGAGAAGTACTTATGAGTGCATTATCAGATCAGAAAATCATGGGATTATTAGACCGATCTACTACTAAAGCTATTTGGGATAAGCTAGAGACACAGAATGAAGGAGATACCAATGTCAAAATTGCAAAATTGGAATGTTACTAGGTCAAGTATGAAAATTTAAAAATGGAAGAAGATGAAAGAATTTCTGCATTTATGGAAAGAGTTAATGAAATTGTTTTAGGAATACAATGTTGTGGAGGATCCTTAAGTGAAGATGAAATTGTATCTAAAGTTTTAAGAGCTTTTCCACCATCTTACAAAATGAAAGTAACTGTTATTAATGAAATGAGAACAATGCCTAATACTTCAGTTTCTAGAGATACTTTGGTTTGAAAACTTTCAGCATTTGAGCTTGAGGAATCTGGTCCTATTGCTACTGTAAAGACTAATTTAGCTTTCAAAGCATCATCATCATCAGCATCATCATCATCTAACAAAATGTTGGGAAAAATGGTATCTCAACCTTGCATTTATGCGAGGTTAGTACTTATAGTAAGTTTTCATTTGAGCACGAAATGGTGCGAAACTCTCCCTAAAGCTTCTGGTTGGCTAGATAAGCATTCCGGTAAAGTTGCGTCACAAGGTCACAGCTAGTTTTGAAGATATTAAAGTTTTCATCTTGGAGGGGTGCGATAAAATGTTTAAACTTAATTTTGGGGGATTTAGAGGCTCCAAAACACCCTGAAAAGTGGTCGTAACTGGTGCAGCTAGCTATGAGGTGATAGAGCACTTCGCGAGCTTTCTGGCGCTTCAAACGGTTCATCAATCAGACACCCGGTTCTCAAGTTATGGCCTCCGAAAGTTTGTACTCCTGAAATAGGAAAAATAATTTGTATCGGATACATAAATGAGCTGTAAAAGGGAGTGACACATGTTGATGTGTGCTTTAACATGTCAAAGGGCATCTAGAAGGGAGATAAGGTCGGCTACACCTTATTGGGTGGTTTTAGCTCATGGTTTTGTAATACCGTTTGACGGTTTCTTGTATTGTATCTCCTATTTATGAGGTGTGTGAGATAGAGGTTGGGTGTAAGAGTCTTATAGCTATTGAGTTGCCTCTGAATCTCTGACTAGTGGTACTCCTGCAAAGAGATTGCTCTGCAAGTATGTTGTAATCTGTTTTTGATTGCTGAATAAAATATTGAGCTGCTTTTGGAGTGTGGGGTTTTTCTCCTGAAAGGGTTTTCCCCACGTAAATCACTGTGTTGTGGTATGAATGCTATTATATCTATTTCTATTTTCTGTAACTGTTGTAACGATCTAAAAAAAATTTGCATTACCCTTCTCTCAAGGTTAGTGTAGGAAGTTGTTTCCACTACTTAACTTCCTTACAAGTGGTATCAAAGCCTGATCACCTTTGGTTTCAATTGTGGGCAGTTGGGTTTTTTGAACTAATCCAGATTTGAGTGGGAGCTTGTGCAGAAGACACTTTTTGATCTTGTTGCAGGAATATTCAGATGGCGAGTTTGTCTGGGAGAATAGAGGTGGAGAAATTTAATGGAAGTAATTTTGAGATGTGGAAGCTGAAGATGGAAGATCTGCTAATGGATCGAGATCTTTGGGATGCTGTTGATGCGAATGTCCAAAGGCCCTCAGATCCTACTGCGGCAGCTCAGTATGATGTTATGGACCGAAAAGCCAAGGGTCTAATCAGACTGTGTCTGGCAGACTCTGTTCTAATCAATGTCCATGAAGAAAACTCTACAAAGAAGCTATGGACTAAGCTTGGTGAGATGTATCAAGCGAAATCTTTATTAAATCAAATTTTCTTAAGAAAGAAATTGTATTCCTTGAAGATGGAAGAGGGTGGACGAATTGCAGACCACCTGGAAGCATTCAATATGTTGGTGGCTCAATTAGTATCCGTCAGTGTTAAGATGGAAGAGGAGGAGAAATGTCAGATCTTGCTTTGTTCTTTGCCTAATTCGTGGGATTCTCTTGGTATGGCTATCGGTAGTACTTCTATTGTTTTGAAATCTGAAGACGTGGTGGGTGCCCTACTCGGTGAAGAGATGTGAAGGAAGGTATCCATCAGTTCAAAGGAAGCCCTCACCGTTCGTGGAAGACCTAAGGAGAAAGGCAAGAAGAATGAGAAGCGCAACAAGTCCAAATCCAAAGGGAGATCGAAATCTCCTGGAAAGTCCAAAGTCATTTGCTAGAACTGCGGTAAACCGGGTCACATCTGTAAGGACTGGAAAGAAGAAAAGAAGAAGAAGAAAAAGAAAAAGTTCGATTCTGATTCTGAGTCCGACAAGGAAGATGGCGATGCATTTATTGCGGCTTTGGTGACTCATGCAAGTAATGATGCCTGGCTAATTGACTCAGGTGCATCTTTTCATATGACTTCCAATAGAGATTGGTTTTCTGAATATGAAGGATTTAATGGAGGTAAGGTGTACTTGGGTGGTGATTCACCTCTAGACATTGTTGGTTGAGGTAAAGTTAGAATCAGGTTTTCTGATGGTAGAATAAAAAGGATTAATGGTGTGCTGCATATCCCTGGATTAAAACGAAATCTGTTATCTGTGAGCAAACTGATAGATGCGGGTGTGTAGGTAGTATTTTCTGAAGCAGGATGTAAGATGATTAAGGGTGCTATGGTAGTTGCTAGAGGTGTCAGGTTTGGCACTTTGTATAAGCTTGAAGCATACACTGTTGAGTGTAATAGCACTTCTGTAAAAAGTAAATCTGCGGATACTTCACTGGAAGATTTGAAGGTTTCACTTTCAGCAGATGGAAATGGTTTTTAGGTACCTAAGGGTGCTCTTTCATCTGAAGCAAAGTTACCTGTAGAGAAGACTATGTTATGGCACCAGAGACTTGGCCACATTGGAGAAAAAGGTCTAAGGACCTTGAAAAATAAAAACCTTGTTGAAGGTTTGAATGATTGTAATCTTGACTTTGATTTCTATGAGCATTGTATTTATGGAAAACAAAACCACGTTCAGTTTTACTCGAGTTCTCATAAAACTTGTGGTGTTTTGGATCTTATCCATTCTGATGTGTTTGGTCCAGTAGATGTCTCTTCGATTGGAAAATCCACATATTATGTTTCATTTATTGATGATTTTAGTAGAAGGACATGGGTATATTTTCTAAACAGTAAATCTGAAGTTTTTAGTCATTTTAAAGAATTTAAAGCAATGGTTGAGTTGCAGACTGGAAAGAAAATAAAATGTTTGAGAACTGATAATGGCGGTGAGTTTTGCTCTAATGATTTTGATAGATTCTGTAAAGACTATGGAATTAACAGGCAGAAGACAACTCCGTATTCTCCACAGCAGAATGGAGTTGCAGAAAGAATGAACAGGACACTGATGGAGAAGGCTAGGAGTATGTTGAGTGGTGTTGGTCTCGAACAAAAGTTTTGGGCTTAAGCTATTGCCACTGCTTGCTACCTGATTAACAGGTCTCCTACATCAGCTCTTGTTGATAAAACACCTATGGAAGCATGGGCAGGTCACAAGCCTTCATTGAGACATCTTAGAGTTTTTGGTTGCGAGGCATATGCACATGTGCCAAAGGAGAAGTGAACAAAGTTGGAGAACAAGGCTATGAAATGTATCTTCATCGGGTATAGTTATGGTGTGAAAGGATACAAGCTTTGGGACCCTGTTGCACAAAAGGTAATTCACAGTAGAAGTGTTATTTTTAGAGAAATTAAGTCTCCTTCTGTTACATTGCAGCCAGAATAGACTAAAAAAGAAGATGTGATTCAACTTCCTTCTACACCTGAAAGAGTTGAATCGAGACCCCTAGATAGGCAAGAAGTTGAGGAGAGCTCGTCTAGCTCTGAATCTTCAGAAGAGGAGGAAGAACCTCCAACTCAGCTTGTTCGAAGGTCTACAAGACATAGACAACCACCTGAAAGGTATTCACCTAATGATTGGAGATGTATTTTTGCTTTGAATACTAATGTGGATGAACCGAAATCTATAGAAGAGGCATTAGGTATGAATGATGCAGAATCCTGGAAGATTGCTATGGAGGAAGAAATGGCAGCTTTGAAAAAGAATGATACATGGGATCTTGTACCATTGCCTAAAGGACGAAAACCTGTTGGTTGTAAATGGGTGTTCAAGAAAAAGATTGGTTCAGATGGAAGCATTGAGAAGTATAAAGCAAGGTTGGTTGCAAAAGGCTACTCTCAGGTTGAGGGTGTTGATTATGGTGAGATATTTTCTCCTGTTACAAAAATGACGTCCATTAGATTTTTGCTTTCTATTGTTACTGCTTATGATTTAGAGGTTGAACAAATGGATGTGAAAACTTCTTTCCTTCATGGTGATTTGGAGGAAGATATTTATATGACACAGCCAGAGCACTATGTGGTGAAAGGCAAAAGTAATTTGGTTTGTAAATTGAAGAAATCTTTGTATGGCCTCAAACAAAGTCCTAGGATGTGGTACCAGAAATTTGATACATATGTGTTGAGTTTGGGATTTGAATGTTCTAAATTAGATCACTGTGTTTATTATAAATCTGATGGTGATCATTTCTTATTCATTGCATTGTATGTTGATGATATGTTATTCATTGGTAAAGGGAAAGGTATGATTTCAGAACTGAAGTCTCAGCTCGCTGCTAAATTTGAAATGAAAGATCTTGGTGCAGCAAAGCACATTCTTGGGATGGAAATTAGAAGAGATAGGGTGAACAGAAAGCTATGGCTAGGCTAGAGTAAGTATGTGAATTCAGTGTTACAGAGGTTCAACATGCAGAATTGTAGACCATTGAGTGTTTCTTTTATAGTTGGAACGAAACTATCTGTTTCAGATTGTCCTACATCCCCATTGGAGATGGAAAACATGAGCAGAGTGCCTTACCAGAGTGCGATTGGAAGCTTGATGTATGCTATGGTCTATAATAGACCAGACATTGCCCAAGCAGTGGGAGTACTTTCTAGATATATGTCTAATCCTAGTAGAGTTCATTGGGATGCAGTCAAAAGAGTCTTCAGATATTTGAAGGGTACTTCAGAGTATTCTTTGTGTTATCATGGTAATTCAGTTGGAGACATGACTTCCCTTGATATCCATCGTTATGTGGATTCAGATTGGGCAAGTGATATTGATAGCAAAAGATCCACCAGTGCTTATGTGTTTACTTTATTTGGTGGTGCAATTAGTTGGATGAATAAGCAACAGGCTATGGTTGCTTTATCCACTACTGAAGCAGAGTATATAGCAGCTACTCATGCTTGTAAAGAGGCCATTTGGCTTAAGAGACTATGTTCAGATATTGGAATAAAACAAGGTACAGTGACAATTTACTGTGACAGTCAGAGTGCAATTAGCCTAGCTAAGAACCCGACATTTCATGCCCGGACCAAACATATTGATGTTCAGTATCATTTTGTTAGAGATATGGTCAAAGATGGTAGGGTGAAGCTGGTTAAGGTGGAAACTTTGATGAATGTTGCAGATGCTTTAACTAAGGCTATGAGCATAGAGAAGTTCAGATGGTGTTCAGAGTCTATGGGCCTTATGGCCCCTAGCAATTGATTTATTGTGTTGACATTCCCTTCCGCTCCTGCAAGGTGTTCGACAAGTGGGAGATTTGTTGGGAAAAATGGTGTCTCAATCTTGCATTTATGCGAGGTTACTATTTATAGTAAGTTTTCATTTGAGCACAAAATGGTGCGAAACTCTCCCTGAAGCTTCCGGTTGGCTAGATAAGCATTCCGATAAAGTTGCGTCGCAAGGTCACAGCTAGTTTTGAAGATATTAAAGTTTTCATCTTGGAGGGGTGCGATAAAATGTTTAAACTTAATTTTGGGGGCTTTAGAGGCTCCAAAAAACCCTGAAAAGTGTCCATAACTGGTGCAGCTGGTTACGAGGTGATAGAGCACTTCGCGATCTTTCCGGCGCTTCAAACGGTTCGTCAATCAGACACCCGGTTCTCAAGTTATGGCCTCCGGAAGTTTGTACTCCTAAAATAGGAAAAATAATTTGTATCGGATATATAAATGAGCTGTAAAAAGGAGAGACACATGTTGATGTGTGCTTTAACATGTCATAGGGCATCTAGAAGGGAGATAAGGCCGGCTACACCTTATTGGGTGGTTTTAGCTCTTGGTTTTGTAATACCGTTTGACGGTTTCTTGTATTGTATCTCCTATTTATGAGGTGTGTGAGATAGAGGTTGGGTGTAAGAGTCTTATGGCTATTGAGTTGCCTCTGAATCTCTGACTAGTGGTACTCCTACAAAGAGCTTGCTCTGCAAGTATGTTGTAATCTGTTTTTGATTGCTGAATAAAATATTGAGCTGCTTTTGGAGTGTGGGGTTTTTCTCCTGAAAGGGTTTTCCCCACGTAAATCACTGTGTTGTGGTATGAATGCTATTATATCTATTTCTATTTTCTGTAACTGTTGTAACGATCTGAAAAAGTTTTGCATTACCCTCCTCTCAAGGTTAGTGTAGGAAGTTGTTTCCGCTACTTAACTTCCTTACACAAAACTGATTGGAAAGAACTTTATGCAAAAGAACTTGAAGATATGAGGAGAGAAAATGAAGAACTTGAAGCTCTATTTGCGAGGAAAACGCCTAAAGGTCCTACAGGAAGTAAGTATGAAGGTAAATCACCTTTCAAATGTTTTAATTGCAATAAATTTGGTCATATGGCATCTATATTTTCTGATAGACGTGCAAGACTAAGGGAGAAAGCAAAAAGATGATATAAGTCTAACCTTGAATATCAAAGATATAGATATAAGAAAAATAGAGATAAGTCATGTTACTATGCAAATAAAGGTGTTACAGATGACTCAGATGAAGATCTAGTAGATAACTGATGGGCTTTTGTTGCAATAAAAGAAGATCAACCAGCACCTATTGTCAAACTGGTAGAGCAGGCACTAGTAGAAAAAATTGAAGAAAAAGATGAATGGATTATAGATAGTGGATGCTCACATCATATGACTGGTGATAAAAGCAAATTCTTATCTTTTCAGGAAATTCATGGAGGTCTAGTAAGGTTTGGAGATGATAAAGCTTGTTTAATCAAAGGAAAAGGCACTATATCTTTGGATGGTAAGCATGATACTGACAATGTTTATTATGTAGAAGGTTTAAAGCATAATCTTTTGAGTGTTGGTCAGTTAGTGGAGAAAGGATTTCAATTACAGTTGAAGAATGGGAAATGCAAAATCATAAACAAAACTAGATTGGAAATTGCAACTGGTAATCAGACTAAAGGTAATATCTTTCACTTGAATACTAGTGATAAAACATGTTTGATTGCACACATTGATGAAAGTTGGTTATGGCATTTAAGACTCTGTCATGTGAATTTTGATTGCATTGTAAAGATCAATTCAACTAAGGAAGTAAGGGATTTACCTAAGATTGTGAAACCTCATAATGTAAGGAATGTCAAATGGGAAAGCAAGTTAAAACAACATTCAAGAGCATTACTAAGAAATCAAATAATATTCTTGATTTAATTCATACTGATTTATATGATCCAACAAGAACAGGAAGTCTACAAGGAGATAGATACTTTATGCTAATAATTGATTATTATTCTAGAATGTGTTGGGTTGCTTTTCTTAAGGAGAAATTAGAAGCTTTTGGAAGATTCAAGATATTCAAGGCAATGGTAGAGAATGAAACCGGCAAGAAAATCAAATGCTTAAGATAATATCAAGGAGGAGAATTTACATCTAGGGAATTTAATGCATTATGTGAAGTGAATGGAATCAAAAGACAACTATCAACACCCCGGACACCCCAGCAGAATGGAGTTGTGGAAAGGAAGAATGGAACTATTCTGGATGCAGCAAGAACAATGTTAATGGAAGAAAATATACCTCATGTGTACTGGAGAGAAGCAATGAATACAGCGATTTATACTTTCAACAAAGTTCACATCAAAAGTGAAACTGGTAAGACCCCTTATGAACTATGGTTTGGTCATATTCCTACTGTTAAGTACTTCAAAATATTTGGAAGCAAATATTATATTACAAGAGATGAGTATATTGGCAAGTTTGATCCTAGAAGTGATGAAGGAATATTTCTTGATTATTCATCTAAAAGCAAGGCAAATAGATGTTATAATAAAAGGTTACAGAAAATCATTGAGAGTACTATTGTGAAGATAGATGAACACTTTAGAGGAGATTCGAGATCTGTAGAACTGGCAGTTGAAATGATTATAGATGAACCAACACAGATTGCACTGGTACAGAATGAAGACCCAGTCACACCGGCATAATCAGAAAACTCAATAGTGACTGAAGAATAACAACCTATGAATGTTAATCAAAACAAACCCAGGTATGTAAGATTGAATCATTCAGAAAATCAAATAATTGGAAACAAGAATCAAGGTGTTATGACTAGAGGAAGACTGGCAAATGAAGAGGTATGTTTAATTTCTCAAGTTGAACCAGCATCTGTTATTGAAGCATGTAAGGATGAATATTGGATAAAAAAATGGAAGATTAATTAGAAAAAATTGAAACTAACAACACTTGGACATTGGTTCCTTGGCCTAAAGACAAAAATGTAATTGGAACTAAATGGGTATTTAGAAATAAACTTAATGAAGATGGAGAAGTAATCAGAAACAAAGAAAGATTAGTTTGTAAAGTTTATTCACAAAAAGAAGGAATTGAGTATAATGAAACCTTTGCACTGGTAGCCAGAAGTGAGGCAGTTAGACTATTTCTTGCATTTATAGCTTATAAGAACTATAAAGTTTATCAAATGGATGTAAAATGTGCATTTTTGAATGGAGATCTTGAAGAGGAAGTTTACATTAAACAGTCTGATGGATTTTCTTTGACAGATAATAAGGATATGGTTTGTAGGTTAAGAAAAGCTTTATATGGATTAAAACAAGCTCCTAGAACTTGGTATGCTAGATTGGATAAATATCTTTTGAAACTTGGTCACTCAAAAGGTAATGTTGACAGTAACTTATATTACAAAGTTACCAATGATTATATTTTGGTTATCGAAGTCTTTGTAGATGATATCATTTTTGGAGGTGAAGATGAATTATGTAAGGACTTTGCTAACCAGATGCAAAAAGAATTTGAAATGTCTATGATTGGAGAGATTAAATCCTTTTTAGGATTGCAGATTTCACAAACAGATAAAGGTATATTCATATGTCAAACAAAGTACTTGAAGGAACTTTTGAAGAAATTTGGTATAGAAAATTCCAAACCAGTAAGTACTCCTATGACTACTACTGACAAATTGGCATTGAAGGATGATTCAGCTCCTATTAATCTGACAAGATACAAATCTATGATTGGAGGTTTACTATATTTGATACAAACAAGACCTGATATAATGAATGCAGTGTGTATTCTTTCAAGATTTCAAAGAAATCCTCAAGAAAATCATGAATCAGTAGTTAAAAGGATTTTTCGATACCTACAAGGCATAGCAAATCTTGGTTTATGGTATCCTAAAGATGAAAATTTTGATTTATGTGCATACACCGATGCAAATTGGCTAGGAGATGTAGATGACAGAAAAAGTACCACTGGCGATGCATTCTTTCTTGGTAGCAAATTGATTTCATGGATCAACAAGAAACATACTTGTACATCATTATCAATAGCAGAATCAGAATATGTTGCAGCAATAACTAATTGTACTCAGGTATTATGGATTAAGCAAATGTTGAAAGATATAAAGGTAAAATGCAAAGAACGAATAATCATTTATTGTGATAATTCAACAGCAATTCATATATCAAAGAATCTAATATTTCACTCTAAGACAAAGCATGTTTCTATTAAGTATAATTTTTTGAAAGAGAATGTTGAAGAAAATGAAGTGAAATTGGTTTATGTGAATACTAAAGAACAAATTGCAAATATCTTTACAAATCCTTTGCCTAAGGAAACATTTGAATATCTCAGAGAGCAGCTTGTTGGCATATGCACACTCCAATGAGACATTGTAGGTAATTGAAGGTTTTGTCATCGATGGAAACCTTGCAATCCTATGACACCAGCAAGGCATTACACCGACAAGATAGTGCACTGGCATCAACAGATCACACTCTACACCAGCACTCAGGACACCGGCATCAACACAAAGAAAGGTAGTATACCGGCACAGAGGCTGACAGGATTTTGTTATATTATATTTTGTTTATTATTGTAAAAAAATTGTAAGCTGACTTGGCAAATTGTAAAATGACTCTTATATATAAAAGAGATCATTGTAGACATTTTGTAAGCGAAGAAGAAAAAGAAAAATACAAGGCAGACATATTATGCGAAATATAGGCTAAAAGGTTTATGTATGAAGCAGAGCAGCAACCGATACTGAATCTGGCATTATAGATGCTATTGTAAAGTAGTACAAGATATTGGATTTGTATAATCCACATTTTAAGTCAGTGAGACTTCCCATTGAGTAGTGAACTCTAGGCAGTTGGCATTCCTGCATGTGCAGGCCCCTATTGTAAGTAATATTCTCTTATTGACCAGTGAGTGAATATTGTGGGTCACAAATCCCACCAAGGTTTTTCCCACACTGGGTTTCCTCGTTAAATCCTTGTGTTATGTTTTTCTTTTCATGTGGATGTTCTTGATTCTATTTATTGCATTATTTCTTGCATACCGGTACTCTATTATAATATGTTCTGCATGTTTTAAGTTAAGAAATTCTAATTACTGGTTAGATATTGATTCCCCCCCCCCCCCCCTCAGTATCTGTTGGATTCCTAACATAGCTTGGGGTAATTTCCCCATCGACAGAGACTTAGATGTTGAAAATTGGCATCAAATTGGCAAGGACTAAACAGAAAAATCTTTTTTCGACTTTGATGGAGGAGAGCTACTTCTCAGGGTGAGTAGTTGGTTGAATGTTAAGTTATGAATTCTTAATTGCTTTGGCATTTGATGTCAAAGGCAGAGAGATATCTATGGAAAAACATTATTCCTTTGGAGACAGATTATTCATTAAGGGAGAGATACACTCGGATATATGTGTTTTGGTTTTGGTTTCTGTTTCTACTTATCTATCTTTGGGAGATTGATTGTTTTACTGGTTTTGGCATTTTGTTTTTGGCACTTAGATGTTTTTCCATCTAGTGTTGCCATCAATGCCAAAGGGGGATATTTTGGTATTATGGATGACTTCGTCATGTGTTGCGCATTGGTTTTATCATTGATGTCAACACTTGTCTTCTTGGAGGTTTACATTATGTTCACCGATATGTGTTCACCAATAGGTTATATTGTTCACCGGTAGCGATGATGACTTGTTATCATCTGGAGATCATTTGGTTATGTCGAAGACATGGATTGGAAGTTTGGTTTTGGTGTTTTTCTTATTGGTCTAATCAGGTTGATAGATTTGCCCTTACCGGCAGATAGGTCTAGGTTATGGACCGATACGCGTTATCTATTCCAAATCAGCACGGCACGTTATGGAGAGTGTTTTTTAATTGGATTTTGTGGTAAATGTATTGACCCGACATGTTGTATCACATCAAGACTTATTTGTAATTGATTTAATTGTAATATCTTTAGTGAGCTGACCTATTCATTTGGTCTTAGGTTTTGTATAAATGATTGTAAGATCTTATTGAAGATCGGATAAGGGATATGTTATGGTTTGCGTGTATCCAAATATTGAAGATCAAAATAAGAAAATCCTTGTGCAAATCACACAGACATTATTTGAAGGTTGAAGTAAGGTTATGAAGGTGTTTTGACACTCATGTTCAGAGCTTAACTAGTACTAAATCCAGCATTGGAGGTGCTATTTTGAGCAGTACATTATCATTGGATTTAACCATCCAATTGTATAGTCAATGTGACTCCTATTTTGTGATTGAGCAGTGAGCTCTAGGCAATTGGCCTTTATGCATGTGCAGACCCCATTTGTATACACATACTATCTGCAATAGTATCATCCGATTGTGGTTGTCCTTCCCGGGACCTAACAATGACATCATGATCACATCTATAAAACAAGTATCCAACTCCCAATATGTCTAATATGTAAGCATAACATACTAAAAAACATAGGTCCTTCATCATTACTATAATGGTAACCACATCTCTCCTCCTCAACGTGATAAAAAATTAGAAAAAAAAAGTGACTAAACAAGGTCACCAATCTAAATATGCATCAACAATGAAAGATATAAAGGCATAGACAACCCATATCCAAGGATAAATGCAATCTTGTAAGTATAGATAGCCTACAACACTACATAACTTGTAGACCCAACAATGAAATATACATACACAAACCAAAATTGATAACCATGTCAACTTGAGAGCAATTTGAGATACAATACTAAGTGTACAATGACATGGACTCTAAATCTCCAAGGCTAACCATGCCATAAACTCATAATGTCACCACAATCTAAAGAGCCCACAAACAACTCACAACAAAATATCAACAAATAAATCATGTCAAACTTGCTCCAAACTTGATCTACTATGTACCAACCTCCATGAGATTTTTGTCAACTATTTGAAGTCCAAAATGAGTTTGTATACTCAAGTTATGACCTATCAAATTCATAAAGGTACCCACCACTTACAATTAACACTTCACTACCCAAACATAAAAAATTTGGAAAAACTTATCATTCCATCATGTAGTGCTTTGAGTCACCTTTCCAATGACTATAAGAAGTCAAAAATTCGACACCATATGCCCAAGTTATGATCTATGGAAGAAAAAAAAAAGCTAATTAGGTTATATGGACTCCAAAAAATACCAATATGCCCATAAATCAATTTTTCAAATTTTTAGTAAATAAAATATAAATTACCAGGGTTGCCCCCAGATGTAACAATCAATAAAATCTATCATATTAAAATTTGGTGAAATTAATCATTTCAAATGATATTAGCAAGAACTAATAAAAGTGGGCAGATTTTTAATAAATTTTTAAAAAATTATAAAGAAATGGTGGACATAATTAAATTTTGTTTGATTTTGTTGGTTGGTGGTGGGGGCCACCATTGGAGCCCAGGCTAGTCAAAATCCACCAATGGTGGGGACATCGACCACCTGGTAGGGGACTGGTACCAATGTGGTAGCACTGTCGATAGCCACCACCGAGACCATGGTACCAATGATGGGTATCGCTAGTGGTAACACCACTAACGATACCACAGGGTGGGGTCAAGATTGCTAGACATAGGTAGATGATTTTGATCATGCTTTGAAAATGTATCTTGACACAAACCTGATTCCTTATTAGATGAATTATTAATATGTTCTTCAATAGCAATGTCACCTTAATCAATAAGGTCCTAGATGAGGTTTTTGAGTTTGTAGCAATTGCTAGTTTTATGTCTCATGTTGCTATGATATTCACAAAATTCATTATCATTCCACCAAGAGGGTTTGTATATAGGTTCAAAATTTCCACCCTTAGGAAGTTTAATTAGCTTAGATGTGACAATTTTTTACAAGTCAGATTCTATTGGCTCTCCCATAGGTGTGAACTTTTGTCATGATTGAACCATAAGTTTTGATGTTATCCTTAGGGTGTTGACTTAGTTGTTTGAAGTGCTAGGTGTTCATGTGAATTATTGTTCGGGAGAATATTATTTCAAGGGATGTAGTTTGTATGTGTGACTTGGGGGTTTGGCCTATATGATTTAACTTCTATAACCATGTTTTCAAACCAATCTCTAAAGTTTGGGTAGGGTCTGTATGTGTTTGTGGACTAGGTATTTTATTATATTTGAGGTATGTAGTTTTGATTAAAGGTTTGAGACATGTGTGAGCTAGAATGATATGTTGGTTGGAGGTAAAAATTTAAGTTCTCATATGGTCTCTCAATTGGAGAGATAAATTATTCACCTTCCATACAAAATGTGTAACGCCAATCTAGACATTATTTTTCTTTGAATTTTTTTGGATTTTTGTTTTTTATGGATTTTATTTTTATTATTTTTATGAATTTTTTATTAAATATGAAAACACACAAGAAATAAATGCAAAAAAAGACCCTACAACTCAATTTGGATGATGTGTCCCCTTTTGGTTCCAAGTGAGGAAGGAAGTCTAAACATTCAAGTGTAAAACATACCAACCAGCCTACTCAAGTGAATGTATGAATCCTTATATACACATGAAAGGATGGCATGAAGGTTCAATTATAGACTTTATAAGATCAACAAGGGGTATCCTTTATATACCATGAGGGTACGTGAGGCCTAGATCCATGAAATGAAAGAGAAATGTTGCCAAACAACTAGGATGAGAGGGTAACCCCATTTCCACCTTCACTTCTCTAAGGTATAAAGTTCTTAGAGGCTTAGCCCCAAATGATAATATTTCACTTCTAAGATGCATGTCATTCAATTCACCCTTTTTATGTATACTCTGCTAAAACATGGGAGTTGAGGTCATCCCCTAGAGTTATCACTTCTCTAGGAAGGCCTCCTAAAAATAAAAATAAAATCACTTATTTCTAACAACTCAAGGTTATTGTTGGGTTCCAAGAGGAGATGGTAATTAATTGATCTTGGGGATGAAAAGACACTTGTTCATTTTAAGTCCAAATCAAAATGTAAAATGTTTATTTAATCCTATTTTCAATATATGGAAGGCACACTAAGAAAGTTGATCTAAAAAAAGAAATAGTTCTCTAATAGAGGGAAAAGATTATTACCACTTTTGAAATGTAAATAAGATATTTAAAACAAGTACACCTCGATTTTAACCCATTCCAACATGATTAGCTCCAAGCAATTCTTTATCATCCTCAAATCGTACATGTGAAAACATGTCAAAAATGATTTTAAAAAGTAAGGAAATATTATTCATAAATTACTTCCTTATTTTATCATATATTCGGAAAAAATACTCATTAAGAGATGATTTCATATGAAAAAGCTATGATAAAATAAAGTTTTGAAAGGACGGGGTGACCTTAAGTGAATTTACCAAAACAGTTTTTACAATATCTAGAAGAATAAATTAGAGAACTAGATCATCAAAATAGATTTCCAACACATTTTAAATTTCAAAAATTCAATATTTTATGCAAAAGTTATGCCCATTTTCATAAAAACTATCAAATTTTGGAACATCAAAATGCTAAAAATGCTTCAAGAATTCCCAAAAACACCTCAAGAATGATGAGATATGTGTCAAGAAAAAAACCAAGAATAACTGAATACATGTCATGAATGACCAAATAAACATCAAAACTAACCAGATATGCATCAAGACCAAAAACACATCAACAATGACCAAATATGCATCAAGAATGACCAAATATGCATCAAGAATGGCCAAATCAGTGTTAGGAATGACCAAATACATGCCAACACCAAAACAAACATCAAGAAGGACCATAAATATAGAAAAAATCACCAAAGATGCAAAAAGAAGCCAAAAAGATGGGAAGACTTACCAAAAACATGAAAAGAAGCCAAAAATATAGAAAAATTGGTAGAAGCACATAAAGAGTTACCAAAAACATGGAAAAAATTACCATAAATGTGGAAAGAGTTACTAGAAACATGGAAATAGAAATATTTGTTAGCAGAAACAGAAATGCAATAGAAATTACTAAAAAAATTGAATCGGAGAAAAATCGCCACAACTCTAACTTGCAACTTCTATAAATGCTTCACAAATCAAAAAAATGATTAGTAATAAGGGAAAAAAGTCTCACAATTCATGCCAAAAATTGTATGCTGAATTTTGAATCTATTAATAAACCCTAATAAGATCTTGTAGCATACTCAAATTGCACCCTTTTCAATTTCAATTGCATTTGGGTCTTCACCTTAGTGTTTGTGCCCCTCGGCCTAATTGAAGACTTGATTGTCCTCTTGCACATCACAAATGGCATCTAAACTCAAATTATACCTCATCTTGCACCTTATGCCTACCCCAAAATAGGGCAAGACCATGGGACCACACCATGAGGCTTCCTATTTTGGGCCTGTAGTGTCATAAATTGTGACCCTAGCAATTTTTTACTACATTAGGGTCCTCACACATGCAAATTCAAATCCTCTAGCCTGATCGGAGCCCAGAGATTGCTCATCTTGCAGAAACAGCTTCTTCCTTGGTCTCTGCATCACCCCATCTGCACTCTGCCCTAGAGAAAGGGGTAGGATAGGGGCGTGGTGCCACTATCCCCCCTCAGATAGGGGCATGGCGCCCTTATCCTCCTAGGATAGGGTGTGACGCCCCTTTCCCTTCCCTATTTTGGGGAAGGACCCTTCCTAGGGTTGCATTGTTGGTTTTGCCTTGGGCGAGAAACTCCCCAAATGTCAGCCCATGACGAAATTCAAATCCACTAACATGTATTTAAGGGGTATTCATCCTCTCATTTTCATAATTGGAAATTCGATAAGTTAAAGAAGTTGAAGTTGGATAAGATTGGAGTGTGCATAAGTGATCAAACATTCAAGAGCATTCAAGCATTATTTTCCAGCATTGAGCATTCTCAAGTCTCCCTTCAAGGCTAGGTGTTTCATTCAAGTCAAGGATTCAACCATTGAAGAGGAGATTGATTTCAACATTCAATTCCACACAAGCACTTATATCAACATTGCTATCACAACCTCCCTTGAGGTGATTTACAATTCAGTCTTTCATTTACATCTACTTGCAAGTACTTTCTTTCATTACTTAGTTAATTCCAAAACTAGGGTTTGACCTAAAGGCAAACCCCCAATCCCAACCCATTTTCCTCTCTTTTCTATGTCTAGGTTGTAGTTGTGTAGCTATACTTTCAGATTCGGGCTTCATTTGCAGAGGCAAAAAAACCCTTTTCGTTTTGCAGATTTTTTGGAGGACCATGTACATTCTCGCCACAGTCCGTGCAACTTTTCCTCAAATTCACAAGGTGACTTCATCTCAACATTTTACTACCAAATCCAGGTGCACAACTTCATCCCATATTTCGATCTCAATTTATAATCAATTCTTTGTCACTTTTGCACTACATAATTCAATCAGTTTCCTTTCCATTTCAAACAAGGAAGAGGGGATCAACTTAGCACTCACAATTCATTCAAAATTCAATGTACCATCTTCATGTGGAGATATTGAATCTAGTGAATTATCCTCTCCTCTTTCTAATGTAACATGGTGAAAAGTGCTTGAATGGTAATCGATAGCGAAACTTTCATCTCTTTGAGGGAAAGGGTAGTTTCCTTCTTGATTTATCATTCATGATTTTCCCACCATTACAAGGCCCAATTTGACCCTTGGTCCTATTTCAAAATTGAGTGGGATTTCCCTCTCTATGTCGACTCATGTCAGAAATAAGTCAATTTCACTGGTGGGAAAGTATATAAAGAGGATTTTGTTGGCCATTTGGTGAAATTTATTATGTGTTGCATTGATGTTTTGTCATTGATGCCAACACTAGATGTTTGGATGCTTTACTGGCACCCTTCTGGTCCCGATAGGTTAAGTGGTTTCTGGTTAACTTGGATCTAGCATGATTCGGTAGCCTCTGGTACAGTCTAGTGATGGAATTGGCTTGTTCATATTTGGTCAGTTGGTTTTGGTCTGGTGATCAGATGTTGTCCTACTTGCTTAGAAGATTGGTTTCTAGTTCCGATGAGGGTTTCATCGGCAGAGCTTTTGGTGGAGATCTTTGATGAATTGTATAAGTGGTGTTGGTGCAACTTCTAGTGGAGTTTCAGGATGTTGTTGTTGATCATGTTCGAGACTTGGCAGATGGAGATCATTGTTGAATCATGTGGACCTATACTGGGTCCCGATTGATCTAGGTTATGGACTGGCTTTTATGTAACGTGTGGATAGGACCTATGGACGTATTTCTGGGATGTCTTATGTGTTGATATTATTTGTTTGGTCTAAGTGTGACATGGTTTATAATTATGTAATTGGTTTATTGTCTGGTGGCCAACCTAATTGTTTATGGTCGAGGGTTTGTATATATAGACATAAAATCTCATTGTAGATCATCATGGTTATTGTTAGAGGTCATGATCATGGAATGTAATGTGTGAATAATGTAATATCATTCAAGTAGAGGATTCGGTCGATCATTGGAGATTGAATTGGGTTTATGTAAGATGATTTAGTCCTCCGGTATTGAGCTTAACCAAAACTGTACTCAGGCATAGGAGATGCTATCTTTTGCAGTTCAACACTTCTCTGAATTGTAGTTTGGATTTCTATGTAGTCAGTGAGGTTCCTTTTGTGATGAACAGTGCACTCTAGGTTGTTGGCCTTCCTGCAAGTGCAAACCCCTCAATTGTAATTTACATACTTACTGCAGAAGTATTATCTAACTATGGGTAGGCTTCCCATCATGGTTTTTCCCTTTACCGGGTTTTTCACGTACAAATCTTAGTTTCATATGGATGAAATTTATTTTGTGATTATTGTTTATGCTTAATTGGTTTATCTTCTATTCCAGTATTAATGTTTTGGGTTCCGGTATTAAAGTTTAAATTTCTAATGGTTCCAGTAATCTGTGACAACCAATTCAACCCCCCCCCCCTCTCAATTGTCTTCCAATTATATGAATTGTCTAACAATTGGTATCAAAGTTTTGGTCCTCTCTACAGAAAGCTTAACCACTTGAGGAAGATCCTATAGAGACTAACAGTTCAAGTTCATCCAATTCTTCTGGAGCTATCTTTCAAAGGGATATTCTGAGGCTTGATGGAACAAATTATACAGTATGGAAGATTCAGATGGAGACTCATCTGAGATGTCTTGGCAAACTTGGACAAGGAGCTTGAGAATGATTGTAGAGAAATAGAAGCCCTCTTGTGTGCACTTTTTGATCAGTAAATAATGGGATTAACCGAAAAATCATCTAGAAAGGCTATATGGGATAAGTTGGAAACTCTTAATGAAGGTGATGCTATAGTGAAGATTGCTAAACTTGATGGTTATTGGGTAAATTAGATTGGTGGAACTCTAAGCGAAGATGAAATTGTTTCTAAAGTCTCGAGAGCCCTACCACCAGCTTACAAAATGAAGGCTACTACTATTAATGAGTTGAGAACAATGGCTAATACATCTATCAACAGAGATACTTTGGTTGGGAAACTATTTTCTTTTGAGCTTGAAGAATTTAGACCTTCTGGAACTGTGAAGTCTAAACCTTCTTTTCATGCATCTACATCTACAACCGGTAAGCAAGACTAGAAAGCTTTGTATGCAAAAGAATTGGAATATATGAAGAGAGAAGATGATGAGTTTGAGAAACTTGAAGCACTATTTTCTAGAAGAGTACCTAAAGGACCGGTAGGAAGTAAGTATGAAGGAAAATCACCTTTTAAATGTTTTGCATGTAATAAGATTGGTCATTTTGCATCTATATGTCCTGAAAGAAATTCAAGATTTGAAGAAAGAGTTAGAATATCATTTAAGCCTAATCTTGGCTATCAGAACAAATATAAATACAAGAAAAATAGAGAAAAATCATGCTACATAGCGGATGAGGAAGGCATTATTGATTCTAATGATGAAATTGCAAAAGACTCTGCTAGTGAATTTGGCAATGGGAAGGAATAGGTATTCCTGACTATCAAGGAAGATGATCTAGCACTGGAAGAGAATATACCTGAAGAGAAGGCACTTGATACTAAAATTGAAGACAAGGATGAATGGGTAATTGACAATATTTGTTCACATCATATGACTGGAGATAAAGGGAATTTTTTGTCATTGCAATAATTTGATGGTGGTCTAGTTAGATTTGGAGATGACAAGGCATGTATAATCAAAGGAAAAGGAACTATATCATTGGATGGTAAGAATAATACTGACAATATTTATGATGTTGAAGATTTGAGGCATAATATTTTGAGTGTAGGTTAATTAGCAGATAAGCGACTTCAATTATATTTCAAGGATGGAAAATGCAAAATCATGAACAGATCTGGCTTGGAGATTGCAATCGGTACACAGACAAAAGCTAATATATTTCATTTTAACTCTGGTGAGAAGACATGTTTGATTACATAGATTGATGAGAGTTGGCTATGACATAAAAAGCTATGTCATGTGAATTTTGATTGCATTATGAAGATCAGTTCTGTTGGTATTTTGGATATGTTGATATGGTTTTGTCATTGATGTCAACATCTATTAACACTTATCAACTCTGGCACTTTGGAGAATTGGTAATGTTCATCGGCAAGTGACTTTATGCACAATCATCGGTATCTGGTTCACCGGTAGGATATATTGTTCACCGGCACTTGGAATGACATGGAAAACACTTGGTTATGTTGAAGACATCATTTGGACACTTTGTCTTGGAGATTTGTTCATTGGTATATTCATGTTTGCATATTTGTTGTTACCGGCAAGTAGGTCCAGAATAAGCATCGACAAGATTATCTATTCCAGATCAGCATGGCATGCTTTGGAGATGATTTAGAAATATTGTAAATGCATTAAGCCGACATGTTGAATTGGATATTGCATCGGTTATTGATTTACTTGTAAATTGTTTTTATTGTAATATCTTTTAGAGCTGACCTACTAAAATTGGTCTTAGGTTATGGTATATATGTAAGATCTTATTTGTAAGATCAATATGCGATTGGAAAAAGGAATTGTAAGAAGGTATATGCGAGAATAAGAAGAGCTATACACACAGACATCATTTGAAGGTGAAGGAAGCTTTTGTGAAGGCATATGAGAACTGAACCAGTACTGAATCCAGCATATGAAGATGTTATTTTGAGCAATACATCATTATTGGATTTAACCATCCAATTGTAGTCTGTGTGACTCCTATTTATGTTTGAGCAGTCAGCTCTAGGCGCTTGGCCTTTCTGCATGTGCAAACCCCATTTGTATAGACATACTATCTGTAGTAGTATCATCTGATTGTGGGTAAGGTTTCCCACTATGGTTTTTCCCCTTATAGGGTTTCCATGTACAAATACTGGTGTTATGTGTTGTGGATGTTATTATCTTTCTATTTCATGCATTAATCTTTACCAGTACTGCAATTAACTGATAAACTGTCTACTAGCATAAAGCTTGGTTCACCAGTATTAAGCTTTAAGTTTGGATAAGTTGTTTTTGGTTTAAATTTATTAGACAACTGACTCACCCCCTCCCCCCTCAGTTGTCTCCAAGACCTAACAATTGGTATCATAGCCTAGTCCTCTTTTTGCAGAGTTTAACAGCTTGAGGAGATCCAATGTCTTCTAACTATTTTAGGAAGGACAGTCCTAAACTTGATGGAACCAACTATGGCATATGGAAGATCGGGATGGAGACACATCTGAATTACATTTGAAAGGACATCTAGGAAGTTACAAAGAATAGCTATAATACTTCTACTCTCAGTCAACTTAATCCACCTACCTTAGGAAAAGATGAAGAAAATGATTGCAAAGCAAGAGAAGCACTTTTGAGTGCATTGTCAGATCAGCAAATCATGTGATTATCAGATAGATCTACTGCTAAGGCTATTTGGGACCATTTGGAAACATTGAATGAAGGAGATTCCATAGTCAAAATTGCAAAACTTGAAAGCTTCTGAGTCAAGTATGAAAATCTGAAAATGGAAGAAGATGAAAGGATTTCTGCTTTTATGGAAAGAGTAAATGAAATTGTTTTGGGTATTAAATGTTGTGGAGGAACCTTAAGTGAAGATGAAATTGTTTCAAAAGTATTAAGAGGATTGCCACTGGCATACAAAATCAAAGTTACTGCTATAAATGATTTAAGAACAATGCCTAATACATCAGTAACTAGGGACACATTGATTGGAAAACTTTTAGCTTTTGAAATTGAGGAATTTGGTCATGTTGCTACTATAAAGACAGATTTAGCTTTTAAGGCATCAACATCATCTGCACCATCATTTGAAAAAATTGATTGGAAAGCCTTTTATGCAAGAGAACTTGAAGAAAGCAAAAGAGAAAATGAAGAACTCGAAGAACTTGAAGCACTATTTGCAAGGAAAATACCCAAAGGTCCAGTTGGAAGTATGTATGAAGGTAAAGCACCCTTTAAATGTTTTAACTCTAATAAGATTGGTCATATGGCTTCAAGATGCCCTGATAGACATGATAGATTGAGAGAAGAAGCTAGAAGAACATACAAGCCTAACCCTGGATATCAGATATACAGATTCAAAAAGAATAAAAACAAATCTTGTTATCTTGCTGATGAAGGAGTCACTGATGATTATGATGAGGATCTGGCAAACAATGGATGGGTTTTTGTTGCTATAATAGAAGATCAACCGGCACCTACTATTCAACCAGTAGAGCAGGCCCTGGTAGCTAAAGTTGAAGTTAAGGATGAATGGATCATTGATTAAGGATGTTCACATCATATGACTGGTGATAAAGGAAAATTCTTGAACTTTCAAGAATATAATAGAGGTCTAGTAAGATTTGGAGATGATAAAGCTTGTTTGATCGAAGGAAAAGGTACTATATCTCTTGATGGTAGGCATAATACCGATAATGTTTACTATGTTGAAGGTTTAAAGCATAATCTTTTGAGTGTTGGTCAATTAGTTGAAAAAGGATTTCAGTTACAATTCAAGAATGGAAAATGCAAAATTATGAACAGAACTAGTTTGGAAATTGCAACCGGTAATCAAACTAGAGGTAACATCTTTTATTTGAATAACAATGAAAAGACATGCTTAATTGCACATATTGATGAAAGTTGGCTATGGCATAAGAGACTTTGTCATGCAAATTTTGATTGCATTGTGAAAATCAGTACTACCAAGGCCGTTAGAGATTTACCTAAGATTGTTAAACCTCACAATTTGGTATGTAAGGAATGTCAATTTGGAAAACAAGTTAGAGCATCTTTTAAAAGTATTCCAGAAAAATCCAATAATGCTCTTGACCTAATTCATATTAATTTATGTGGTCCAGCTAGAACTAAAATCTTACAAGGTGATAGATATTTCATGCTAATCATTGATGACTATTCTAGAATGTGTTGGGTTACTTTTCTCAGAGAAAAATTAGAAGCACTTGGGAAATTCAAACTATTCAAAGCAATGGTAGAAAATGAAACCAGTAAGAAAATTAAATGTCTGAGATCAGATCAAGGAGTTGAATTTACATCTAAGGAATTTAATACATTCTATGAAGTAAATGGAATCAGAAGACAGTTATCAGCACCCCGGACACCGCAACAGAATGGAGTTGTAGAAAGGAAAAACAAAACTATCTTGGATGCAGCTAGAAGTATGTTATCTAAAGAAAATCTACCACATGTATATTGGAGAGAGGTAGTAAGCACAGTAGTCTATACATTCAACAAAGTTCACATCAAAGGTGAAACTAGTAAGACCCCTCATGAACTATGGTTTTGCATTAGTCCTACTCTTAAATATTTCAGAATATTTGGAAGTAAATGCTATATTAGGAGAGATGAGTATATTGGAAAATTTGATCCTAGAAGTGATGAAGGAATATTTCTTTGTTATTCATCTAAGAGTAAGGCATATAGATGTTTTAACAAGAGATTGGAGAAAATTGTTGAGATTACAAATGTGAAAATTGATGAACAATTTAGAGGAACTTCAAGGTATTTAGACTCTGAACCGGCAACAGAGATACTGACAAATGAACCTACATTAAACCCACCGGTACAGAATGAAGATCCAGTTACATCGGTATCATCTGAAAATTCCAGTATAACTGAAGAATTGCAGAAAACGAAGACACCCCCATATGTAAGATTGAACCACTCTGAAAATCAGATAATTGGGAACAAGTATCAAGGAGTTATGACAAGAGGAAGACTTGCAAATGAAGAGGTATGTCTTATTTCTCAAATTGAACCATCATCAATTAATGAGGCATGTAAATATAAACACTGGATTAAAGCTATGGAAGAAGAATTAGAACAAATTGAAAAGAATAACACATGGACATTAGTTCCCCGGCCTAAAGACAAAAATGTAATTGGAACAAAATGGGTATTTAGAAACAAACTTAATGAAGATGGTAAGGTAATTAGAAATAAAGCAAGACTAGAGTGTAAGAGATATTCATAGAAAGAAGGAATTGATTACAATGAAACCTTTGCACCGGTAGCTAGAATTGAGGCAATCAGATTATTCTTGGCTTTTGCAGCACACAAGAATTACAAAGTATATCAAATGGATATTAAATGTGCATTTCTAAATGGAGATCTTGAAGAAGTTTACATTGAGCAACCTAATGGATTTTCTTTGATAGATAACAAAGATATGGTTTGCAAGTCAAGGAAAGCTTTGTATGGGTTGAAGCAAGCTCCAAGAGCTTGGTATGCTAGATTGGATAAATATCTTTTGAAGATTGGTTTTTCTAAAGGTAATGTTGACAACAATTTATACTATAAAGTGACTAATGATGACATCTTGGTTATAGAAGTTTTTGTTGATGATATAATCTTTGGAGGAGAAGATGGATTATGCAAAGACTTTTCTATTGAAATGCAGCAAGAATTTGAAATGTCTATGATAGGAGAGATAAAATTCTTTTTAGGATTGCAGATTTCATAGATTGATAAAGGTATATTCTTGATCCAATCTAAGTACTTAAAGGAGTTACTAAAGAAATTTGGGATGGAGAACTCTAAACCGGTAAGCACACCTATGACTAAAAATGACAAATTATCACTAAGTGATGAATCTACACCTGTTAATCCGACTAGGTACAAATCTATGATAGGAGGCCTACTATATTTGACACAAACAAAACCTGATTTTATGAATGCAGTATGTATTGTTTCAATTTTTCAAAGTAATCCTAAAGAAAATCATGAATCAACAATAAAAAGGATTTTTTGGTACCTACAAGGCACTAGAAATCTTGGCCTATGGTATCCTAGAGATGAAAACTTTGAATTATGTGCATACACAGATGTAAATTGGGTAGGAGATGTGGATGATAGAAAAAGCACCACCGGCTGAGCATTTTTTCTTAGAAGCAGATTAATTTCTTGGTTGAGTAAGAAACAAAGTTGCACATCTTTATCAACAGCAGAATCAGAATATGTTGCAGCAGCAACTAACTGTACATAGGTATTATGGCTTAAGAAAATGTTGAAGGACATTAAGGTAAAATGCAAGGAACCTATAGCTATCTATTGTGATAACAGTGTAGAAATTGATATATCTAAGAATCTGGTACTACATTCTAAAACTAAACATGTTTCTATCAAACTGAATTTTCTAAAGGAGAATGTTGAAGCAAAAGAAGTAAAACTAGTTTATGTGAATACTAAAGAGCAGATTGCAAATATTTTCACTAAGCCTTTGCTTAAGGAGACTTTTAAATATCTCAAAGATCGGCTTGGGGTCATACCCCCACTGGTAGAGACTTAGATAGTTGATGTTTGTCATCAACCGGTAGAATTTACAGAGAAATCTTTTACTCCCGCTTTGATGAGGTGAGCTACTTCTCAGGGTAGTAGTTGGTATACTGAATTGGTTGGTATTTTGTATTTGAACCTAGTTTTTGTATTGGCTTTGGCATTTGATTTCAAAGGGGGGGAGGTTGATATGGAAAAACACAAGGAAAACTCATGTTACTCCTAGGGGGAGTGATTGTTACTTTGGGAGAGATTGATTACTCTCTATATTTGAATTTTGATTTCTGGTTATAATCTCTTTTGGGAGATTGTTGGTTTTTGGTATTTGGCATTTCTATTTTGGCACTTTGATGGTTTTTCCATCTTGTGTTGCCATCAATGCAAAAGGGGGAGATTGTTGCTATTTTGGATATGTTGATATGGGTTTGTCATTGATGTCAACACCTATTAACACTTATCAACTTTGGCACTTTGGAGAATTGGCAATGTTCACTGGCAAGCAAGTGCTTTTATGCATAGTCACCAGTATCTGGTTCACCAACAGGATATATTGTTCACGGGCACTTGGAATGACATGGAAAACACTTGGTTATGTTGAAGACATCATTTGGACACTTTTTCTTGGATATTTGTTCATTGGTATATTCGTGTTTGCATATTTGTTGTTATCGGCAAATAGGTCCAGAATAAACACCGGTAGGCTTATCTATTCCAGATCAGCACAACACACTTTGGAGATGATTTATCAATGTTGTAAATGCATTAAGCCAACATGTTGAATCGGATATTGCATCAGTTATTGATTTATTTGTAAATTGTTTTTATTGTAATATCTTTTAGAGCCGACCTACTAAAATTGGTCTTAGGTTATGGTATATATGTAAGATCTTATTTGTAAGATCGATATGCGATTGGAAAAAGGAATTGTAAGAAGGTATATGCGAGAATAAGCAGAGCTATACATGTAGACATCATTTGAAGGTGAAGGAAGCTTTTGTGAAGGCATATCAGAACTGAACCGGTACTGAATCCAGCATATGAAGATGTTATTTTGAGCAGTACATCATTATTGGATTTAACCATCCAATTGTAGTCAGTGTGACTCCTATTTGTGTTTGAGCAGTCAGCTTTAGGCACTTGGCCTTTCTACATGTGCAGACCCCATTTGTATAGACATACTATGTTAAATTCTGTGACATAACCTCCTTACATGAAAACAAAAAAGGAGTTATAAGAGGTGGCACATAAGGCCAAAAGAGGGTGAGAAACCCAACTACCCCATAACCCACTTAGGAAATGACAAAATAGTGGTTATGAGAGGTAGCACAACAAGCCAAAAGAGGGTGTGTAACTCAACTACCCATGTGAGGTGGAGAGTTACACATGTAGCTAATGTATTCCGCCACATGTCCTCATATTAACCACACCTAATAACCTAAGCAAGCTTAATAATATATGTGTAGGAAAAATAAATACCCCCTAACATAAGGAAAATAAAAAACCTACACTAACACCCCCACTTAAGCGTAGCTTAGGTGGGTGAAAAGATGGGTCCCGGCAAATGAGGCCATGTTAGGTACCCATGTACATAAATATCCCCCCCAAAAAAAGAAGCCCCCCATAAGAGGAATAGACCCCCCCTAAATAGAGAGAGAAAGAATGAAGGACTAAGAAGCCCCTCCTGAAGTAGACACCTTTTGCATCCCAAGCAAAGATCGCAAATGAAGGAACTTGCTTTCGGTGAAAGGTTTGGTGAAGATGTCCGCAGTTTGCTCCGATGTAGAACAATACTTAAGATCAATGATGCCTTCCTGAATGAGCTCCCGAATATAGTGCATATGTATCTCAATGTGTTTCATCCTCTGATGATGAACTGGATTGCTTGAGATCTGTATAGCACTCTGATTATCACAAAAGATGATGGTAGGCTTTCTGACTGGAATACCAAACTCAGTAAGAATATTTTGAAGCCAAATAGCCTCAGTGGTGGCATTGACTGCCCCTCGATACTCGGCCTCTATCGATGAAAGAGCAATTGCAGACTGCTTCTTGCTCGACCAACAAACTGGACCAGAACCAAGTGAGAAGCAATACCCAAAAGTAGACTTGTGATCCTGAGAATCACTTGCCCAATCTGAATCCGTATATCCTACCAAGTCAATATCCACACCTGCTACATACTGAATTCCATAATTGTGAGTACCCTGAATGTAGTGGAGGATTCGCTTAGCTTCTTTCCAATGCAACTCATGTGGCTCCTGCATGAATCTAGAGACCATGCCCACAGCATAAGAAATGTCGGGTCTCGTATGAGTCAAATAAATGAGGCTTCCAACAAGCTGTCGATATAAAGTGCCATCAACCAAGGGTGAAGAGCACTTAGCCTCAAGTTTGACCCCTGACAAAAATGGAGTAGGTGCAAGCTTACAATCAGCCATGTGAAATCTGGAGAGCATATCAAGTGCATACTTGGGTTGTCCAAGGAAGATTCCTGAAGATGATTGAGTGATCTCAATTCCCAAGAAGTAATGCAGAAGACCCAAGTCTGACATCAAAAATCTATCATGTAGAGCAATTTTCACTGCTTTGATGGTGGATGAGTGACTCCCTGTGAGTAACAAGTCATCAACATAGAAAACTAGAAATGTGAGAGTTTCATCCTGTTTCCGAATGTATACGTGCGAATCAGAATGGCACCGAGTGAAACCAACTGTCAGAAGGAATGAGTCCATCTTGGCATACCAAGCTCGAGGAGCCTGTTTAAGGCCATAGAGAGACTTTCAAAGTTGACACACAAGTGAAGGATCCTGAACAAACCCCTGTGGTTGCTCCATGTAGATTTCCTCTTGAAGGTCACCATGAAGAAATGCACTCTTCACATCCATCTGATGAGCTTCCCAACGATGGGCTGCAGCTATAGCAAGAACAAGTCGGATGGAATTCATCTTAGCAACTAGAGCAAAAGTCTCAGAGTAATCAACCCTTGGAACTTGGGAAAAACCTTTTGCTACTAAGCAAGCCTTATACTTATCAACCGACCCATCCACTGCAAATTTTGTTCGATAGATCCACTTGCATCGAACAAGTTTCCTTCCCTTAGGAAGAGGAACTAAATCCCATGTGTGATTCCTTTCCAAGGAATTGAACTCTTCTTGCATTGCAGCATCCCACTCAGGAACACCTGAAGCTTCTCGAAAGGACTATGGATCAGAAGCTGAAGCAATGAAGAGATGTGGAGCTTGCTGAAATTGTGACCTTGTTCTTCTAGTATCTAATGGATCACCAAGCCAATCTCCTGCTGACTCAAAAGTTTGTCGAGCCCAAAGAGGCACTGAGGCTGGAGAGTCTGGGGGAGAATCATCAACCTCTGAATGATGACTATGAGAGGAATGTGAATCCTCATCATCACTGTCACCATCTGAAGTAGAGGAAGAAGACTCCTCATCAAGATTAGGAGGATTAAGATCCTCTGAAGAATTGTCATCATAATACAATTTCTCCAATGTGATAGTGGATGGAGAAGTGGTATGAGAAGAACTAGAAGAACTCTCCTCAAAACGAACACTCCTCTCAATGAACAACTCATGAGTAGTGGGATGGAGAAGCCTATACCCTTTGACATCATCTAGATATCCAACAAATATGCAAGGCTTACTCTGCGGATCCATAGCCTTGCATTTTTCAGCTGGAATGTGGGCCCATGCAAGAGAACCAAACACTCTAAAGTGTTTAACTGTGGGTTTTCGACCAGTCCAAGCTTGAAAGGGAGTTACCCCCTTCACAGCTTTATGAGGAACTCGGTTCTAGATGTAACACGCACAGTTGATGGCCTCTGCCCAATACTGAGGTGCCAAAGACTTGGAGTGAATCATACAATTAGCCATCTCCTTCAAGGACCTATTCTTTCGTTCTGCTACACCATTTTGTTGAGGACTGTATGGAACTGTGTGCTGCATGTTGATACCTTCTGAAGCACAAAACTGTTCAAACTGATTATTAACATATTCACCCCCATTATCTGTACGCAAAATCTTGATGAACTTCCCAGATTGTTTCTCTGCAAAAGCTTTGAAATCTAGAAAATTTTCAAAGACTTCAGACTTTTGTTTGAGAAAGTAAACCCATGTATATCTGGAAAAGTCGTCAATAAATGTCAAGACATATCTAGCCTTGCTGAAAGATGGTTGTGGAAATGGTCCTGCCAAGTCACTATGTACCAACTCCAATAGTTGTGTAGCTCTCCAAGCTTTACCTTTATCATACTTCTCCTCTGGATGCTTACCAAGAATGCACCCCTGGCAAACTCCATCTGAAAATCAAATAGAAGGCAACCCTGAAACCATTTCTTGTTGACTGAGTTGTTGCAAGTAACGGTAGTTCAAGTGGCCAAACCATTGATGCCACAAACAACTCACCTCATCTGCATGAGTGAGTAAAATTATCGAAGGAGAGTCAGGAACAAAGTGAGAAAACTGATATAATCTAGAATGATGATCTGCTTTTCCCACAGCAACAGTAGACCCATTATGCATTTCGCTGATTACCACTGCATCTGATGTGAACTCAACTCGCTTGCCAGAACCAGTGTGAGTGATCTGATAAATAGATAGGAGATTAGTTGATAAAGATGGAACACAAAGGACATCTTGAAATGTTCCTTCACCCACATCAACAGACCCTCTCCCATGCACTTCAATAGGAGTGTCATCACCCATTAGGATGGAAGGCATAGAACATGGCTCTAAAGATGTGAAATCATCTTCTGAAGAAGCCATGTGGTGTGAAGCACCTGAGTCAATTATCCAAGAATTTGGTTGTGAAGCAATAGCAACTAGGGCCTTACCCTTTCCTTTCCCCTTACTCTTATCTATGTCCTTAGAAGATCCTTCCGATGAACTCTGTTTGACTGAATCAGGAACCTTGATATTATTTTTTTCAAGAAGATTTGAAAGGTGATCAATTTGTTTCCTTAAACACTTATGTTCATCATGACCAGGCCTCTTACAATAAGAACACTTGACCTTCTCCTTCTTAGGTTGTTCACCTTTTGATGAAGAGGTCTGATTATCTGCTTTTGAAGTAGCAGATTTCTGATCTTTTTTCTTCTCTCCTTGGTTCTTTTGTTTCTTATCTTGCTTACTAGACCCTTTCTGTTCTTTTGTGCCTTGATTTACAACTAAGGCATGTGACTTAGAGGGCTTTATTGTACCCATTTGAACCAATTTGTCCTGCTCCCTAGTGAGTTCTACAGCAAAATCATCTAAAGAAGGCATTTTGAATGTGGTACCTAGGGCACATTTGGTAGCATAGAATGTAGAAACAAACACTGAATAATTAGGACCAAGCTTAGAAAGAATACTCAAGATCAGTTGCTTATCATCTTTCTTAGTTCCACACTGTTCCAACTGCAATCTTATAGACTTAAGTTTAGTGAAGAAGTCTTGTATAGTATCAAAATTGGTTGGATTCAACCCTATGAGTTCATTCTCCAATTGATGACCTCTTAGTTCATCCTGCTTACCAAAGAGGTTTCCCAAAGTAGTCCATACTGCATTTGGTGTAGTAGTAGATTCAATGTGAAAAAGAAGGTCAGGAGAGACTGACATGCACAATGTACCAAAAGCTTCATCACATTTATTAAACCATTTAATCTTTTCTGCAGCATCTTGAGGTTCAGTTTCAAGTCCCATAGTAACACGATGATATCCATGTCTTTTCAGATATATTATCATCTTAGATTTCCATTCAAAGTAATTATATGGTGTTAAAAGTGGAACTATAGATGCATCCATGATAGCAGAAAAGAAGATTGCAAAGAGTCAAGAAGAGTGCAAGAAAGAAAACACAAGAGATACCCCCCCTTTTCACTAGTCTTTGAAATCACCCCCCCCCCCAAATATTACAAGGTTGGCACTTTATAATTAGTACATTTACAAGGCTTTTATCAGATTACAATGCTTTCTAAGGCTTTAATGGCCAAAATAGAAAGTTTAAATACATATAAATTTAACACAAAATCTGAAAAAAAAATTAGCCTTATAGCTGCTCAATGTATCTTAATACCTTTCCAACAACTATTCATTTTTGTAAAATAGAGTTGTGAGAAGAAAGATATGATCTATAGAAGGAAAAAAAAAACATGCAGCTGATTCAACCTGCAATATCTAACAAAGAAGGGTAGAATATTTCAATAAGACCTGCAATTATGAAGAGTGCTCATTTCCAGCTTTCCGTCAAGTACTCTGATTTTTTTTTTACTGTGTTCTCCAAACTCTGAATTTGGTGAAATAAAAGTCACTTATGATTTTCACAAGCCTTCTAGACACTCTGGAAATGCTAAAGAAGCCTCCAATATTACCAAAAATGCTGCAATCACCCAGATCTCAAAGAACACATATATAAAACCAGATTTAACTAGAAGCTTATTTTCCTTTAAACTGTTCTGATTCTCCAGATCACACGAAAATGCAAGAGAAAAGCATACTTGGTTTTTAAGAAAAATATTAGCTATCTAACAATCTCAAATCTCTCAAATAAATCAGAAAAGCAATGAGCTATACCAGACAACACGGCTCTGATACCATGTTAAATTCTGTGACATAACCTCCTTACATGAAAACAAAAAAGGAGTTATAAGAGGTGGCACATAAGGCCAAAAGAAGGTGAGAAACCCAACTACCCCATAACCCACTTAGGAAATGACAAAATAGTGGTTATGAGAGGTGGCACAACAAGCCAAAAGAGGGTGTGTAACTCAACTACCCATGTGAGGTGGAGAGTTACACATGTAGCTAATGTATTCCGCCACATGTCCTCATATTAACCACACCTAATAACCTAAGCAAGCTTAATAATATATGTGTAGGAAAAATAAATACCCCCTAACATAAGGAAAATAAAAAACCTACACTAACATACTATCTGTAGTAGTATCATCTGATTGTGGGTAAGGTTTCCCATCGTGGTTTTTCCTCTAACAGGGTTTCCACGTACAAATATTGGTGTTATGTGTTGTGGATGTTATTATCTTTATGTTTCATGCATTAATCTTTACCGGTACTACAATTATAAACTATCTATCAGCATAAAGCTTGGTTCACTAGTATTAAGCATTAAGTTTGGATAAGTTTTTTTTGGTTTAAATTTATTAGACAACTGATTCACCCCCCCCCCCTCTCAGTTGTCTCCGAGACCTAACAAGTTCAACTAACGAAGTTAGGGATATGCCTAAGATTATGAAGCCCTATAATCTAGTATGTAAAGAATGTCAAATGGGTAAACAAGTTAGAACCTCTTTTAGGAGTATACGAAATAAATCAAATGATCTTATTCATACTGATTTGTGTGGCTCTGCTAGAGTTAAAAATTTTCAAGCTGATAGATATTTCATGCTAATCATTGATGATTGTTTTAGAATGATGTGGGTTACTTTTCTGAGAGAAAAATCTGAAGCATTTGAAAAGTTCAAAATATTTAAAGATAAAGTGGAAACTGAGATAGGATTGAAGATTAAATGTTTTAGATCAGGTCATGGTGGAGAATTCACATCTGGTGAGTTTAATAACTTTTGTGACAAGCATGGTATAAGAAGACAATTTTCTGCTCCCTGGATACCTTAGTAGAATGGAGTTGTGGAAAGGAAGAACATAACTATCTTGGATGCTTCTAGAACATTGATGATGGAAGCTAGTCTACCTCATATCTACTGCAGAGAAGCAGTGAGTACAATGGCTTATACATTCAACAGAGTACACATCAAAGGAGAAACTAGTAGGACTCCTTATGAATTATGGTCTGATAATACACCTACAGTTAAGTATTTCAGGATTTTTGGTAGTAAATATTACATCAAGAGAGATGATATTCTTGGGAAATTTGATCCTAGATGTGATGAAGGCATATTTTTTGGTTATTCTAATGAAAGCAAAGAATATAGATGTTATAACAAGAGATTGTAGAGAATAGTGGAGAGTGCTAATGTCAAAGTAGATGAGCTGAACAGAAGTCAAATCAAAGTTTATGAGAAGGAAATGACGATGGAAATGATTATATCTAAACTGATAGCACCTTTACTGGAACAGAGAGTTGAACCAGTTACTCCGAAAACATCAGAGAATTATACAGTAATTGAAGAACATGGAAGAGGAACAAAAAGTCAAAAGACTCCTAGATATGTGAGATTGAATCATTCTGAAGATCAAATAATTGGGGATAAGAGAAATGAAGTGATGACAAGAAGAAGACTGGAAACTAATGAGGTATGTTTAATTTCACAAGTTGAACTGGTATCAGTAATTGAGGCATGTAAATATGAACATTGGTTGAAAGCTATGGAAGATGAATTAGATCAGATTGAGAAAAATAATACATGGACCTTAGTTCCCCGGCCTAAGAATAAAAATGTTATTAGAAATAAATGGGTTTTTAGAAATAAATTGAATGAAGATAGTCAATTTAGAATGAATAAGGCTATATTTGTTTGTAAAGGATATTCTCAAAAGGAAGGAATTGATTATGGAGAGACTTTTGCACCTGTAGCTAGGATTGAAGCTGTAAGATTATTTCTTGCCTATGCTGCTTATAAAAACTACAAGGTTTATTAGTGTAGCGTCCTAAAATTGTCACACTTGCAATTTCGACCGCATTTGGGTCTTCACGATGGTGATGCAACACGGAACCTGAATGGAGACCCCAAAACTTGTCCACGACATCAAAAACTGCATTTTTCCAGCACCCTGGCCTGATCCTCCTTGCACCCTGTTGTTCCTGGAGGTGGGACCATGGCGCCCAACGCCCTGGTCCTTCAGGACCAGGGCGCCTAGTGCCCTGGTCCCTGGCCCTATTTTGGGCCCAGTCTCTTATGGGGCTTCGTGTCTTTTAGTTTGCAAATTGGAAAATATTGTTTCCTGGTCGGCCTGAGGTCAAAAAAATCAGTCTATCAACCCTAATTGGCAAGTATATAAACTACATTTCCTCTCCCATTTTAGAGGAGGGAAAAAGGAAGGACATATGTGTACAAGACGATGAAAAGATATTCAAACATTCAAGCATTCAAGCATTCAAGCATTCCTTCAAGCAATTGATCATTCTAAGTCTCCATTCAAGGCTAAGTGTTGCATTCAAGACAAGGATTCAACCATTGAAGAGGAGATCACATACAACATACAACATACAACAACATCTACACCTTCGCATGTAAGAATACAAACATTCTTACAACAAGGTACTAGTACTTGTTTTACATTACAATCATTTCCATTTACAGCATTCTCATTTCTTGGTTAATTCCAAAACCGGGGTTTGACCTAAGGGCAAACCCCTAATCCCTAACCCCCCAATCATCTTCGCTTTTCTATGTGTAGGTTGCAGGTACGCGGCTGAAATTGAAGATCTGGAATCCTTGTGCAGAGACGAACAGATCCCCCTTCGTTTCGCGGATTTTTCGGAGGACCGTGTGCACTCCGGGTGCCATCGTCCTGTCAACTTTCACTCAAATTTGCAGGACAGCATCATCTCGACATTTTACTGCTAATTCCAGGTCCGCAGCTTCATCCTATATCCCTATCTCTGCTTATAAGCGAATCTTTCTTACTTTACATGCATTCCTAGTTCAATCTTTCTATCTACATTCTTTACAAAAGAGGGTAGCCTTGCTGTCACAACCCTTGAAACTCATTTAGAATCCAATCTTGCATTGTGTGGGATTGGATCTTGTGGGTTTCAACCCCTCTTTTGAATGTAAAGTCTCCCCTAAGTGAAAACCGTCAATCTTAGTAACCTCCCTTCTCTCTCCTTGGAGTTGGAAGAGGGGAGAGCAACTAGGGTTCAATTTTTTGCTTTACATTTTGGTGAACCCGACGTGAACATCCTTTCTGATTATTCATGGTTGGATTTGAAAATTGGATGCCTTGATTACATTTCCATGTTTGATCTTTTGCAAATTTTAGAGGTTAATTGCATAAAAACCCTAAATTTTCTTTTTAGTAATTGAGCTTGTGAAATGTTTAATTGTTAATGCTTGTTTCAGATCTACCCTTCTATTACAAATTGTCAATTCATATCTATGTTTTAATTCTGAAAATTAAGTGGTTAAGTGTCAAAACCCTAATTTTTAAAACCTCCTTGATTCAACCTTTGACTGACAATTTTACTGATCAAAACATCTCCAAATCAGCTGTAACTTTGGATTCCGCAACAAAATCATAATATCTTTCATCCCTGAAAATTTGGAAAAAAGTTGCGAAGACCGTGTGCACTCCGGGCGCCATCGTCCCCGACATTTTTTTCAAAATTTTGGGAGTTAGATCTTACTGTATTTTTCTACTAAAATCCAGAATTTTGGCTGATTTTATCAATTACAACACTTTCAAAATTAAGGTCAAAGTTGGTCTTGTGATTGCTTGGATTAAGGCTTCTAATCATTCAAAAATTGTTGAAATTGAAATTTTGTGTCAAAATTGTGTTCTTACTGTCCTAAATCTGAAAAGTGTGTTGGCATTCATTCAAAATTTCAGTGCTTTATTCAAATTCTTGCAATTTGTGACTTTTGAAATTAAGTGTTTAATTACACCAACTTTGATTTCCGCTTTCAAAATTGAATTTTGCGTGAAATTGAGTCAACTTTTAAATTTCAAAGCTTGCATTGCTCTTAGTATTCCCTCTTGTTGGATTTTGCCAAGATCAAGAGGTCAATGAAATGTACAAGATAGAGACATAATATGGGACAAGAATAAACTGTATTCTCATCAATAGAAAATGATCAACAACTTACATACAATGTAGATGAGCCTGCTTATATAGGCAAGGCTAGGGATATGTATGAGCACACAAATATGACATGTGGCTCAATAAGAAACAAGGGTAGGTAGGAAATAGGTGTGGGTAGGTAGGAGAAATAATATAATATTCCACATGAGCTGGATCACCCACCGAAGGTGGAATTATCACTCCACAATAAGTGGATATGATAGTGTAATAACAAGATCAACACCATAAGAGGTGGAATTTCTCCTACACACACTATCCCAATGTGGCACAAACACCCAAGTGTCTCATATCCAAACTACTATGAAATGCATTATCCTAAGTAAACTTAAGTAAGTGTAATAATATCCATGATGAATAATTATTTACACCAACACCCCCCCTTAAGTGCAACTTAGGGGAATGCACTTAAGTCTACAATGCAACTAAGCAATGCAAGATGGGTCCCGGCTATGAGGCCATGTTAGGTACCCATGAACAAATGCAAATGCATGCAAACCAATGCAATGAAATCTCTCAAAGAGTGGGGAAAGAGAGAAAAACCCAATGGGAAAAAACCCTCCCCCAAAAAGAGAGATGAAAGCTATACAAGAGAACTCTCAAAGAAGTATGTGAGGAACAAAACCCCATGTGAGGAAAAAGTCCCCCCCATATGAGAGAAGAAGAGAAGTCAAACTGTGATCCTCCCTCAATGAAGAATCTGCACCAATGATAGAAGCTCGATGTATGAAGAAACTGCTCCACGAACGTCGAACAACATTCCTCCCCTTAGGAAGAAACAAAACCAAAGGTGTATCCATGAAGTCTCCCCAATCATGAAGGGACGATGTATGAAGAAAACTCATGATGAATGGAATCTCTGAAAACTGCTCAAGTGTCCCCATGTCGATGCTGAAAGATACCCCTTCCAAAGGTGGTAAACTGTGCCACACTGCTGAAAAAGGCACTCCAAGATCTAGTGGAGATGAATGTAGAACAATGTCCAAAGACTCATGTGTCTCCTCAACGAATAAAGAGACCTCCTCCAACTGCTGTACATAAGTATCCACAATCATGTCAACCTCGAAAGAATGATCATGTAGAGAATGAACAAGAGAGTCAGAGTGTGCCCTCGCAACAATCGAAGAAGGATCATCTTCATCAAAGAGAAGATGTATGTCATCAATGATGTCTCCCAAATCTGCAATGTAGGATTCCATAAACAAACCTGCAATATCTGTCATGTAATCATCCCATGAATCTGAAGCTGGAAGACAATGTATATCCTGCTGCACTGAATCACATGAAGGCAAAACTGTCGCACTATCTGTATCATCAGGTACAATAGGTGATGTGATATCAATATGAGAAGATGAAATACAAGACTCAAGAACGGGGTTATATGTGAGAATCCCCATGTTCAAGTGTCCAAAGTTCTCCTCAAAATCTGAATCATCACAATAAGTGTGATCATCATGTGTAGAATCATCAAATGTGAAATCATCATCATCAACAAAATCTGAAAAGGAGTATAACCAAGATGCATGATCAACCACCCCAGTTGCAATGATAGCTCTAGTCTCCATGTCTCTAATAAAAACTGAGTCAGGTGTGAACTCCACAACTCTCTTAGTTGCGCCATGTGTGATTTGATAGATAGAAAGGAGATTGTTTGTCAAGTGGGGTACACACAACACATCATTGAAGGAGTTATCCCCAATGTCAATAGATCCTTTCCCAATCACATCCATGTATGTATGATTGCCCATCAAAATCTGAGGCATGGTGCAAGGCTCAAATGTAGAGAACATAGACTGTGAAGATGCCATATGATGAGAAGCCCCTGAATCTAGAAGCCATCTCTCTGAAGTATGATTTGTTGTAGCACATAGAGCTTTTCCTTTTCTTGTTCCAAAAGAGTGAGTCTTTCCACTTGTAGAAGCCATGAATGCTTGCCCTTTTCCTTTTGAATGTGAGGAAGTGGAAGTTGATGAATCATCCTTCTTGTAGACTTTAGGCAAATCAATGTTATGCTTTTTGATGATATGTGTAAGCTCATCAATCTTCTTAGTATGGCAATGATGTTCCTCATGACCAATCTTTTTACAATAAGCACAAGTAGGTCTCTCTCTCTTTGGTGAATTATCTCTCTTGGAAGAGGATGAATCTCCTTGTTTTGGAGAAGATGGTGCTTTTTCTTTAGGTTTTGATTGCCATTTCTTCTTGTTTGAGTTGTCCTTTCCTTGATTTCCTTTGTTCCCTTGATTTGCCACTAATGCTTGAGACTTAGAAGAAGCCTTAAGAATGCCCATGCTTATCAGCTTAGTTTGTTCCATCATCAACATTTCATTGAAAGCATCAAATGTAGGCATTTTGTAGCTTGAGCCCATTGTCATCCTATGAGTTTGGAAACTAGAAACAAATGCTGCATATTCTTGTGGAAGTTTGCCTATCAAGTTGAATATCAATTGAGTATCCTTTTTATCAATGCCACAATCTTTGAGTTGTGCCCTCAACTCATTTGCCTTAGTGACATAATCTTGTATAGTATCAAAGTTCTTGGGATCTAACATGGTGAGATCACTATCAATTTGATATCCCCTAATCTCATCAACTTGACCATACAAGTCTTGAAACTTTTGCCAAGCATCCTTGATTAGAGTACATTTCTCAATATGAAAAATGAGATCCTTTGATACATACTTTCTTAAGGTACCAATTGCCATGATATTTTTAGTGAGCCAATCTAAGTGACCAACTGGATCAGCCTTAGGATCAGCTGGAGCAACAATAGTTCCATCAATGTAATGAGTGAGTCCTTTTTCCATAAGTTTACTCCATGCATCAATTTTCCAAGTAGCATAATTATGTGGAGTTAAGAGAGGAAACTTAGAAGAACCCATAGCAGCAAAAAGGAAAGAACACAAGAGCACAAAAGCACAAGAGACACCCCCCAAATTCAATCAATCAAAGTACCCCCCCAAAAGTGATGATTTTGGCACTTTATACTTAGTGCGATTACAATGAGCCACTTGCAAAACAAGGCAAAGTGGACTTATGATGCAAATTTTACAACTTCTCAAATGAGATACAAGAGACTTCAATCAATAGTGCAATGAATCTAACTGAGATTCAAGCAAATATGAAAGTACCAAGAGAGCCAAAAATGGCCTAAATATGAAAGTACAATTTCTACTTACAATGACATCAATCTGATAGCATCATGTGAAAGTAGACGAAAAAATATGCACTTTCAAAAAAAACGGCACCTAAAAAGAAGGTCGGATGACCCCAAACGAAGCCTCTGAAGTTGCAAAAACTGGGATTACTCAGGGACAGTCACCAAAAACTGCATTTTCTGAAAAATCCGTGCATCAAAATCAAAAAATTCTTTCACCACTACTGAGAGCATGAAATTCTAGCCCATTTCAAAAAAAATTGCACCAAAAAAGGAGCAAAAATGAGCAAGTTATGGCCATTTGAAGTTGAACTGCAAAATCAAAAATGCAAATGAGAGGGCGTCAAAAAAATTTCAAACCCTGCTGATGTGGCGCTGATGTCAGAAAACACTGTGTTAAATTTGATGGCCGTATGACCGTCACCAAAACTTCGTCTCCTTGGCTGACTGGGCGTCCGTACTGTACGGAATAGTTGACGTGGCAGCTGATGTGGGCGATGATGTGGCGCGGTTTTCCACGTGGCTGACGTGTCAGAGGAGCTGGCGCTGCACGGTGGCTGGAGCCGAGGCCGAGGCGGAGGAGATGTGGCGGAGACTGTCTGCGGGAAGAAGGAGGCAGTTGAGCCAAGCAGCGGCGGCGCTGCAGGCCGCAGCGGGCGCCGGAGTGTGGTGGTCGCGGTCGCTGGCGGAGCAGCGGGCGCGGGAGCCCGGGAGCGGAGCTAGCGTGGAGTACCTGCAGGGAGCGAGGCGGCGCAGACAGACGGTGCACGACAGGCGGTACGTTCGTCCAACTACGCGTACAGAGTACGGCGAGGACGGAGCAGATGGAGCGGAAGCCGAGGGTACACTGCGACAGACCTGCAGGCGGGAGTACGGGGGTACGGGGGTCTGCGGACCCCCAAACCAAAAAATCTCTCTTTTTTTTTTTATTTCTCTTTTCAATTTTTTTGATTTTTTTTGAATTTTTTCAAAAAAAAAAATTTTGATTTTTTTATTTTTCAAAAACAATTTACTGAAAAAACGAAATTTTTTTTTTGAAAAAAAATATGAATATTCGAAAAATCCGTACGATTAGCAAAATTGGGGAAAAAAATTTTCCTCACCAAAATAGGCCAACTTTATAACCAAAATTCATGGAAATGGCCTTCCGGACGCAATGGAGAGGTCGGATCTGGTCTAGGACGCCTCCAAATGATGTTGCTCCTCAGATCTGCCTCTTAACATCACAATAATGCCTCTTCAAGACGAATCAATGAGACTCCAATAGCTCTGATACCATGTTGGATTTTGCCAAGATCAAGAGGTCAATGAAATGTACAAGATAGAGACATAATATGGGACAAGAATAAACTGTATTCTCATCAATAGAAAATGATCAACAACTTACATACAATGTAGATGAGCCTGCTTATATAGGCAAGGCTAGGGATATGTATGAGCACACAAATATGACATGTGGCTCAATAAGAAACAAGGGTAGGTAGGAAATAGGTGTGGGTAGGTAGGAGAAATAATATAATATTCCACATGAGGTGGATCACCCACCAAAGGTGGAATTATCACTCCACAATAAGTGGATATGATAGTGTAATAACAAGATCAACACCATAAGAGGTGGAATTTCTCCTACACACACTATCCCAATGTGGCACAAACACCCAAGTGTCTCATATCCAAACTACTATGAAATGCATTATCCTAAGTAAACTTAAGTAAGTGTAATAATATCCATGATGAATAATTATTTACACCAACACCTCTAAAATCATAAAATTCAAAATTTCAGTTTCCCTCTCTTTTTCAACATTCAAATTTTGCATTTTCCAACAATCTGGTTCAATTTTGAGATTGCAACTTTAATTTGGCCTATCTACGAATCGTAAAATCACTCAATTTTTTCAGATTAGCTTTAAAATCATCACAACTTTCATCTCTGAAAATTTTGAAAAAAGTTGCGAGGACCGTGTGCACTCCGAGCGCCACGGTCCCTGACATTTTTTCTGAAATTTTGGGAGATTGTCATGATTGCATTTAACAGCCTAAATCTAGGAGATTGGCTGATTTTACTGAAATTTGCTACCTCTAAATTCAAAATCTTCTCTCTCTCTCTAGTGCATGAGTTTTACAACAATAAGCCCTACTTACACAGTTCCCATTAGACGAAGCCTTAGAATTAAGTCTTTCCGAGGTTTAATTACCGAGGAGATGGAACCTAATTTGAATAGCCTCTTTAACGAGGACACGGGTAATTCCTCTAGTCCTCCTAATGATGAAGAAGCTCTCCATGAGGTTTCTGTAGAACAACTTTCAAAATTGGATAACCAATTTGGTGATTTTCAGCAATGGATGTCTCAAGAATACCCCGATAGTCAAGCTCTTTCATTAATTGAGGTTCTAAAACGTATGGTTCAAAGTGATAAGAATGGAATTGATATTTTGCGTGGTATTGCACACATTGTGGATTTGAATGTGATGCCTATGAAGAGTTGTGCTGAAACATTAGGTTATACACAACCTCCCACTCAAGTCAATCATTCTGTTCCTTTAACAAATTCTATTGCTAGCATACCTACCTTTACATCAAACATAATGACTACTTCTATACAAGACATTCCGCCTATGATCACCAGTCATGGGGGCAATCCTTCCTCTTCAATTAATCCTCTTCCTTCATTTAATCCATCTTCTTCATCCATTCCTTCAATGAGTGTCCCTATTACATCTCCACAAATGAACATGACGCAAGGGGGCAATTCATTCAACCATTCCATTCCTCCTTGTAGTGTTCCTCCTTTCCAATCATCCCCTATGACTAACTATCATAGTGTCCCACCACCTTACTATCAATCAATACCTTCTTTCAATAACATAATACTTCCATCTCAATCTAACACGTCTAATATGAATTCTTCGACTGAAGCAACCATTAACAATCTTGCACAAACTGTCTCTTCTTTACAACAACAAATTGCCTCTATGAATCAATCTAAGTTTAGTGTGCCCACATTTGATGTTGCGAGCCCACTTTCTCTTGACATTGTTCGAGCTATCCCTCCTAAACATGTTGAAATCCCGCATTTGGAGCTTTATAATGGTAAAGGTGATCCTCTAACACATGTTAAGACTTTTCAAACAATATGTACCGATTTTGCTTATGACCAAAGGTTGCTTGCAAAACTGTTTACTAGAACATTAAGAGATAAAGCCCTACAAAGGTATTGCTTGTTGCCTTCTTATTCTATTACTTCTTTCGAACAACTTGCAAATACTTTCATTCAACAATTTCAAAACAATATAAGTCCTAAAGTTACTTTGATTGATTTAATGCATTGTAAACAAGGTGTTAAAGAAAAAGTGACTGATTTCATTGGTAGATATAAGCATTTGTATGCTCAAATTTCTTTTCCAGTGCCTAACAATGATATTAAAAGAATCTTTATTTCTAATTTACAAAAAGATATTCGAGACAAACTTCTGTTTTCTGAGTTTACTTCTTTCCAACAGTTGTGTGCAACTCTTCACAATTATCAACTGACTGTGAGTCAAATGGAACAAGCAAATCCTATGGCTCCGAGTGATGAGGGTGATAGTAGTCAACAACCATTTGGAAAGTTTAAACTGAATAGAGAGTCCGTTAAATTCAATGAAAACATCATCAACAATGTGAATGCAGCATCAGGTGTGCCTCCTATTTCTAAGTTTTTCAAGAAAGAAAGAAAATTTACTCCTTTGAATGAATCATTGCATAGTATTATGAATAAGTTATTGGAACAAAATGTTCTTACTCTTCCTCCTATAAGGCAAATAGATCCTGCAAAGATTAATTCACCCTATTTTGATAACAAATCTTTTTGTCAATTTCATCGTCAACCTAGGCATGATACTAAAAAATGTTTTGCTTTAAAGGGTAAAATTCAAGATTTGATTGATAATAATACTATCTCTATTTCAGGAGTGAATGATAAAGGCAATACATCTGTAGCTCCTCCTAACCAAAATCTTCAGATTTTTACTGATCCATTACCTTCTCATACCTCTAATGTGATTGAGGCTAATGATTCTTCTTTCTCATCTGATGGTCTTGTGTCTATGACTCTGAATGTGATTAACTTTGTAGAGCAGCAAGAAAACCCTAAAGAACCTTCCATCACATTTGATTCTAGTGAAACTATCAGGGCACCTGATGGTCCTTTATACATAGTTGCAAAAGTCAAGAATACACCTTGTCGTGGAGTGCTTATTGATCCTTCGTGCATGGTTAATGTTATTACTGAAGAATTTCTTTTTACTTTGCAATTGAATCAGGTGATCTATAACAAAACAAATGTGGTTGTGAAATTATTTGATGCATTTTCTTCTCCTGCAATTGGTTCTATTACATTACCTATTGAGGTCCATAACAAATCCCTTGATGTGAACTTTGCTATTATTCCATCGTCTGAACAATTTCATGTGAAGCTTGGCTATCCTTGGCTATCTTCCATGAAAGCTATTGCTTCTCCTATTCACAAGTGTTTGAAATTTCCCCATAATGGTGAAGTTGTTACTGTCAATCATAGTCTCTTTAAACCAGCTGAAAGAACTTCTAGCGTTCCTATTGATTATTTTTGGCCTAAACAATTCCAATCTCTTCCATCGCGAAGTGATCATCTTTTCAAATCTTATCAAAAGTGGAAAACAGATATGATCCTATCTCTAAGTGAACCTAGAACACCCAAACTTGATATTCCTATCGTTCTTGAGAAGGAAGTTCTTCCTTTGAAAGATAAAACTAATGTCCTTCCTCAAGAAGATTCCCAACCCATTCCTATGGATGTGACTATGTCTATGTCTAATAAACTTTCTAAAAGTAGACCTATACCTCCTCGTCATGATGGACTTGGTCTCCTTCCTAAACCAAATATTTCTCCTTTATATGGAGCAGTTCCTCCTCCTTCCTCTTATGGAGAGAAGAGACCTTCCTCTTCTCCTATTATCCAGCCTAAGAGACCACAACCTAAACACCCAAGTGATAAGGATGAGAACATTCCTCCTCCTCAATCTTCTCCACTTCCTACTAAGACTAGACGAAATCGTTCTACACGTGAACGCTGACGAAAGCGTCATCTTAGAGCTCAAGCAGCTGCTTCTCAAACTTTGTAATCTCCAAAAACACCTTCAAAAGGCATTATTCCATTTTCTCCTCAGCCGGAAATTGAGCCAAAATCTCCTAAACATAAGATGCATGATGGTTTTGATCCTGTGCGAGTTAAAGATCCTATTTTTATAAATCTTGATGATGAAATAGATGAAAATGTTATTCATGATGAAAATGTTACTTCTCTTGCTTCTGATAGTGAATATGAACTTGTTGATGTTGAGAACCATTTATCTAATGAATTTTCTAAAGCACTTATCCTAGCTCCTAGACAAGAACAACGTGGCTTGGAACATGAACATAGCCCTTGTTTGGATCTTGTGATAGCTCCATCTGCTGTGTTGAATGTTCCTCCTCTAGCATGTTTCCTGCCTTCCCGAAATATTGATCAGCAAGATCGGGGGGTAGATGACGTGCTAGACTAGTTTCATTAGCATAACAGATTCTCTCCTCCTCTCTTTCGTTACTTCTTCTATGTGTTATTCTCATTCGTCTATTTGTTGTCCTTAGTGTTGTCTACTTGAGGGCGATGCAAAGCATTGAGATCTCTTTTGGTCTCTCTCATGTTGACTCAAAAGACACATGTGTTCCCTTCTTCTAGGTGACCTTCCTTGATTGGGGAATGAAGAACAATTATGCATACATACAAATGATATACATGACTTATCATACAGCATACTGACCCTGAGGAAAGCGAAGTCACCTCGTGCTTTCTGTTTTGTGTCTATTATCCTTGGGTTTATCTCACACTTGGGGGCTAAATCTTTGTGATAACGTGCTCCTTTCCCTTCTCACTTCTTATGTGTATCACTACCTTAAAGCAATCACCCCCATTGAGGCATGTGCGATCGCTTTAACGTAGGGGGGCATACACCCCGTCTATCCCTTTAGGATACTTGAAAATTTATTGGCGAACTTAGCTTTGCCTTGAAAAATTTTTGGTATTTTTCTTACATGACTCATAGTGAGGGAACCTTACTACTGACAGTCATGGTTCTCCCTCGTGATCTTCCCTTTTACTTTGTCAATCAAAGTCATAAGATCCTTAGTCCACTGGGGGCTTGGTGTGTCTTGCCTCCTTGACGTGGTGAAAGTCTTTCAATGTTGTTTCCTTGTACTTTACCGGAAGTATGAGCATACATACTCCTGCTAAAGTGGGGGCTAAATGTAGCATCCTAAAACTGTGACACTTGCAATTTCGACCGCATTTGGGTCTTCACGATGGCGATGCAACACAGAACCTGAATGGAGACCCCGAAACTTGTCCACAACATCAAAAACTGCATTTTTCCAGCACCTTGGCCTGATCCTCCTTGCACCCTGTTGTCCCTGGAGGTGGGACCATGGCGCCCAGCGCCCTGGTCTTTCAGGACCAGGGCGCCCAGCGCCCTGGTCTTTCAGGACCAGGGCGCCCAGCGCCCTGGTCCCTGGCCCTATTTTGGGCCCAATCTCTTATGGGGCTTCGGGTCTTTTAGTTTGCAAATTGGAAAATATTATTTCTTGGTCGGCCTAAGGTCGAAAAAATCAGTCTATCAACCCTAATTGGCAAGTATATAAACTACATTTCCTCTCCCATTTTAGAGGAGGGAAAAAGGAAGGACATATGTGTACAAGACGCTGAAACGATATTCAAACATTCAAGCATTCAAGCATTCAAGCATTCCTTCAAGCAATTGATTATTCTAAGTCTCCATTCAAGGCTAAGTGTTGCATTCAAGACAAGGATTCAACCATTGAAGAGGAGATCACATACAACATACAACATACAACAACATCTACACCTTCGCATGTAAGAATACAAACATTCTTACAACAAGGTACTAGTACTTGTTTTACATTACAATCATTTACATTTACAGCATTCTCATTTCTTGGTTAATTCCAAAACCGGGGTTTGACCTAAGGGCAAACCCCTAACCCCTAACCCCCCAATCATCTTCGCTTTTCTGTGTGTAGGTTGCAGGTACGCGGCTGAAATTGAAGATCTGGAAACTTTGTGCAGAGACGAACAAATCCCCCTTCATTTTGCGGATTTTTCGAAGGACCGTGTGCACTCCGGGCGCCATCATCCTGTCAACTTTCGCTCAAATTTGCAGGACAGCATCGTCTCAACATTTTACTGCTAATTCCAGGTCCGCAGCTTCATCCTATATCCCTATCTCTGCTTATAAGCGAATCTTTCTTACTTTACATGCATTCCTAGTTCAATCTTTCTATCTACATTCTTTACAAAAGAGGGTAGCCTTGTTGTCACAACCCTTGAAACTCATTTAGAATCCAATCTTGCATTGTGTGGGATTGGATCTTGTGGGTTTCAACCCCTCTTTTGAATGTAAAGTCTCCCCTAAGTGAAAACCGTCAATCCTAGTAACCTCCCTTCTCTCTCCTTGGAGTTGGAAGAGGGGAGAGCAACTAGGGTTCGATTTTCCACTTTACATTTTGGTGAACCTGATGTGAACATCCTTTCTGATTATTCATGGTTGGATCTGAAAATTGGATGCCTTGATTACATTTCCATGTTTGATCTTTTGCAAATTTTAGAGGTTAATTGCATAAAAACCCTAAATTTTCTTTTTAGTAATTGAGCTTGTGAAATGTTTAATTGTTAATGCTTGTTTCAGATCTACCCTTCTATTACAAATTGTCAATTCATATCTGTGTTTTAATTCTGAAAATTAAGTGGTTAAGTATCAAAACCCTAATTTTTAAAACCTCCTTGATTCAACCTTTGACTGACAATTTTACTGATCAAAACATCTCCAAATCAGCTGTAACTTTGGATTCCGCAACAAAATCATAATATCTTTCATCCCTGAAAATTTGGAAAAAAGTTGCGAGGACCGTGTGCACTCCGGGCGCCATCGTCCCCGACATTTTTTTCAAAATTTTGGGAGTTAGATCTTACTGTATTTTTCTGCTAAAATCCAGAATTTTGGCTGATTTTATCAATTACAACACTTTCAAAATTAAGGTCAAAGTTGGTCTTGTGATTGCTTGGATTAAGGCTTCTAATCATTCAAAAATTGTTGAAATTGAAATTTTGTGTCAAAATTGTGTTCTTACTGTCCTAAATCTGAAAAGTGTGTTGGCATTCATTCAAAATTTCAGTGCTTCATTCAAATTCTTGCAATTTGTGACTTTTGAAATTAAGTGTTTAATTACACCAACTTTGATTTCCGCTTTCAAAATTGAATTTTGCGTGAAATTGAGTCAACTTTTAAATTTCAAAGCTTTCATTGCTCTTAGTATTCCCTCTAACCAAAATTTCATCCCTCCTCAAGCAAGTCTTCCATTTATTACCCAATCCTCTCCAATGCCTACTTATCATAGTGTTCCACCTACTTATTCTCAACACCACCTTCATACAACAATATTCCTTCTTATTCTCAACCCCCACCTTCATACAACAACATCATCCCTCCCTCTTTCAACAACTTTACCCCTCCTTCTCCATTTAACATGTCCAATTTCAATCCTTCTACCAAAGCTACAACCAATACTCTAACCCAAACATTGTCCTTACAACAACAAATAGCTTCCATGAATCAATCTAAGTATAGTTTGCCCACATTTGATGTAGAGATCCCATTATCCAATGATATTTTCCAAGCCTTCCCTCCTAAATATGTTGAAGTCCCACAATTGGAACTTAATAATGGAAAAGGTGACCCTTTGAATCATGTGAAAACATTTCAAACTTTGTGTAGTGACTTTTCTCATGACCAAAGATTGTTGGATAAATATTTTTACTAGAACATTAAGGGATAAAGCTTTGCAATGGTATTTTTATTTGCCTCCTTATTCTATCACTTCATTTCAACAATTATCTAATGCTTTTATTTGAACAACAATTTCACAATAATATTGGTCCTATGATCACTTTGACTAATTTGATGCATTGTAAACAAGGTGTTAAAGAAAAAGTGATTGATTTTATTGGTAGTAATAAGAATTTGTATTCTCAAATTTCTTTTCCTATGCCTGATCAAGATATTCAAAGATTTTTCATTTCTAATTTACAAAAATATATTAGGGATAAACTTCTCTTTTCAAAGTTTACTTCCTTTGCATAGTTGTGTGCAGTACTTCACAGCTATCATCTTATTGTGAGTCAATTGAAGCAATCATCTTCTTCAATGGTTCTGAGTGATAAAGGTGAAAGTTCTCAACAACCTTTTACAAAATTCAAACCAAATAAGAGATTCATCAAATTCAATGACAACAACAACAATCAAGTAGTAGCCGCGACAAGTATGCCTCACTTATCCAAGTATTTTAGAAAATAATTTACCCCTCTTAATGAATCTTTGCATCGTGCCATGATGTGCTTGTTACAAAATAATGTGTTGAAGCTTCCCCCTATTAAACCAATTTACACAACTAAGCCTTTTCCAGCTTCCTATGATACCAAATCCTTTTGCCAATACTATCATCAACCCGGTTATGACACTAAAAAGTATTATTCCTTGAGAAGTAATATTCAAGACTTCATTGATAATAATACTATTTATATGGCTGGTGTGAAGCATAAAGGAAACAAGTATATCGCTCCTCCTAACCAAAATATTCAAATCTTCACTGATCCTTTGCCATCCCATTCTACTAACATGATTGAAATTGAACAATGTGCCTATTCTCCTAACGATTTTGGCCTTGAATCTAACAATGTGGTGAACCTTATTGATAAAAGTGAACCACCTAAAGACTTGTGCATTACGTTTGATCCTAGTGAGACCATTAATGCACCCGATGGACCTTTATGTATTGCTGCAAATATCAAGGGAATTCCCTCATGAGGGATCCTTATGGGTCTCGCTTGTATGGTTAATGTTATCACTGAATAATTTCTCTATACTTTGCAATTGAATCAAGTGACATATGATAAATCTGATGTGATAGTTAAAGTCTTTGATGGTTTCTCTTGCCCCACTATTGGTTCTATTGCACTTACTATTGAGGTTAGCACAAATTGCTTAGATGTTTTCTTTTCTATCATTCCTAGATCTGATCAATTTCGTGCGAAGTTGGGACATCCTTGGCTCTCTTCCATGAAAGAGAACACTTCTATTGTTCATAAGTGTTTGAAATTTCCTCATGATGGTAAAATCATAACTATTAATCATAGCATTTATCAACCTACAATGAGTCATGGAGATGTTTATCTCTATTATTTTTTGTCCTCAAATAATTCCAACCTCTTCAACCTAGAAGTGATGCTCTTTTTAAATCTTATCAAAATTGGAAAAATGAGATGATTTTATCCTTGAGTAAACCTAGAAATCCAACACTGAGTCTTTCCTCAACTAATCACTATATACCTCTTCTTTAGAATAAGATTCTTCTTTTTCCCAAGGAAAGAAATAATCTTCTTCCCAAATAGAAATCAATCCCTTCCTATGAGACTATCTTTCCTCCTAAGGAAGAACCCATTCCTTCTCCTAAGAATGATTCTATTATTCCCCCCAAAGATAGAAAAGTTCTTCCTCCTAAGTGTCAACCTAAGGATAAAAATATCAATCCTACTAAGGATAGACCTATTTGTCCTCCTCATGATGGACCTGGTCTCTTTCCTAAACCTCCTATTATTCCTCTATATGGTGCAGTTTTGCCTCCTACCACTTATAAATAGAAGCGCCCACCACCTCCTATTGTTCAACCTAAAAGACCTCAACCCATTCATCCTTCCTTAAAAGAATAAAAAGAGCATACACCATTTCAATCTACACCTTCAAAACCTTCCACTAAAACTAAATGAAACCCTTGTGCAAGTGAACATCGACCGAGACATTGTGCGAGAGCTCGTGAACTTTCTTCCCAAACCATTTCTTCTTCCAAGACACCAACTCTTGATATAATTCTAGCTGATCAAACTTCTCCTAAACAATATTCTCAACCTAATTCTGCAAGATTCAAAATGCTTAAGACAAATGATGGTTCAAGTTCTATTCCTATTAGAGATCCTATTTTAATTAATCTTGATGAAGAAATAGGTGAGAATGTGGTTAATAATGAAAATGTTGATCCTAATATTTCTGATGATGAATATGAATATGTTGATGTTGAGAATGATGTATCTGAGAAATTTTCAAAAGCATTAATCCTAGCTCCTAGTAACGAACAAAGTGATCCATCATTAGAGCATGGTCCTTGTTTGGAACTTGTGATAGCTCCATCTACCATGCTTAATGTAGCTCCTCTTGCATATTGTCCGCCTTCCTAAAAACAATGATGAGAAAGATAGGGAGGTGTATAAGGTGCTTTATCAACTTCATTAGCATCATAGATTCTTTGTCCCTCTCCTCTCTTGCTTATTTGTGACATTCTTTTATCCATCTCTCATTTCTTCTATTATTTTTCCCTAGTGTTGTCTACTTGAGGATGATGCAAAGCATTGAGATATCTTTTGGTCTCTCCTATGTTGACTCAAAAGAAACATGTACCCTAATTCCAAGGTGGTTTCCTTTCTTTGGGGAATGAGGACAATTTTATACATAGATATATACATGATATACATGAGTTATCATAAAAAACATATTGACCCCAGGGTTACATGAAACCACCTTGTTTTTGTGTTTTGTGATCATTATCCTTTGATTTGTCTCTTCTTGGGGGCTAAATCATTGTGATAACATTATTATCTTCTTGGGGTGTCTCCCACCTTAAAGTAATTGCCCTCAATAAGGTGTGCACAATCGCTTTAACATGGGGCATACACTCTGCTCAATAGATGTATCTCTTGATACTTAAGTTACTTAGCAAACCTTATCTTTTTCTTTGTAATTTTTGGTATTTTTCTTTTCATGACTCATAGTAAGAGAACCTTACTATTCTATAGTCATGGTTCTGTCTCTTCCTCTCTCTTTTATAAGGTCCCTTTTACCTTGTTATCAAAGTTGTAAGATCCTTAAGTCCACTAGGGGCTTGGTGTATCTTGCCTCCTTGATGACTTGGTGAAAGTTTTAATCTGATCCCTTTATGCTTTACCAAGAGTATGATTGACTTCAAACTTCCGCTAAAGTGGGGGCTAAATGTAGGGTCCTAAAATTTTTCCCTTTTTAATTTCAACCGCATTTGGGTCTTCACCTTAGTGTTTGCACTCCTCGACCCGATCGAAGACCCGATTATGCTCTTGCACACTACAAATGGTATCTAAACTCAAATTGAACCTCATTTGGCACCTTATGCCTACCCCAAAATAGGGTAGGACCATGGAACCACACCATGGTCCTCGCTAAATTGAGCTCAATTTGACCCTTTGGTCCTATTTCAAAATTGAGTGGGATTTCCCTCTTTATGTCGGCTCATGTTGGAAAATTAGCCAATTTCACCAATGGCCAAGTATATAAAGAGGATTTCCCCTCTCATTTGGCATACACACACAATATATCAAGCACACATGAGGATCAAGCATTCAAGCATTCAAGCAATTGAGCATCATCAGTCTTCTTTCATCTTAGGAGAAACAGTAAAGTCAAGTTTCAAGCATTGAAAGAGACATTATTCATCATATTTTGTTGAAGACTTCCTAGACCCTAATTCCATGTGGAGGCAAGCAAAAATTCACAAGCAGGTATCATAATTTAATTTTCAGTCATAATTCAATGTCTCCCTCAAAAGGATATCCTTTCCTTTCAGCCATTTCAATTAAATTTATCTCAATTTCATTGTTAATTCCAAAACTGGGGTTTGACCTAAGACAAACCCCTATTCCCAACATATTTCCATTTCTTTCTATGTGCGGGAAATAGGTATAAAGTTGTACTCTTCAAATTAAGCTCCATTTACAGTCACGAATCATCTCCCTTTGGTGTGAGAAAAGTTAGGAGGACCAATGTAATGTGCCACAGTCTTGACAATTTTTGAGCAATTTTTGGGAGCAAGTCTGATTCGACTTACATTGCTTAATTCTAGGTGTGCATGAAAATCCTACGACTATATCTCACTGTTTTCATGCTTTTACCTTCATTTTTTAGCATTTTACCTAATTTCAGCACTTCAATTCACAAAAGAGGATACCTCCTTCAATCCAAATTCACTTAGTATTTATTCATGGTCTAATTCATGACTAGATCTAGTGAATTTACTATATTATTTTGAATGTGAAAGCCTCAAGCAAAAATTATCCCTAGTGGTCTTTATTCCTTGGATGAAACTACTAGGGAATCATTTTTCCTTCACACAATTATAACCAATAAACTCTAGATCTACAAACTAATTCAACATAATTTCAATAGAGAATCTATCAAACATACAAATACTAATGAAATAAACCAATATACCTTCACATGCACAAGAGGAAATCTTACATTGTTCAACTATCGTCCATGATCTTGTATCGATGGTGTTACTCTCATATTTGTGTTGCACTTGCATTAGAGCTTAAAGAATAATGAATGTGATTGTGATGATGTATGCTAGAATGATTTTGGCAGAATGTAGGTATGATTGCTTGATTATCCCTAGTGGTCTTTATTCCTTGGATGAAATTGCTAGGCAATCATTTTTCCTTCACACAGTTACAACCATAAACTCTAGATCTACAAACTAATTCAACATAATTTCAATAGAGAATCTATCAAACATGCAAATACTTATGAAATAAACCAATATGCCTCCACATGCACAAGAGGAAATCTTGCATTGTTCTCCTATCATCCATGATCTTGTATTGATGGTGTTACTCTCATATTTGTGTTGCACTTGCATTACAGCTTAAGGAAGAATGAATGTGATTGTGATGATGTATGCTAGAATGATTTTGGCAGAATGTAGGTATGATTGCTTGATTATGGATGGCGAAATGAAAGGAGAAAACCTCTTTTACATAAATCTCCAAGAGAATCAAGGGTTTAGATTTAGAAGTGGGATTATGAATGACCATGATCACATAGATGAAAGAGACTTAATAAGATTGAAGGGTAAGCAAAGATGAAGGGAGGAGATTAAGAGGTGGAAGAGTGAAAGATAAGATTGAATAAGATCAAGAGGTTAATTTGAAATGAAGGCTAAGATTAAGGGGTAGGTAATTTAGGGAGACATGTTTTCATGCGGATAAGATGGAAAAAGTAAATGAATTAATTAAATAAATAAAAATATTTATTTAACTAATAGAGGAAAGGGCTGGATAAATTAAACAATAAAATATTTATTTAATTTAGGAGAGGAGATGGGATCTAAATAAATAATCAATATTTAAATATAAATAAGAGGCTTAGTGAATTAATTTAATAAATTAAAATATTTACTTAATTAATAGAGGAAAAGGTTAATTAATTAATTAAATAAATTAAAATATTTATTTAATTAATAGAGGACATTAGGATAAAATAATTAAATTAATATTAAATATTAATTTAATTAAAGAACAATTTTAGGTGGCTATAGATAGCATTTAATAATTTATAATCGCATTTAAAATATTGAAAAAGCATTCAATAAAATTCAAATGGCATAAAACTAAGTTTTGTTAGTTTCATTTTTTTGCCTTTTGTTTTGGCAATTTCAAAGGCAGTGGAAGCGACCACAGATGAGTGGGGTGGCCAGTGTCAGCCCTGCCAATGTTAGCAAGGTCTTATGGCCCTCTTAGTGTTGACAAGTCCAACGTTGACCTCTGCAAGATAAGGGGGGTATAGGGGGGGTCTAACTTCCCCCCCCCCAAACTATTTATTTTTTATTCTTTTTTAAAACCTTCAATGCCCCCAATGTATAATTTTTTTATTCATCACCCATTTTTTCGACAAACTAAATTTGACAATCATTACATTGTCTGCATAAAAAAAAATTGCATTTTTTTTAATGGGGCCAAAATAAGGCAATTTTTATATCAAAATTCATTGCTTGGCCAACCTAGATCTAATGGTGAGGTCCTTTTTTTCCAAAGAGGTCATTTTTGAAAACTCACCCCCAAAACCCTCATTTGAATGCATATCAAAAAAACCCATTTGATCCAATATTTTGACGTTCCAAAATTACAACCAACCCATCATAATAGAAAACCCAAAACCCTCATATCTATAATAAATCAACTTGCAAATGTGTTCCATACCTTATGATGTTCTAATATTTTCATGCATAGCCATGGCTTCAACTTTGCACCTCCTCCACTCAAGCTAGGGTCATAGTCATAAATTGAACCATGAAATCTTTGTTACCACATGTTAGCAAATAATAAAATAATACCTAGTTATATGTAATTCATTTCCTACATATCCCATAAGAGAAAAACACGAATACAAGCTTATAGAATCACCATTATGCAAAGATCAGATAAACAAGCCATAAGATAACATAAGATATACTTTGGGAAAATCCTCATGAGGGAAAAACCTAGCCTCAAAAAGCATCCATACTCTATTGTATTATATAGCCATAAAACAATACAAAGAACCTATAGATTTATAATCCAAGAGAGAGAAGGGGCATCATATTGTCTTAAGGGGTCATATGGTGGCATAAGTGGTCATGTCATGTACGAGGATGTTAACAGGGGCCATATGGGGTCCTAAGGGCCCATAAATGTGTTAGAATATCATATGATACCTTAGGACACCATATGACCCATTAGGACATCACATGGTGTCCTAAGGAGTCATATGGTGCCATAAGGGTTCATGTCATGTACTAAGATGTTAAAAGTGGTCATATGGTGTCCTCAAGGGTCATATGGTGTCCTAAGGGATCATATGGTGTCGTTAGGGGTCATATGGGGTCCTGAGGACCACACATATGTTAGAACATCACATGACATCTTAATAAACCATATGACCCATTAGGACATCATATGGTGTCCTAAGGGGTCATATGGTGTCATAAGGGGTCATGTTGTGTCATAAGGGGTCATGTCATGTCATAAGGGGTCATATCATGTACTAGGATGTTAATAGGGGTCATAAGGTGTCCTTAGGGATCATATGGTGTCCTCAGGGGTCATATAGTGTTCTAAGAGGTCATATGGTGTCGTTAGGGGTTATATGGGGTCCAAAGGGCCCACACATGTTAGAAAACCATATGACCCTTTAGGACACCATATAACCCATTAGGACAGCATATTGTCCTAAGGGGTCATGTCATGTACTAGGATGTTAAAAGGGGTCATACAATGTCCTTAAGGGTCATATAGTGTCGTAAGAGGTCATATGGTGTCATTAGGGGTCATATGGGGTCATAAGGGCCCACACATGTGTAATAACACCATATGACCCCTTACGACACCATATGACCCATTAGGACATCATATTGTCATAAGGGTTCATATGTGTCATAAGGGGTCATGTCATGTAATAGGATGTTAACAAGGGTCATATGGTGTCCTCAAGGGTCATATGGTTTCCTAAGAGGTCATATGATGTCATTAGGGGTCATATGGGGTCCTAAGGGCCCACACGTGTTAGAATACCATATCACACCTTAGGACACCATATGACCCAAATGTTAGGACATCATATGGTGTCATAAGGGGTCATATGGTGCCATAAGGGGTCATGTCATGTACTAGGATGTTAAAAGGGGTCATATGGTGTCCTCAAGGGTCATATGGTGTCCTAAGGGATCATATGGTGTTGTTAGGGCTCATATGGGGTCCTAAGGGACCACACATCTGTTAGAGCACCATATCACACCTTAGGACATTATATGACCCATTAGGACAGCACATTGTGTCCTAAGGGGTCATATGGTGTCCTCAAGGTTCATATGGTGTTCTAAGGGGTCATATGGTGTCGTTAGGGGTCATATGGGGCCCCAAGTGCCTATACATGTGTTATAACACCATATGACACCATATGACCCCTTAGGACACCATGTGACCCATTAGGACATCATATTGTCCTAAGGGGTCACATGTTGTCCAAAGGAGCCATATTGTGTCGTGAGGGGTCTTATGGTGTTGTTAGGGGTCATATGAGGTCCTAAGGGGCCAGGCATGTGTTAAAACACCATATGACCCCTTAGCACACCATATGACCCCTTAAGACACCATATGACCCATTAGGACATCATATTGTCCTATGGGGTCATATGGTGTCACAAGGGGTCACATGGTGTCCTAAGGGGTCATATGGGGTCCTAAGGGGCCACGCATGTATTAGAACACCTTATGACCCCTTAGGACAACACATGGACATCATATGGTCCTAAGGGGTCATATGGTGTCCTAAAGGCCCACACATGTGTTAGAACACCATATGACCCCTTAGGACAACATATGTCCCCTTCGAGCAACATATGACCCCTTAGGACACCATATGACCCATTATGACATCATATTTCCTAAAGGGGTCATGTCTTGTAATAGGATATTAAAAGGGGTCATATAGTATCCTCAAGGGTCATATGGTGTCCTAATGGGTCATATGGTGTTGTTAGGGGTCATACGGGGTCATAAGGGCCCACACATGTGTTCAAACACCATATGACCCCTTAAGACACCATATGACCCATTAGGACATTATATTGTCCTAAGGGGTCATCCATATGACCCATTAGGACATCATATTGTCCTAAGGAGTCATATGGTATCATAAGGGGTCATATGGTGTCCTAAGGGGTCACATGGTAATGTTAGGGGTCATATGGGGTCCTAAGGGGTCACACATGTTAGAAAACCATATGACCCCTTAGGACACCATATGGTCCCAAGGGGTCATATGGTATCCTAAGGGGTCATATGGTGTCCTAAGGGGTCATATGGTGTCGTTAGGGGTCATATGGGGTCCTAAGGGCCCACACATGTGTTAGAACACTATATGACCCCTTAGGACACCATATGACACCTTAGGACATCATATTGTCCAAAGGGGTCATATGGTGTCATAAGGGGTCATATGGTCTCCCGAGGGGTCAAATTGTGTTGTTAGGGGTCAAATGAGGTCCTAAGGGGCCAGGTATGTGCTAGAACACCATATGACTCTTCAAGAAACCATATGGACATCATATGGTCCTAAGGGATCATATGGTGTCTAAAAGGGTCATATGGTGTCGTTAAGGGTCATATGGGGTCCTAAGGGCCCACACATCCATTAGAACACCATATGACCCCTTAGGACATCATATTGTCCTAAGGGGTCATATGGCATCATGAGGGGTCATGTCATATACTCTAATGTTAAAAGGGGTCAAATGGTGTCCTAAGGGGTCATATGGTGTCGTTAGGGGTCTCTATATCTCCCCCACTCCCTCTCTCTCTCCCCTTCTCTCAGGTGTGTCTATCCCATTCTTTCCCTATATCACTCCTCATCTCTCTCTCTCTCTCTCTCTCTCTCTCTCTCTCTCTCTCTCTCTCTCTCTCTCTCTCTCTCTCTCTCAGGTTTCTTTGTCCCATTTTGTCCATTCTATTCCTCTCCCTCCCTTTCTCTTTCTCTCTCAAGTTTGTCTCTGTTTCCCTCTAAATCTCTTACTCTCTCAAGTCTCTCTCTCTTTCCCTCTAACTCTTTTTCTTTCTCATTTCTCTCTCTCTCTTTCCCTCTAACACTTTTTCCCTCTCTCCTTCCTAGTCCCCTTCTCCCTCTCACCCTCTATCTCTATCTCTATCTCTCTCTCTCCCACTCTCTTCATTCTTTCCCTCTCTCCCTCCCCATCCATTTCTCTTTCTCTCTCAAGTCTCTTTCCATCTAACTCTCTTTCCCTCTCTCCCTTCCAGTCCCTCCCCCCTCTCTCTCTCATCAATCCCCCTTCCTTTCTCTCCTCTCTCTCTTTCTCTCTTAGGTCTCTCCCTCTCTCCCTTCTAGTCCCTCCCCCTCTCTCTCTCATAACCCCCCTTCCTTTCTCTCCTCTCACTCTTAGGTCTCTCCCTCTCTTTTCACCAACCCCTACCTCTCTCCATCCATCTCTCTCACTTGGGTTCTCTCTTTGCCTCAACCCCTCCCTCCCTCTCTCACTTAATCTCTCTCTCCTTGTGATCTCGTATTCTCTTCCCATCCCTTCCTCCCTCTCTCCCTGATATATTCCTCTCTTTTCATCAACCCCTTCCTTCCTCCTTCCATCTCTCCCACTTGATCTCTCTCTCTCTCTTAGGTCTCTCCCTCGACTGATTCCTCTCTCTCTCTCTCCTCCCTTCCCTCCCTTAAACCCTACCTTCCTCCCTCCCTCTCTCTTACCTGGGCTCTCTTTGGTGTCTCCCTCTCTTTTCATCAACCTCTCTCTCTCTCTCTCTCTCTCTCTCTCTCTCTCTCTCTCTCTCTCTCTCTCTCTCTCTCTCTCTCTCTCTCTCTCTCTCTCTCAACCCAACCCATTCCTTCCTCCCTCCCTCTCTCTTTCACTTTTAATCTCTCCCTCTCTCTCTCTTTCTCTTTGTCGCTCACTTAAGATCTCTCTATCCTTGGTATTTTCCTTTCTTTCATCAACCACTCCCTTCCTCCCTCCATCTCTCTCACTTTCTCTTTAGTCTCTCTCCCTCTCTCCCTCATATTTTCTTTTTTTTCCATCAACCACAAAGAGGGAGAGAGACAGAGGTGAAGAGAGGGAGGGAGAGAGAGAGAGGGAGGGGGAAAGAGAGAGAGAGAGGGTGGAAGGTGAGGATTGAGGGAGAGACTAGAGGGAGAGAAAGCCCAAGTGCAAGAGAGGGAGGGAGGAAAATAGAGGGATAAACTAGAGAGAGAGAGAGAGAGAGAGAGAGAGAGAGAGAGAGAGGAAGAGGGAGAGGGGGAATGCAAGGAAGGAGATGGAGAGACTAGAGAGAGATTGTTGATACTAGCATGTTGATTACTAAAATTTGACTATCATAAATTTATATGAATACTCTAAAAACTAAAATTTGCATCATAACTCCTAGATATCTGAAACCACTCTCAAACATCTTGCCAATATATACATAAAATATAACTTAACTTATAAGAAAGGAAAAAGACAAATAGAAATGTCTCTTATACTTAAATGTTATTTTTTTGTATATTTTGAGAGAAAGAGTGAAAATGAAAGACAACTTGTGCTTTTCAAAATGAAGATGCAATTCTCAAAATTCAATGCCATTTAGCGCATGCCAAATTTGGCACACACCAAATATATTTGGTGTGACCAAACCTTAGGTTCAGCATGCCAAACCTATTTGGCGTGTGCCAAATTTGGCACACAACTTATTTGGCGGGTGCCAAATACGACACATGCCTTATTTGGCATGCGCCGAAGGGCTTGATGGGGGCCAAAAATGGTTTTGGCATCTTTTTGCTCCCCTATGTTTGTGCACATTGGCATAATGTTATTTTGGGAGAATGAACTAAATTTCTAATAAAATTTACCTATATATGTCATTCTTTAAAATTGGATATTCTTTTTGGAATTTAGAAAGATATAAATGCTTCTTTATTTACTCACATTTCTATTAATTCTATTTTTCTATTCACACCAAGTCTTTAGTGGTGCCTAATATTCTCAAGTAGATTCAAATCTAGGAAAACAAAGCATCCTTGGAGGTGGTGCATCACTAAACTCTTTTGAATTAATGGAATAATGCCCCTTATACAATAGCCAAGGTACCACCATCTTCACCTCTCCATGCTAGATCCCCTTGTTAGGGATAAAGGTATGGGATTTCAAATTTGGGTTGCCACTACTCAGAAAGTTGTCAAAGGAGCTTTTGTCATCCATTAGATAGGCATTATTTTCTTTGGTTGTTGTTGACATGGTAGAATATGTGTAGTTGTTTTCATGCTTAAAATCATCATGCTGAATGGAAAATAAGGACAATCATGAAATCCTTAACTATTAAAGCACTCCTAAACATAAATCAATAGAAATGAATGCATAAATGAAATAAATTAAACAATTAAAACTCCCTCATTCTACATTATAGCTTCCATTGTCCTTCTCAACTATGTGGTATGGTGGCTCTTAGATATTGTGTTGGTAACTTGCAAATGGCACAAAGATTTTGAAGATTGTGATTGTTTGAAATGGAGAAATAAGGTTGAATTTATAGATTTTTGAGACAGATTGGGTGAGATATTGAACTGAAGTTTTGATTGATAGTTAAACTAATTTGATTAATCAGCCAACTCATTTTGATTGATCTATTAAGTGGATTGATTGGATAGATAACTCAATTGATTGCCTAGTCAAATAAATAGATTGGCTAGTTTACTAGATTGATTGAGGAGAAGATTGAATAGATTGAAGAGATGATTGAATAGATTGGTTAGTCAGAAAAAGGTAGTTGGGAGTTAAAAGTGGAGATTGAATGATTAACCAGGAGTTAATTGATTTGATCACAGTCATGATTTCAACATGTGTTGTAGGATTTTAAATTTAAATTCAATTTCATTCTTGATTTGAATTTGAATTTTGATTTTTGAATGATGAAATGTACATGAAATTTATTGAAATGGGATGAAATTAAAATTTGGTGGAATGTGAATTTGGGAGAAATAAAATTATATTGAGATCAATTGAAATCCAAATTTGGGGATTTGGAAGAATAAATTAATTAATTAAATAATTTAAATGCAATTATTTAATCATTAGAAATGGAATTAATTCAATAATAAAGATTATTTAATTAAGGAAATAAATTGTAATTAAATAAATAATAATTAATTAATATTTGAGAAAGAGTTAAATGATGAATTGATCAAGGAATGGAAATTGAATAATTAGTAAGATGGATAATAATGATTAAATTAATTTAGAAGAATAAGATTAATTAGATTAATTAAATAATTAAAGAATTATTTAATTAATAGGATGAATAATTAGTGCATGTTTGATGAGACATTTTTTAGGTGTCTACATTTGCCCCTCTTTGAGACAATATCGAAATGATGTTGTTTCAAAGAAAACATAAAATAATTCCTATCCTAGTATGCCCTAATGCCCCCTTGAGAGCTTGTTTGTGCTTTAAAGGCATGAATGATCTCTCGAAAGAAGAAAAACATTATATGAAAGATAGCAGAATGGTTAGTCGATGATATAAATGGGTTTGATTGGATAGAACAGATGGTTGGAGTGATTTGTAGATTGATGATTGATTGATTGATGAATTAGATTGATAGGATTGATAGGATTGATAGGATTGATTTGATTGATTTGATAAAGTTCAAGTCTAGTTTAAGGAAAAACACATCCTATATAAGATAAAGATTATCAAAATGTCTAATTTCAAGAAGGACACATCCTATATAAGACAAATGATTGATGAAGGTTGCATGAAAGATGAAATATGATAAAAGTGAAGAATGATTAATAAGAAGTGGAGAAGGTTGATCCAAGAAAAGATTCTTGATGAGAGAATGGTTTGAAGAGACAATCATCATGATAAGATGAATGATGGAATCATGAACTTTTGTGCCTTTATTCATAATGCAACATATATTCATCACTGAGCCTTATTAATTAACAATGAAGTTGTGTACATCAGGGTATTAGGAACCAAGATGTAAAGATATCTCATTGCAAGGAACAAACATGTAGCGGACAAGGAGTGAACCCTCCATTTTGGGAATAATTCCAAGGGTCGAGGTATGTGCGATAGTCATAAGCATAGTTATCCTTGACTTTAATTTTTTCATAGGATATTTACCGAATGAATGTAACAACACAGACACCCATTGGAACTATCACCCCAGAACTTCATTGGTTCACACCACAAATAGCAAACAAAGAAAAAGATCATTCCCATCATAGCTCCTCTAGTCACTTGTGGACATCCTTGAGTAGCATAGAAACATGATCTATTGCCAATTGATAAAAAGATAAAGACGAACTAGGACAAAATCTAGTAGCCATATGGATTCATGCCTTCGTTTTGATTGCTTGATGTGATGGTTGATAATGTCTAGTTTCAAAGAGTGAATACCCCATATAAGACCAATCTGTTTGATTTCGAGTGTATCCACTTCTGTTTAAGACAAGATAATAATCACTTGATATGGATAGTTGATATGATTGATAAGACAATTTGATCAGCTTGGTTGCAGATTTTGATAAGATAGTTTTATCCTTTGCGAACTTCGTGTGAAGATTTGTTGGATATCTCCTAAGGTGTTTGATTCTTGTGAGACATTTTATTTCAAAGTATTGATTGTTTTTTGATTTTTAGTTCTTTTTCAAGAGCTTTTTTTTATGTTTTTGGATTTTTGGGGGGATTGTATTTAGATATTTAGGGATTCTTTTAGGACTTTATATGATTTTTAGGATTTTTTCAAGACTTTATTTGATTTTTAGGATTTTTTCAAGACTTTTCTGATTTTTTAGATTTTTTCAGGACTTTATATAAGCAATATGTTTTTGTTTTGCCCTTAGTGTCTAGCAAGACAAGGAATATTATGAATGGATGAAAGATGGAGGTAGCTTATTATGGAATCATAGGTGAGTTGGTTTCCAAGGACTATCTTGCAATGGATAATATGCTTCTTGGATAATGTAAGGCAATGGCTTGTGGTCCACATGAAGGGACATGTCAAGAACTTTTTGAAATCATGTTTTTTCATTTTTCTTTTTATCCTTAGTTTTGATCAAGATCAAGGATGGAAAAAGGGGATATAGATTGAGATAGGGATATGGATAGGAGAAGAAATATCCTAAATAGTGATGGATGATGGAAGAAAGGAATAGATAGGATAGGGGCTATGGACTAAAAGATACTGATAAGGTGAAGAAGAGAGGATGTCTGATGCTTATGATTATCCTTACAATTGTCAAGATCAAAAATGGGAAAACAAGAAAAAAGTGGGATGTAGATAGGGTGATGGATATTGGAAGAAGAATAGTGGAAGATGCGGTAGGAAGAATAGAGTGGATGAAAGTTTCCCCAAGTATAGAGGCCTCCATTTGCAAAAAGGGCAATATGTGAGATCATCACAACATCTAGTGTCACCCGAATAAGTATTATTGAACATTTCAAAGATAAAGACCCAACCCAAACTTAGATTCTCTAGAAAATTCAACCAAACATATCTAGCAACTAGGAAACATACTCAAAAGGGAAGAAGAATCCTAAACTGGATCAAGGTACTTAGTCTTTGATTACCCATGTGTGTGCAAATGGGTTTATTCTAACTCATATGATCATTGTAATATTTAGAATCTAGTGTGACTAGCTATGTGAGTTATCCTGACTTCAAAAGCATCTTGGGTAGAGCCTCACTACCAGTTAGACCTCTATAGCCCTGACAAAGTTATCACTATAATCTCACAAATATTGATCCATTGCCAATAGGCATCAATATCCCTAATGAACTTACTGATAGTTTTGATACTTAATATAAGTACAGATCCAATAGCCAACAAGATGAGAGGGGGGGGGTGAATCATACAAACTTAACCATCCATAAAAACATCAGATTCAACCTCGGTAACATATATATCAGTCATATAACCAAAACTATCAAACATGCAAACTCAAAAGCATATGAACAATATAAACCTCATAACACCAGATTTAACGTGGAAACACAAATAGGGAAAAACCACTGTGGGATTTCGGACCCACTAAGAAATATACTCTTCTAGAGTATGCTTGGTTAAAAGCAAATCCTATTAAAGATTACAAACACATTGCTAGATGTGACCCGGTTAAGGGATTTCCCTCAGATTTGTTAGGATCTTCACTTTGTTAGAAGTGACCTTGTCAAAGGATTTCAAACACTCAATCAGAATGTCACCTTGCTAGATGATTTACATATAATACTATTAAGTCCACTTGGTTAAGAGATTTTCTGTCACTTTCACAAAATAACAGTAATAAAAATCTATCTACAACTTCACATCTAAAATGCTAAAGTAGATTCTTATTTGTTCAATACAATCTAGACATAGAACTAATCTTGTCTATCTGTTGGGCTTCTATACTCTGTTATTCTAACAGGTCTTCAAGCTTCTGTGCTCGGTAATCACTATGTAGCATATCTATGCATACACTTGCCCGCATGCATTGTTTATCAACAGTTTCCTATTTATAAACAATTAGGTAACCGCTTAATCTCCTTGATCACATTTCCCATGATCAATCATAGCCATCAGATCTTCAATCTTGTCCAGGTTCAATGCATCTTTTGATTTGAAAATGTTTTACCCCACCTTGGAACTTGCATAATAGTCTTGGAACTTGTGCCAGGGTATTGGGGTTCAATCTGAGTTGTAGATCTTCATGCCGACTTTAGATCTTCATGCCAACTTTCCATTGCCTTAGATTCGTTAACAAACTTCTTCCACGGCTTACCAATCATTGATCCGCTCCAGCTCATCAGCTTCTTTCATTAAATATAGCATGTAAACATTTAATGTATTCTGTTATAGCTTGGTTACAACTCGGTAACAACTCAATGAATACTAAACTTCACTCGGTAGACATTCCACCTTCATTAACCGATAGTGATAACCTTAGGGTTTACCAACTAGGTTCCTTAGGGTTTACCGACTAGGTTCTTTGGTTGATAACATAGTATAGTATTAACCTTTACATTTTACAACATATGTATGATGTTAAAACAATCTAAAACATCATGATCTCATCATTGTCTGACTCGGTAGTAGTTGCCCATTGAATACCTTATTCATCATAATCTTTCCTGTGTCTTTTACCGACTTCTTCATAATCTTCATATCATACTTCTAAAGATATGGCAACATCATACTAAATTAGAAAATCAATTTCTTGACATCAATGACAAAATAATAATATCAAGATAGTAAAACATCTTTAATCAGTTATATCCATAATCATCAACAACCTTCTCAATATCCTTATTGAAATGCCAACAATCTTTTATTGTTTGTTATAATGCAATATTGCCAACAATCTCCCCCTTTGGCATTGATGGCAAAACCAATTGATTTGACTTTAGTAGATTCGGATTGCTGTGATTCTGAAATGCTGAAATGCTCTACCCCATACATTAGACTTCTCCTATTTTCTTAGTCTTCTTTCCAATCTGTAGTCTGCTCTTCTCCCCTTTCATAGGTATTCTCCCCCTTTCATAGGTATTCTCTCCCTTTGACAACAATGCCAAAAAGAAAAGAACTAAAACATAATTTGTTTCTGTAAGAAGTTATTTCCTGTTGTTGTGTATCAACTGAGTCTCGATCAAAGCATTTGTCTTCAATTCCTATTCCCTATAATATTCTCTATATTATTTCTAGTATTAATTCCAGTACACTTTTAGAAAACATCCTAAAGTGTATAACTCCAGCATCAACTCCCAAAAGATATTCAATAGAGTCATCGGATTGATGCTTTCACCGAACTTGGTCAGTGAGTAGAAGATAGGGGTAGGACCCCTAACTTACTTCTGAGATATTCAAAAGTGTCCTTTGGTAGTGGCTTGGTGAAGATATCTGCTATTTGCTTCTTTGTGCTAACATATTCCAACACCATTTTCTTCTCTTGAGCTTCTTCTCTAAGATAATGCTATTTGATAGATATGTGCCTTGTCTTAGAGTGCATAACAAGATTTTTTGAAATATTAATGGCACTAGTATTGTCATAGAATATAGTTACTAGCTTGATAACTTTCTCATTTATACCTTCCAACAGTTGTTTGATCCATGCAATGTTGGTACAATTCAATGTTGTAGCAACGTATTCAACTTCTGTTGTTGACTATGAAACACATCCTTGTTTCTTGCTAAGCCAACTCACTAGTCTTTCTCCTAAAAAGAAAGCTCCACCACTTTTGTTTTTTTTTTAATCAATGTTGCCTACCCAATAAGCATCAGTATAAACTTTTAAATCAAAATCATTTCCTTTCTGATATACTAAGCCATAATCATCTATGCCTTTCAAGTATCTAAAAATTCTTTTGATTGTTGTCATGTGTGTTTCCTTAGGATCTGCAGAGAGTCTTGCAACTATACCTACTGCATGTGCTATGTCTGGTCTACTGTGAACAACATATTGTAGTTTTCCAATCATGGATCGGTAGAGTGTCTCATCAATAGATGCAGATTCATCATTCTTTGATAATTTACAGTTGGTAGTCATAGAAGTACTTACTGGTTTTGAATCATCCATTCCAAATTTCTTCAAAATTTCCTTTATGTACTTGGATTGAGTAATGAAAATCTCATTTTTCATTTGCAGTATCTGTAAACCTATAAAATACTTTATCTCACCGATTAATGACATCTCAAATTCTTTGCTCATTTCATTTCCAAAGTTCTTGCATAAAGAGTCATTTCCACAAAATATAATATCATCAACAAATATGGCTGAGATCAGTATTCCATTTTCATCATTCTTCATGTACATGTTGTTGTTCTCATTTGTCCTTATAAAACCTATCTTAATCAAATAAGAGTGCAATCTTTCATACCATGCTCTTGGTGCTTGTTTCAAACCATATAAAGCTTTGTTCAACTTACATACCTTATCTTTATTATTGTCTTCAACAAATCCTTCAGGTTGTTCAATGAAAACTTCTTCTTCTAATATTCCATTCAGAAATGCAGATTTGACATCCATTTGATATATCTTGAAGTTCTTGAAAGTAGCATAGACCAACAATGTTCTTACTCCTTCAACTCTAGCAACAGGTGCAAAAGTTTCACCATAATCAATTCCTTCTTCTTGTGCATAACCTTTGCAAACTAATCTTTCTTTGTTTCGACTGACCTCCCCTTTTTCATTTAGCTTGTTTCTAAAAATCCACTTTGTACCGATTACATTTTTGTCCTTCGATCTTGGGATTAGTGTCCATGTGTCATTCTTCTTTACTTGATCAATCTCTTCTATCATAGCATTTACCCAATCTTCACTGTTAAATGCCTCTTTTACTATTCTTGGTTCAAATTCAGATATCAAACATGTGTTCTATCTCAGTTTGTTCCTCGTCGTCACTGGATCATCCTTATCTCCTATAATATGACTTGGTGCATGATGTCTTCTGACATACTTGGCTAATACAGGCTCGGTAGGCTCGGTAACTAGATATTTTCTTCATTTTCTTCAACAGTTATCTCGGTAGGACTTCTCGGTTGCACATAGACAAATTCATCATATTCTTCTGGTTCTTTGGAATTTCCTTCATCATTTCTTTCTGCAAATTCATCAATTTTCACATTTGCACTTTCTACTATTTTGTTAGATGATTTGATCAGACATTTAAATGCTTTGCTTCTAGAAGAATAACCTAGAAATGTTCCTTCTTCACTTTTCTGATCAAATTTGCCATTTCTATCATCTTTATGAACATAGCATCTACTTCCAAAGATTTTAAAATAACTAACATTAGGTTTCTTATCATACCAGATCTCATATGGTGTCTTCAAAGTACCTTTCTTCAATTGAACTCGGTTCAAGGTGTAAACAACTGTGCTTATTGTTTCTCTCCAAAATGTTTGTGACACCTTCTTCTCAATCATCAGTGTTCTAGCACAATCCACAATAGATTTGTTTCTTCTTTCAGCTATTCCATTCTGTTGTGGAGTTCTCGGTGCAGAGACTTGTCTTTTAATACCATGATCATTGCAGAATAAGTTGAATTCATCAGATGTGAATTCTCCTCCTCTATCTGATCTAAGACATTTCAGTTGTCTTCCTGTTTCATTTTCAAATCTTGCCTTGTACCATTTAAACATTTGAAAAGCTTCTGATTTTTCTTTTAAAAACATTACTGACATCATCCTTGAATAGTCATCCACAAATAATATGAAATACTTATCACCATAATAACTTTGAACTTTCATAGTACCACAAAGATCAGTGTGCACTAGATCTAAAATTCCCTTAGAAGTGTAAGACTTACTTGTAAAGCTTGATCTTGCCATCTTACCCATCTGGCATCCTCGACACATAGCATTCTCAGGTTTTTCAAGACTCGGTAGACCTCTTACTCTATGCTTCTTACTTATCTTGATCAGGTTATCAAAATTTACATGACAAAACCTCTTATGCCATAGCCAGGTATCATCAATCTTTACATGCAAACACTTATTCCGAGTTGAGTCAAGGTGAAATGTATTACCTTTTGTTTGTGTCCCAGTAGCAACTAACTTTCCATTCTTATCATGAACTTTGACAATTCCTTTCTGAAATTCTATTCGGTAACCTGTGTTGTTTAGTTGTGCTACACTCAACAAATTATATTTCAAACCTTCAACCCAATAGACATCATTGCATATTGCATTATCAAGAAGTGTTATAGATCCTTTACCTCTTACCGGACATGGTGCATCATTACCAAATCTAACATAGCCTCCATCATAATCTTCTAACATAACAAACTTGTGTTTATCTCTTGTCATATGATGTGAGCATCCACTATCTATAATCCAAGAATCATTAGTGTTTATGTGAGATATTAGGGCTTTTTCTTCATACCTTTCTTCATCTGATCCATCCTTGATAGCCACATAAACAACTTCCTCTGTATCAGTCTCATCTGATTTATCATCATTAGATTCTTCATCAGCTATTAAGCATGTCTTTCTATCTCTTCTTCTGAAGTCTCGGTGTCCTCTGTAATAGTTATCTTTCTGTCTGTCATCTCGGTAATCTTTCTTTTCAGTAAAATATTTGTCTGGATAGTTAGAAGCCATATGTCCAATATTATCACAATTGAAACATTTCAAAGGTAGTTTTCCTTTATACTTACCTTTGCCTCTCGGTAACTTTTTGGCTAATAGTGCTTCAAACTCTTCTTGCTTTCTGATTTCTTCATACAGTTTGTGTACTGCTTCCATGTTCTTCCGAAATCTTTCACTTGCTCCACTATGATCTCCTTCAGAGTACTTATACTTTCTTTCATTGTAATCATTAGATTCATCAAGATGAAAAGAACTAAATGCAGATTCAACTTTATTTACCAAAGATCCATTGTTATCAAAATTACTTAACTCAAATGCATGTAGCTTACCAATAGTAGCATCCAAGGAAACTGGCATATTAGGTACAGACCTCAATTCATTGATTGTTGAGACTTAGATTGCATAAGCTGGTAGAAGGGTTCTTAACAACTTACTTGTTATATCTTTTTCTTCAATAGTTCCACCTGCTCCTTTCATTTGATTGACAATTTCCTTTAGTCTTGTATTGTACTGAGTTATGTTCTCACCTTCATTCATCCTCATGGATTCAAGATGTCCTCTTAAACTATCTACTTTTGCTCTTTGAACATGTTCATCTCCTCCATATACTGATATGAGCTTATCCCACATTGCCTTTGCATCATTGCAGCCTTCTAGATCATTAAACTCTGAATCGGTCAATGCAGATGTTATTTCAATCATTGCTTGAATATGTTCTTGCTTTGCCTTTATCTCTTCCATAGTCAATGGATAGGTGCTCGGTGTGACAAAATCATTCTCAAGATAGTATACAGCATATTCTCCAACTACTGATAGATGTAGCTTCATCCTTTTCTACCATGTAGAGAAACTTGACTTGTTCAGCTTTGGTGCATCCCTCTTATACATCTTTGGATCTTTAACTCAAGTGCCTTTAAACTTTCCATTCAGAGTCCAAAGCTCTGATACCAATTGATAGTTCTGATACTTAATATAGTATAGATCTAATAGCCAACAAGATGAGGGGGGGGGGGGGGTGAATCATACAAACTTAACCATCCATAAAAACATCAGATTCAACCTCGGTAACATATATATCAGTCATATAACCAAAACTATCAAACATGCAAACTCAAAAGCATATGAACAATATAAACCTCATAACACCAGATTTAACATGGAAACCCAAATAGGGAAAAACCACTGTGGGATTTCAGACCCACTAAGAAATATCCTCTTCTAGAGTATGCTCGATTAAAAGCAAATCCTGTTAAAGATTACAAACACATTGCTAGATGTGACCCAGTTAAGGGATTTCCCTCAGATCTGTTAGGATCTTCACTTTGTTAGAAGTAACCTTGTCAAAGGATTTCAAACACTCAATCAGAATGTCACCTTGCTAGAGGATTCACATATAAGACTATTAAGTCCACTCGGTTAAGAGATTTTCTGTCACTTTCACAAAATAACAGTAATAAAAATCTATCTGCAACTTCACATCTAAAATGCTAAAGTAGATTCTTATTTGTTCAATACAATCGAGACATAGAACTAATCTTGTCTATCTACTGGGCTTCTATACTCTATTATTCTAATAGGTCTTCAAGCTTCTGTGCTCGGTAATCACTATGTAGCATCCCTATGCATACACTTGCCTGCATGCATTGTTTATCAATAGTTTCCTATTTATAAACAATTAGGTAACCACTTAATCTCCTTGATCACATTTCCCATGATCAATCATAGCCATCAGATCTTCAATCTTGTCCAGGGTCAATGCATCTTTCGATCTGAAAACATTTTACCCTGCCTTGAAACTTGCATAATAGTCTTGGAACTTGTGCCAGGGTATTGCGGTTCAATCTGAGTTGTAGATCTTCATGCCGACTTTCCATTGCCTTAGATTCGTTAACAAACTTCTTCCATGGCTTACCAATCATTAACCCGCTCCATCTCACCAGCTTCTTTCATTAAATACAACATGTAAACATTTAATGCATTCTGTTATAGCTCAGTTACAACTCGGTAACAACTCAGTGAATACTAAACTTCACTCGGTAGACATTCCACCTTCATTAACTGATAGCGATAACCTTAGGGTTTACCGACTAGGTTCCTTAGGGTTTACCGACTAGGTTCCTTAGGGTTTACCGACTAGGTTCTTTGGTTGATAACATAGTATAGTATTAACCTTTACATTTTACAACATATGTATGATGTTAAAACAATCTAAAACATCATGATCTCATCATTGTCTGACTCGGTAGTAGTTGCCCATTGAATATCTTATTCATCTCTTTATTAATCATAATCTTTCCTATGTCTTTTACCGACTTCTTCATAATCTTCATATCATACTTCTCAAGATATGGCAACATCATATTGAATTAGAAAATAAATTTCTTAACATCAATGAAAAAATAATAATATCAAGATAGTAAAACATCTTTAATTAGTTATATCCATAATCATCAACAACATTCTCAATATCCTTATTGAAATGCCAACAATCTTTCATTGTCTGTTATAATGCAATATTGCCAACACTTACTCTCATGTTCCCATAGCCAAACATTTTGATATTGCATATTTGCTTTTCCTGCTCTCTAGTTTTTTATTTGATCTTTACACATTGTTTTTTCTCTTGTCATTGATTCTTTTGTGTGTTGGCTTGTAAGAAATGAAACTCACACAACTTCGGGAATTACAGTGGCACTAAAGTAGGATTTTAGATTTTTCACTAGCCACATCTTCACCTAAGAAATGACAATAACTTAGGGAAATTGATTAAGTGTGAGAGATATAGTAATCAAAAAATGCTCGTATCAAGATACAACAAGTGATTCTCTTCCTAGATTGAGTATGCATCCAAGCCAAAAGATAGTGTCAAAGAGGAACAACCTTGGATTCTAAAGCATTTCATGATTATATATCTAGGAAATGGACTAGACATAAGATTGAGTGTGGGAAAGAATGTGATAAAATAACACAAATGCCTATTTCAAGATGAAGGATTTATGTAAAGGATTGAATGAGAGGGATGGAAGGATGGAAAATAGGTGTTGGATAATAGATAGGATGTTTGAAGATTTGAGCAAGGATAGATGGATATGTCTTCAATATCAATCTTGAAACACACCTTGAGAGGTGGAGGAGTGATGGAGTAAAAGTAGATTTTAGATTTTGAGATTTTCAGGGAGAGGTGGATGTGGAATTTGGGACATCAGAACCCAAAATGGATGAAGAAGATGATGGAAGAATATATTTGGAAAGTGGGATATGTGTAGATAGACAATTGAGGGAAGCATTTGGGATAGAAAGTTTAGATGCCAGTTTTGATTTTTCTTTGGAATGCAATTATTTTAGGGGAATCGACATTGATTTTGGTTTTTCTTTTCTTTCTGGTTCTTTGGAACGCATTGCTTCTATGAGCAATTTAGGAATCCACATAGGTTTGGATTTTTCTTTTCTCATAATGGGCCATTGTAGCCTTTTGGATATTTCTTTCTTCTTTAGGATCATATTTAAATTTTATTTGATGTCTTTTAGATGGGACATGTTGATCTTTTAATGTATGTGGATTTTTGGACTTGTTGAATTTATTCTTGCCAACCAAATTGCTTCAAAAGGGAATGGGATTCATGGATAGACAAGAATGATATAGAGGTAGTTTTGATGGGCTAATCTTAGTAGATGGTTGGAAGGTGCTCGAAGATGTGTGCTTTTGATGGTCTCAATTGGACTTTGAGATAGGGATCATATGAATAGTAGATGGAGGGATGTAGGGTCCTAATATGGATGGAAGGGAGGAAGGCTTTGATTTTGGGATAAAAGGACCCAAAATGGATTTGAAGAGTGAAGGAGGATAGTTATGTTGGGATTTAGAAAAAGGCATATGGGATTTAGAAGAAGGTATGGAAGAAATGACAAGATCATGAAGTAGACCGAATCAAGATTCATGAACCACTTGGATAGATGCAATGAGATCTAATGGAAGATTAGGACCATGAGAGGGATAAGAAGGAATAATCAGGTCTTTAGGTATTATAGGAGGACTATTACATGGAGGTGAAGGGAATCTCTAATCTTGACTTGGAATAGCAGCATTGGATTTTGTGCTTTGCTCTTGATGTTAAATTAGATCATTGGAGTATGGGATGTGTTCTTGATTTTGAATTAGATCATTGGAGGAGGTGAAAGGGATATTATGATCTTGCTTAGGAGGTGGATGTTGAATGAGACTGGGAAAGACACTTTGTTCTGGAGATGGAAGGTGATCTTCTTGTATGGAATACAAAAGAATGAGGGGATCATCATAAGATTCTTAATAGGTGGGATCTTGATAAAAAATGGGTAGGATGGAAGGGTTTGTTCTTGATGTTGATTTATTTTAGGATTCATTTCTTTTGACATTGGATTATCCTCTTGACATAGGGTATGATTTTGGATATGCATGGGAGACTCTTGGAAGGTTTCAACACTTTGGCCTAATGGGAAATGATTTTGAATGAGACTCTCTATAATAGGAGTATATGGTGTGATTGGGTCTTGAATTTCTAAAGCATGGAAGGGACTTGCATCATGAATTGTATTAGCTTGGAAACTTATTGTGGATAGCCTTTGGGAGGTTGAATTATTAGATAAAGGGGGTGTCGATTACTCTTGTGTGACTTCATGGTATGAGGAAATGGCGGAAGATATGGAGGCTACTTGAGATGCAAAGTCTTGATGGGAAGAGCCATTGCTAGACATTGGCAAATGACCTTATTGCATGATAGGTGACACATTGACCATGTTCGATTGATGTCCAAAGGGTGATGTGTTTATAAATACACTTGCATTCATGAGGGACACCCTTGGTGGTGTATTTGAAGACATAGGAGGATATTCACAAACATGTGATGTGACTAAAGGAAAATTTGATTGTGTAATTGGTTGTGACCCTGATAGTGGTTGACTTGTTTGTTGTATTGGTTATTGGACTTGCATTATTGGATGTGCTTGTTGTTGATATTGGTTTGTCATGTTTATTTGTGTGAGAATAACTTGTATGTCTGATTGCATAATAAGAGCTTGCACATCAACTATCTCTAAGTTTGTATTGGGGCCTCTAAATTTTTGAAATAGTTTGGACATCTGGGATCTACTCTCTTCACTTTTTTTAACCTTTTGTTCCAAGATCTCTATTTCTTGAGCTAGCTTCTCTTCAAGTGATGGATAAATAGGTATTATGACACTTGTATGTTCTTGATAAGTTTGATGCACATTTTGGGACATGTATATGTTGGATTGAGATGATTGATTGTTTGGTTCCAATGACATGGTCCCATGAAAGTTGGAAGTTTGATAAGGTTAATATTGTATCCTAGAAGTTTGAGAGCTTGTTCCAACCATTGCACTATATGCCAATTTTTTCTGGATTTTCAAGTTTAGGGATGAAATGCAATGCAACTAAAGGATGAAAGTGCAACCCTATTTGTTTGGATTTTGAGAATTTTGAAAAAGGACAAATGCAACTGAGGGTGACAAATGCAACCTATGTTTTTGAAATCTTTGACAAACTGGATTAAGGAATGACAAGATGAAATCCTAAAGAATGACAAGACAACTTTGGATTTGGACTAGGGAACAACCTAATTTTGGAGATAATACAAAATGGAGACAATGATTTGACCCTATGCCTTATGAGGATGAAGACTATGCAAGGACATAAATTGGGATTATGATGACTGTGCAAGGAATTTTGTAAATATTATGATGACTATGCAAGAAATTATGTGAGGATTATGACAGCTATGCAAGTGAAGATGACAAACTTGGGATTGATGCAAAAATGAGGATGAAGACAAGACCTATGCATATACTATAAGGACTAAGGAAAAGACCACATAAGGATTGAAAATGAACTATGCAAGACTAAGGAAATATGGACCATGAAATGATAATATGAGGACTAAGGATGGACAATGAAGGCTAAGGACTTAGGATGAGTTATGCAACCTATTGGACTTAGGATCACAAAGAGTATAGTGTTATTTCCATTTCTTGGAAGTGTGACTCAAGTTTGGTTTCTGCATTGATCAATTTTGTTGAGGTAAGATTATTTTGGTGATAGATTTTTTGACTTTTAAAAACAGTTTGTGAAAAATTATGGCCAATGTAATTTGTTCTAACGGACTCTAAAAACAACATTTCACAAGGAAGGGCCTGAATTATCCCATAATAAGACCGATGCTATACTAGTTTGGAACATACAATACACAAACAATCACAATAGAAAAAACCTAGGTTGGATAGAGGAAACTGTTCAATGGGGCCCTCGCAGCAAAATACCGAAACAAGATGGATAGTTAGAGAGTCTAGAAGCACTGGCTCCACTCCACGACACACACTTCTTGGGCATGTCAGTCTCTCTTACTTTGAAGATCTATAGATCTTATAATCATGTATTTTATGTCTCATTGTGCAAGGTACATGGAGGGTATCTATGGGGTACGATCCGCACTCCCAGAACCAATGAACATGTTATTTTGGGCTATTACTTTAGTCCTTATTGTAATTTCAAGGGATCTCGATCCAACAATGGATTCTTGAAGAAAGCCACTTAAGTATTTAACTAAGCTTATCAATGTAGAGGTGGTCTCCACATACGAATTCACTCAATACTCTAGCCGCCTAACCAGTATATTTATATAGCAGCTCAAAAAACCCACTCGAGAGTACATTAGGAGAGATCATATCCCCAACGCATCTCAATTCAAGATACCACTATGAGGTGATGAAATCCTCATCAGCAATAGCCCTCAACTACTAAAAATAAAAACATGAGTGTTGTTATCACTTTTACCAATCTCCCAAGACCCCAAAGGCGGGTGGAATAGTACTTCGTGCAATGATGGGTCCACCCAAGATAGAGAGAAAGCACTCTAGAGTTCTTTTCCTTTTAAATATTGTAGTATGTGAGCTATTCTAAATATAAAGCAAACACATGTCAATTTTAAACCCAAAATCCAAATGTGAGATATGCAAGTACATGTCCATTTTAAACCATTCATTCAAGAGTGTGTTTTGGATTCTTTTTAAGCACCAAATCGAAAGATTTAAACATACATGTCCATTTTTAAAACCCAAATCCAAATATTTTGCTAAATCTAAAAATCCTGCAACCACACATTAGTAGTTTGATAAAAAAATCTTCAATCAGTCGTGTCTTCCTTGTTTATTCCTCGCCACACACTACAAACAGAGCATAAATAAAACCAAAAAATCTGAAAACAGAAAAAGATGACAGAAACAAAAAATTCCAAAATACTTAGTGAATGTGAATCATATTCCAGTCGAATGCAAATTACTATATGATCAAATGCAGATTTTTGTCATGTCAACTGCAAAATTTTGTCTACGCACATGTGGCTCAAAGTCTGATCAAATGTAGTATCATGTCTAAGTGAATACGAATTGATAATAGATAGAGAGAAATTTGCAAAATAGAGGATTAATTTAAAATGATATTACCCATGACCTCGATTTCATCAAATATCTCAAATTTCTCTAGGTATTCAGATAGAGGAACTAGTTCTTCTAGGTTTTGGATTCTTCTGTATGCCTTGATTATTTGCTAATGAGCTCTTCATTGTCTTCTATTCTCTGATTTCCTTATTCTTGCACCAGAGATCTTGAATGTTACCTTCTCTGTCATGAGATCAAATGCATTTCACATAGAAAAATAAAAATTTCCAGATTTCAAAATAAATTTGTGGGTTAGAAGTGCAAATAGATCGAAAACAAAAATGATAAAAGAAATTGAAAGTGTGATGAATCTCAACGAATGTGTATCATCTTCAAAGAAAATGCGAATTTCAATATGCTTGAATGTAAACGTTGGTCAAGGTGAATGCGATTTTTTGCTTGAACAAATGCGCAACGAATCGTGTTTGTCCATACCGAACCTGCAAAAAACACAAAAATAATGCCAAAAAGGTTAAAAGTTGTTGTTTCACATCACGTTCGCCATTTTTTTCATGCTTAAAATCATTATGCTAAATAGGAAATAAGGACAATCATGAAATCCTTAACTATTAAATCACTCCTAAACATAAATCAATAGAAATGAATGCATAAATGAAATAAATTAAACAATTAAAACTCCCTCATTCTACATTATAGCTTCCATTTTTCTTCTCATATTTGTGGTATGGTGGCTCTTAGATATCATACTAGTAACCTGCAAATGGCACAAAGATTTTGAAGATCATGATTGTTTGAAATGGAGAAATGAGTTTGAATTTATAGATTTTTGAGACAAATTGGGTAAGATATTGAACTAAAGTGTTGATTGATAGTTAAACTGATTTGATTGATAAGTCAACTCATTTTGACTGATCTGTTAAGTGGATTTTTTGGATAGATAACTCAATTGATTGCCTAGTCAATGAGATAGATTAGCTATTTAACTCGATTGATTGAAGAGAAGACTGAATAGATTGAAGAGATGGGTGAATGGATTGGTTAGTCCAAAAAAGGTGATTGGGAGTTAAAAGTGGAGATTGGAGGGTTAACTAAGTTAACTGATTTGATCAATCAGTCATGATTTCAACATGTGCTAAAGGATTTTGAAATGAAATTCAATTTCATTCCTGATTTAAATTTGAATTTTGACCTTCGAATCATGAAATTTATTGAAATGGGATGAAATTAGAATTTGGTGAAATGTGAATTTGGGAGAAATGAAATTTGATTGAAATCAGTTGAAATCCGAATTTGGGGATTTGGAAGAATAAGTTAATTATTTATATAATTTAAATAAAATTATTTAATCATTAGAAATGGAAATAATTAAATAATAAAGATTATTTAATTAAGTAAATAAATTGTATTTAAATAAATAATATTTAATTAATATTTGAGAAAGACTTAAATGATGAATTGGTTAAAGAATGAAAACTGAATAATTAGTAAGATGGATAATGATGATTAAATTAATTTAAAAGAATTAAAGAATTATTTAACTAATAGGATGAATAATTAGTGCATGATTGATAAAAGATTTTTAGTTGTCTACAGTTGCCACTAGCCCAAAACTCATTAACATCCTCACAACAATAGTATTAGGCTCCTCCAAAATAACATGACAAGTTCCCTAGGTACTCTTGGTTGTAAAAGATTATTTTTTAAACTTAACCACAACTTAAAGTTCTAGGCACACAAGCTAAAAAATGAAGATAATAATTACTACTTGGGAGCCCATTAATGCTCGGAGAGTTTTACCCAATGGAGGGTGGCCAAACCTACAATATAGGGACCTCTTCTCACTATGACATTTATATCTTTCACTTCACAAATTTCATGTCTCTATGATTATATAATTTTGATTGTTTAATTCCTTTGTGGGATCACATGAAACTATCACATCTCAATTCTTTTACTTGCATTATTAGCACAATAAACTAGTTGAGACTATGGTTAATTAGCTAATGATTGTTTGATTAAGAATTAAATGTCTTAAATTAAATGCTATTTTAAAATGCATGAAAATTTGACTTGAATGAAATTAAAATTGAAATTGATATTGAAATGGTGTGCTTTGGCTATGGCTTTATGGACTAACCTATTGACGATAATATGAGTGGGAGTGTGTGCAACAACGTGTTGAAGGTCCAAGATCTTGGCTACAGTACAAGTGTTCTAGCTACCCAACAATGATTGACATGATAGAAAATCGATGCACACACACACACACACACACACACACACACACACACACACACACACACACACACACACACACACACACACACACACACATGTAGTTGTATACATGTAGCATTCTAAATGATTTAGTATTAAATTTTATATTATTATGATGCATAGTTTCATTTGAATGTTATGTTTAAATGTTGATTATGGGTATGTAATTTGTTTACATCGCATTGTTTTAAATGGCTAGTTAGTTACAATAAACCACCTTCCTAATTTTATGTCATTTCTCTCATATGTTGCATAATTGTTTTCTTAGTAAAATAAAAAAAATTATTTTTTTAATGCAAATATATTCTATCTAAGATTATATATATATATGTACATGTATATACATATATGTAAATTAGATATATAGATATTATAATGAGCTATATATGTAAAAGCTTAATTATTTTTTTAAAAAACTTGTACTTCTTTTATTGTTAATGATCAAACATTATAGAGGCACCAAAATGACGATTTTCATGAAATATAAGTCATGCATAGTGACAAATTTTAATTCAGAGGAAGAAGTTTTATTTTGACAATGACTGAACTCTTCTTTTTGGCTTGATAAAACATATGTATAACCGAATTTGGGGTAGAGATTATGTATAAAAGTCAATGCAAGCGCTTTGATCTATTACCACGTGAAGGCACTAAAATCCAATTGGCAACATACAATAAACTAGAGATTACCTTCTAAATTTTCTTTGCAAACTTTATATTTGGTATGAGAGACTAAGTTGTACTATTATTTATCTCGTTCTCATGCGCTAATACCTAGATCAAACACAACTTTATTTAAGATGTATTTGACTTTTTATGTAAATATTAAGTTTTTATATTTTATCTTATATTAATGCAAATTTGAGTTTTTTGGTGATATAGTTTAAGGAGAGAGAATCTTATCGATACTTGTTTCCTAAGCTTTTCTTAAATTGTATGACTTTGGGACATAATCTTATAACATTATATTTTTGAGGATAGGTTTGATAAACTTGAACAATAAACTTGAAGGTTAGATATTATGGAATCATCTTAATGCAATAACATGTTGACAAGTGACATACTCTTGTACTAGGTTTTTCTCATAGCTTGATCCTTATTAATCTTATTTTCACTCACATTGATTCTAATTTCCATAGATTTAGTCCTTACCTTGAGATCACCACCTTATCTCTATAGATTAGTTATGTATGATTCATGATTGATATAAGTCAATCAAAAGGACTCTAAGAATAATCCCTAAATCTCAAACCTTCGAGTTTAAATTCAAACTTTCCTACCGCCTTCTACTAGTTGTTAATGAACTATATATAGAAATTATTAAATCCATTTATATGGTAGAAGAATAAAGACTTTGATTAATTAAATAACTTCGTACTTAATTAATTATCTCTAGACCAAATTTTAGTGTATGCATTTTTCCCCTCTTTGAATTGATGTGGGACAACGCATTGGTTCAAAGAAAAATTTGATCAATGCCCTAGATGCACTAGATACTGATAAAAATGTTGATATTTTGCCCTAGATTTCAAAAATTGTGTGGTTATGAGTGTATGCCCCTCGAGAGATGAATTGAAGAATTTACTAATTTTTAGGATGTTTTGATGTTTTGGGGGATTTTTATGATTTTTATAAAAAAAATTGAATTTTTTTTTATTTTGTTAAATTTTAAAAAATTTATGATCAATTCATCTCCCAATAGAGGGAAGAAAATTAAATGGATTTGAAAAATTATTTAATTTGAAAAATAAAAACAATGCCACTTAATTCACTTTTTCATTTACCTTTTAAAAGGGGTAAAGTTAAAATCATTTACCATTTACCTCATTAGCATTTTGCAAATTTGAGATTTTTTTGGAGCTCTGAGACAACATGGTGATCTCTCAATAAAACCATCAATCTGAGTGCATGCAGCGATATTAGCAACCTCTAGAGTACGGGCCTCCGATACGTAAATCGGGAAACCTTCTTGTGTGATTTTTTTATCAAATTTTTCAGCATAGTTTTTGGATTGTCCATGCATTTTTAATGGTTTAGCATTTTAGGATTCTCCTTTAGCATTTTAGGTTAGGATTTTAGCATCTTTGGTCCCCAAACTAGCATTTTTAGCCTGTCTTTTAGTGTTTTTAATAGACAATCTAACCCACCTACCTGCACTTTATCCTCATTTAGGCTATAGATTTAGCATTTCATGTCCTTTTTTAGCACTATCAACTATTTTGGCATTTTGGGGTTATGCTTTAGCGCTTTTAGTCCGTGCGCTAGTATTTTCACTCCGCAAGCTAGCGTTTTCAGCTTTTTAATGCTATTTGTCATTGTTTTAGTGTTTAGATAAGGTAGCTTAGCGTTTTAGCTGTAAAATTATTAAAATTTAATTTTTCATCTCCTTGTTCGATTGATTTCGATCAGTCTTGAATACCTGTGTTGTATATATGTCAATAAGATAGATGATAATGACCTCATGATAAATGAGAGTTGATGATGAAAACTCAACGAGGTTGATCGAATCTCACCTAAATTGAGTATATTGACAGATTGATTGACAGATAGATTGATAATTCAAAACTGATATTATGATTTCAATATAATAATAGGCAGACTTAGGTGTTCTTCAGTCTCGACAGAAATTCCCGAAGAGCTAGCAGTTGATACCACACCTTAGATAGGTGGAGCTTGACCTTATTGATAGATGTGAATTGTCCTCGTTAATCGATATACCCCAGTATATGATCAACCAAGGTTTGTTGACTGCCTTAGCTGAGAGGTGGCACAGTGAACATAACACCTTCCACTTACCTACTAGCGAGATGATAGTGATGTCGGAGGATGCCTACGAGATCTTACGGATTCCAGTGGTACGGGATCTTATTTTCTACGATTTGATCAAGTAGGGTGGGACATGCACTAAGGAGGATATTCCATGATGACCACATTTGTGCATACGACATTTTGTGGTAGGAGATACTCGATTTATCGTATGCACCACTTCCTTCTATTCTTTTTGGATTCATCGGAGGATTACTTTGTCTTGATCATAGGTCAAAGGGATTGTTTGTTGGTTAGGGTTTCTTATTAGAGCATATGATCACATAGTGTACATGGTTTTCCTAGGGTTCTTGTATGCTTTCCCACCTATATCATGATTTGCACAAGGTGGTGTATCTTGGAGCTACTAGCTTGTCGACAGTAGTTACTTTGTTACAGATTTGGGCATGGGAACAAATGGACATCACTAGACCATTGGCAAATAGGGATCAATAGGTAAGGAGTCCATATGTCTATGGTTATACAGGTGTTTTTATCCAGTAAAAGCTGGGCAAACTTCAGTACTGGTGGTGAGCACTGGATAAATTGGATATAGCTATCTAGAGGTCATATCAAGACTGCAAGCCATAGGCAAATGATAGGCTCGAGATGCCTTATTTTTTATCTTCTCGGTTCCTTATTAGATCTACTCCATATGTTATTGAGAACTTCATTGTGACATGAGTGTTGAGGCAATATGGCAGAGTACAAGGACCTCTACAATGTACAAAACTCTATAGAGCACCTAGGCAGACGGATGATGGAGGACAGGGAGGTGGAGATGGAAGAGATGGCAGAGATGGGGGACAAGGAGGAGATGGAGGCAGCGGTGGTGGGTTGGTAGTAACAATAGGTACAGCTAGTGCCAATAGCTCAAGGCCACATAGAGAGTTACCTGTTGATTGGGAGGTATGAGTGGTTCACAAGAGGAGTGTTGGATATTGTTGGATGTTTGGGTGATCACTATAAATATGTGCTTTAATGATATCAGAGAGATGTGTTGTCATTGTTGTCAACATATTTTCTCTGTCTAGTACAATGTTGCAGCAAAGTTTAGTTAGTTGGTTGATGCTTTGTATTGATGATCAATGTGTGTGGATTAAAGGGTTTAAAGATAAGTATCTATAGTTGATTCAATGCAAGATTCAGAGATCCACATGAATATTTGAGTGAGTTATGAGTATCTATGTTGTGACTAGTTTTTCTGTTGTTCAGTGTTCAGTATTTTGATTTACATTGCTCTGCATTGTAATATCTTGATCTACGGATTTGGGAATATGTTTGGGATGTCGATGTGTGTCCTCAATTCAAGTGGCTCATGATTTGGTGCTCTGCAATTGATTTTTCCAAGTTGACAGTCATTTCAGTGAATATTCTTGAAGTTTGATATGATGATGATATGATTCTTGTAATTTGAGTTGGTGTGGATATTGTTGCAGTAATTCAGGATGCTTGTGGATGTTTCTAGATCATGTGCTATTCTTGTTGGTGGTCTGCATTGATCAGTGAGCATGTTATTGGTGATTTTCTTTGATCCAATGGTGTTCTTCATGTTCTTGGCCGACATGGTGATTATAGCATGTTGCAGATGATTGGTTCTTAATTCTTGGAGGTGTTTCATATTCGAGGTGGTGATTTAGGTCCATGCTATGTCTTAGCCAACATTATTTTGGTCTGCATATGTTATTGTAGCATGTATGGTTATATTTTATAATTAAGTGGTGTGTGTTGAGTTGACCTTGATGATATTGGTCCAAGGTTGATGTCATGTATAAATAAATGTAAAATATGTGTAACTGAGTATGATGTGGATGTGTGTAATGTGAAAATAATGTATTAATCATTCAAAAGCAGGGTGGAAGTGTGGAGAATTGTGAGAGATGTTATGTGCTTAACCGAAACTATAGTCAGACATTAATGATGCTATTTCTCAGTTCATGATTTTCTTAAAGTGATCTGAATTTGTTTGTAAGGCAGTGAGCCTTCCTAGGGTTGTTTCCCTTTGTTGTTTTTTTAGCAATGAGCTATAGGCGGTGTGCCTAAATGCATGTGCATTCCCCATTGTAATATTTCATATACTTCTAATAGGGTATCATCATATTGTGGGTAGGTTCCCGCCGTGATTTTTCCCTTGATCAGGTTTTCCACATCAAAAATATTGGTGTTATGTGTGTTCATGTTGTGTTGATGATTTATGTTTTCATTCTTAATTATCAAATCTGAGATTATTATAAGTTTTTGTAAGGTTTGGTAACAACTAATTCACCCCCCCTTATTTGTTTGCCCTATTTTCATCAATTAGTATCATAGTAGGTTCCTCTATAGAAGTTTAACAGCTTGAGGTGATCATGGATGGCAACTTATAAGAAGGAGAGTCTGATATTTGATGGAACAAATTATTTTCTTTCGAAGAACTAGATGGAGTGTCACTTGAGATGCATTGGCGAAGATTACTGGAGAGTTACTAAAGCAAATATACTATTCTTGCAAATGGTCTTTCAACTCCAGATGAGACTAAGGAAGCTAAATATAATATCAGGGCCAAAGAAGAATTGTTGAGTGCTCTGATTGATTCTGAAATGACAAATGTCATGGAATTGCAGATTACTCTTGAGATCTCGAAGAAATTGGAAACCTTATATGAAGGAGACAACTATGTGAAGATTGCTAAATTGCAAAGTCTGAAAGGAAAGTATGACATGTTGAGGATGGACGAAGATGAGAACATTACTTCTTTAATGTAGAAGGTGAATGAATTAGTGTGCAATATCAAATGTGTCGGTGGAAAGTTGGAAGAGTCAAAGATTGTTGATAAAGTGTTCAGATCCCTACCTGTATCCTACAAACATAAACTTGCTACTATTGAGGAGATCTAGACTGTGATTAATGTGACCAGAGACATGTTGATTGCTAATCTACCAACCTTTGAATTGATTGAATTTGGTGATTCTCTTCCTTAGGTAGAATATGCATTCAAATCCATTGTTTATGGGAAGGATAAGCAAAGATATGATCCGGGTGAAATTTCTTCAAGGAGGATATCTAAATATGAGAAAGAGATGAAGGAAATTGAAGAAGAAGAGTGAGAGCTTGAGGTGTTTGAAGAAATGATTTCCAGAAGATTTCCTAAGGGAGTCGGTAAGTATGAAGAAAATTTGCCTCTTAAATGTTTTTCATGAAATAAGACAGGACATTTTTCTTCAAGGTGTCCAGAAAGAGTTCCTAAGAAAACCTATAAGCCTAAATTTTAGAAGAGATGTTATTATGTTGCTGATGAAGGTGTGACAAATGATGAATCTAATAAAGGGAATTCAAGTGATAATGAATGGGTGTTCATTGCTATCAAGGAAGATGATCCAAAACCTACTGATTCTACTACTTGTATTAATGAGGAAAGAGCTTTGGCTACACAAGTTGAGGAAAAAAATGAATGGGTGATTGACAGCAGATGCTCTTATCATATGATAGGTGATAACAAAAAATTTGTGAGCTTGGAAAAGTATGATGGTGGTGTTGTTAGGTTTGGTGATGATAAAGCTGGTATAATCCATGGTAGAAGTTCTATTTTTTTTTATGGTAAGCACAATACTGATTATGTCTTATATGTAAAAGGCCTAAAGCATAATCTTCTGAGTGTTTGATAGATGGTTGATAAGGGATATGATCTTCAATTCAAGAATGGGAAATGCATAATCTTAAGTAGCTCCAGAAATGAGATTGCATCAGGTAAAAAGACAAAAGGTAATATCTTTCACTTGAATGATGCTGTTAAAAGTTGCTTGATTGCTTAGATTGATGAAAGTTGGTTGTGGCATAGAAGGATGTGTCATGTACATTTTGATAGCATGATTAAGATAAGTTCTACTTTGGCAGTAAGAGATCTTCCTAAATTGATGAAGCCTACTAACTCTATATGCAAAGAATGTCAATTGGGGAAGCAAGCCAGAGTTTCTTTCAAAAGAAAAGAATTTTTCTAATGGATTGTTGGATCTTGTGCATACTGATTTGTGTGGTCCCTCTAGAGTCATAAGTTTGCAAGGAGATGGATATTTCATGTTGTTGATTGATTATTATTCTAGGATGATGTGGGTTACTTTCTTAAGGGAGAAGTCTGAAGCTTTAGAGAAATTCAAGATTTTCAAAGCTATGGTTGAGAAAGAGACACGATTGAATTTGAAGTGTCTGAGATCTGACAGAGGTGGTGAATTCATCTCTGGTGAGCTCAACACATTCTATGAAGTGCATGGGATAAAGAGATAGTTATCTACTCCGAGAAACCCTCAACAAAATGGAGTTGTGGAAAGGAAGAACAAAAAAATTTAGGAAGTTGCTAGGACAATGATTATTGAAGGAAATGTTTTGCATGTCTATTGGAGAGAAGTTGTGATTACTGTTGTTTACACTCTTAATCAAGTGCATATCAAAGGTGACACCAGTAAGACTCCTTATGAATTATGGTTTGGTCATACTTCTACTGTTATATATTTCATCATTTTTGGAAGTAAATGCTATATCAAAAGGGATGAAGATTTAGGAAAGTTTGATGCTAGATATGATGAAGAAATCTTTGTTGGTTACTCTACTAAAAGAAAGGCCTACTAGTGTTATAATAAGAGATTGAGGAAGATAGTTGAGAGTGCTAATGTCAAAGTCGATGAAGGTATGGAAAAATAACCCAAATCCTCCAGATATTATTCAGATGATTAGAATGAGAACTCTGATAAAGGTAAGCAAGTTCAGACCTAGAACCAAGTTCAAATTGCTATGGTGAATCCAATGACTCAAGGTGAAGGAAATAGTACAAGTGCAAAAGAAAGAACACAAGAGTCTAAAAATCAAGAAAATCCTAAGACTCCCAGGAATATAAGATTGAATCATTCAGAAAATAAAATTATAACAAATAAAAATAAAGGTGTACAGACTAAGAGAAAAATTGTAGAAGATCAAGTTGAGTATTGTTTGATTTCAAATATTGAACCTAAGGATGCGAGTGAAGCATGTAAAGATAATCATTGGTTGAAAGTGATGGAAGAAGAATTGGATCATATTGTTCAAAGAATAATACATGGATTCTGGTACCTAGACCAAAAGACAAATGTTATTGGAACAAAATGGGTTTTTTGAAATAAATTGAATAAGGAAGGTGGAGTTGTTAGGAATAAAGCTAGACTTGTTTGTAAAGGATATTCACAAATGGAAGGAATTTATTTTGAGCATACTTTTTCTTCGGTGGCAAGAATTGAGGTTGTGAGATTATTTCTTTCTTATGTTGTTTACTGGGATTTCAAAGTCTATTAGATGGATGTCAAGTCAACATTTCTAAATGGTGAGCTTGAAGAAGAGGTGTACATTGAGCAACCAGATGGATTTCAATTGACTCATAAAAAAGATGTGGTTTTCCAATTGAGGAAAGCTTTGTATGGATTAAAGCAAGCTCCCAGAGCTTGGTATGCTAGATTGGATAAATATATGTTGAAGCTTGGATTCAACAAAGCTACTGTTGATAGTAATTTGTATTTCAAGATTGATCATGATAACATTTTGATTGTTGAAGTTTTTGTTTATGACATTATTTTTGAAAGTAATGATACTTTGAGTAAGAAGTTTGCTGATGAGATGTTGAATGAATGTGAGATGTCTATAATTGGTAAAATGAAATTCTTTTGGGGATTGCAAATTACACTATCAAAAAAAGGTATTTTCATATCTCAATCAAAGTATGTGAAGGAATTATTTAGGAAATTTGGATAAGATGATTCAAAGCTAGTTGAAACACCTAGTTTAACCAGATGTAAGCTGACTAAGGATGATGATTCCTCTAAAGAAAATCAGACCAGATATAGATCTATGATTGGCAGACTATTATATTTGACTCAGACTAGACCAGATATCATGATTGATGTTTGTCTTGTTGCTATATTTTAAGCTCGTACTAAGGAATCTCATGTTGTTGTTGTTAAAATAATCTTTAGATATCTGAAAGGAATTGTCAATTTTGGTTTATGGTACCCTAAAGATAATGATTTCACTTTGAGTGCTTTTAAAGATGTTGATTGGGCAGGTGATGTTCATGACCAGAAGAGTACTAGTGGTGGTGCATTTTTTTGAGGTAAGAGATTGGTTTCATGGTTGAGTGAGAAGTAGAATTTCATTTCCTTATCTGTTGGAAATTGACACTCATCCGACAAGGGTTTATGGCATTATGGGTTGTCATTGATGGCAACTCATCATCTCAGGGTAAATGGTTTCATTGTTTGGTTAATCGCCATGGATTACACTAACTGGTATTGGTATTCACATTGTTTTACACTAGCACCAACATTCACTTCATCTCGGCTAAGTCTCCATCCCAGTAACTTGTCCTGATCCCAGTAACATGTATATAGAACCCAGTAATGAATAGGACCCAGCTAAGGAAATCTTTTCATCCCAATTATGTCTTCATGGATTTTGGTGGTAATGTGTGATGGTCGACATGGTCATTAGATTTATGTATGATTTTCAATATGTTTCGACAGCTGACTTGTTTATATTTCTTGTTGAAGTTGACATGGTTAAGTTAGAAGGATATTAAAGAAGATCACCTCAGTGATAGATCTGATATGTTAGATGGGATGCGAACTTTTGGTTGCGAATATTTTAGTGAGTTCTGGTATGGATTTTGGTATATGATTGGAAGTGACTATTTACAGTTTTACATGCACAACTTAACCAGTAGTAGAGCAGAGTATCATAAAACCAGAATACAGAAGAGGTTATCAAAGCATTCACTGAAACTTAACCAGCATGGTTAGATGCTATTTATAAGTTCATTTTCATTTGTAAACACTTGTAAATGTTATGTAAGTCAGTGAGACTTCCTATATTTTGTGTTTGAGTAGTGAGCTCTACGCGGTTGGCCTTTATGCATGTGCAAACCTTCTTATGTAATATTTATATACCTTGATCAAGTATATAGATATTGTGGGTATTAGCCCCACCGTGGTTTTTCCCTTTGTAGGGTTTTCCACATAAAAATCTTGGTGTTATGGTGTTGCCTTTCTTTGTGTTATTTGTGTTGGCATGATTGGCATAACTGATGATGCAAAAAGTTAAGTTTTGATGAAGAGATTGAGATTGATTGGCTTGATGACATTAATCATTTATTTATGTTGTCATTCATGGAAAATGATTTTTATGATTACTGATGCTTACTTATGTTGTATTTTATCATCTAAGTATTTTTGGTCTACCAGAAAAAGCTTACCGGTAAAGAATCAAGAAACTGGGAATTAGGACCTTAACCAATAAACAAGAAAATATTTTGATTTTATCTGATGATTGGTGATGATTGAAACTTTTCAGTTTGGAATGCAAGTTTGTAACATGTATCTGACCAGAACTGCATCATGTTGTGACAAATGGAAGTTATGTTTATAATTTATGTTGATTTTTTGCTAGGGTTTAAGAAGGGTTTAAGGATTGGTAAAGAATTCTCTTAACCAATGATGATTTTTGGTTTGGCGGTGATCTACATCAAGTGCAAATGTTTAAGATGATGTAGCACAACCTGCATGGAAAATTGAATTGTTGTTTTGGCACGTTTGAAGATGGAATTTCTTGGGAATCAACGAAGTGCTTGGAAGAATGTTTTGTGGATTAACAACCTATTAGATCGACTTGTTGTGATGAATTATGATCATTCTACGGTTAATATTGTCTTGTAAAATGTTGTAATGATCTGATATGATCCTTGATGATCTGTATTGAAAAATCTTGATGTATATGGGGTTTTAGCTACCGACCTAGTTGTAAAAGTTATTTATGTTGGTATAGATGTTGTTTCTTGTGTTAGTTGGTGGTCTTGAGAAGAGTGTGAAGCCAAACTAGAGTGTGAGAAGATCTTCCAAAGTGTTGTAGACTAAGAGCTTAATTGGATCTGATCAAGCAACCAGTTAAGTGCCAAAACCAGATCATTCATTGTTGTTTCCTTATAGTTGCAGCAGACAAAATCCCTTAACAGGGTAGGTCCTGATGGGCCTTATATTGTAAATCCCCTAATAGGGTGACTCAACATCTGAGTTATAAATCATCTTACAAGGTTGATCCTAACAGGTCAAAGCTCCTAATAGGGCTGAGGTAAATCCCTTAACCTGGTGACTCCTAATAGCATCTGCTCCTAACAAGGCATCTTTGTAAGCTCCTAACTGATCTAGGCTCCTAACAGGGCGCATTCCAAAAGAGTGCACAATTCTTGTGGGTTCCAATTCCCACCGTGGTTTTTCCCTATTTGGGTTTCCACATGAAAATCATGGTGTTCATGTGATGAATGTTTTGATGTGATGTTATGCTTTCCTTTCAGTCTATGTATAGTTAATGAATACTTAGTGAGCAGCATGGATATATCAATTTAGCAAATATTTATCAATAGATAATGGTATTGGTAAACAAGTTTATTGTTGGTTAATGTTTGATTTGGTGAAATTTTTATGAGTCTAAGTTTCTGATTTGAAATTGTTGTTAATATTGATTCACACCCCCCCCCAACTCTCAATATTAACTAGATCCTTTGAGATAAACAATTGGTATCAGAGCTTTGGTCCTCTGTGTGTAGAAAGCCTAACAACTTGAGGGAAATATCCTGAAGAAAGATGCTGAAGAAGGAGGGTCCCAAGTTTACCAAGGATAACTACTGGATATGGAGTGATTAGATGAAGATCTACATTAAAGGAATGGGTTCTCACTATTGGAATCATGTGGTAACGAAGTATGTTGCTCCTACTGCTATCCCCTTGACACTGGATGAACTTAAAGAACAATGAGAAAACATTCAGGCCCTTGAAGCGATTATAAGTACTCTGTCTGATTCAGAATATGTAGATGTTCATGGATTAGAGACTGCAAATGAGGTATGGGAGAAATTAAAATTAATTTATGGAGGAGATGAACATGTACAAAGGACAAACGAAGAAATTTTAAGAGGCAAATTTGATGATATGAAAATGGTTGAAGGTGAGAACATAGCACAATATGGTCAAAGGATTAAGGAAGTTGTAAGTGGTATAAGAGTGCCAAAGGTAAGATTGAAGATGATAATGTTGTTAGTAAAATTCTTAGAACTCTTTTAACATAGTATTCTATTAGAGGTTTTTCTATTCAAGAACTTGTAAGGAAGTTAAGTAGCGGAAACAACTTCCTACACTAACCTTGAGAGGAGGGTAATGCAAAACTTTTTCAGATCATTACAACAGTTATAGAAAATAGAAATAGATATAATAGCATCCATACCACAACACAGTGATTTACGTGGGGAAAACCCTTTCGGGAGAAAAACCCCACACTCCAAAAGCAACTCAATATTTTATTCAGCAATCAAAAATAGATTACAACATACTTGCAGAGCAAGCTCTTCGCAGGAGTACCACTAATCAGAGATTCAGAGGCAACTCAATAGCCATAAGACTCTTACACACAACCTCTATCTCACACACCTCATAAATAGGAGATACAATACAAGAAACCGTCAAACGGTATTACAAAACCATGGGCTAAAAACACCCAATAAGGTGTAGCCGACCTTATCTCCCTTCTAGATGCCCTATGATATGTTAAAGCACATATCAACACATGTCACTCCCTTTTACAGCGCATTTATGTATTCGATACAAATTATTTTTCCTATTTCAGGAGTACAAACTTCCGGAGGCCATAACTTGAGAACCGGGTGTCCGATTGACGAACCGTTTGAAGCACCGAAAAGCTCGCAAAGTGATCTATCACCTTGTAACCAGTTGTGCCAGTTATGGCCACTTTTCAGGGCATTTCAGAGCCTCTAAAGCCCCCAAAATTAAGTTTAAACATTTTATCGCACCCCTCCAAGACGAAAACTTTAATATCTTCAAAACTAGCTGTGACCTTGCAACGCAACTTTACCGGAATGCTTATCTAGCCAACCAGAAGCTTCAAGGAGAGTTTCGCACCATTTTATGTTCAAATGAAAACTTACTATAAATAGTAACCTTGCATAAATGCAAGGTTGAGACACCATTTTTCCCAACAAATCTCCCACTTGTCGAACACCTTGCAGGAGCGGAAGGGAATGTCAACACAATGAATCAATTGCTAGGGGCCATAAGGCCCATAGACTCTGAACACCATCTAAACTTCTTTGTGCTCACAGCCTTAGTTAAAGCATCTGCAACATTCATCAAAGTTTCCACCTTAACCATCTTCACCCTACCATCTTCGACCATATCTCTAACAAAATGATACTGAACATCAATATGTTTGGTCCGGGCATGAAATGTCGAGTTCTTAGCTAGGCTAATTGCACTCTAACTATCACAATAAATTGTCACTGTACCTTGTTTTATTCCAATATCCGAACACAGTCTCTTAAGCCAAATGGCCTCTTTACAAGCATGAGTAGCTACCATATACTCTACTTGAGTAGTGGATAAAGCAATCACAACCTGTCGCTTACTCATCCAACTAATTGCACCACCAAACAACGTAAACACATAAGCACTGGTGGATCTTCTGCTATCAATATCACCTGCCCAATCTAAATCCACATAACCATGGATATCAAGGGAAGTCATGTCTTCAACTGAATTACCATGATAACACAAAGAATACTCTGAAGTACCCTTCAAATATCTGAAGACTCTTTTGACTGCATCCCAATGAACTCTACCAGGATTAGACATATATCTAGAAAGTACTCCCACTGCTTGGGCAATGTCTGGTCTAGTAAAAACCATAGCATACATCAAACTTCCAACCGCACTCTGGTAAGGCACTCTGCTCATGTCTTCCATCTCCAATGGGGATGTAGGACAATCTGAAACAGATAGTTTCGTTCCAACTGTAAAAGGAACACTCAATGGTCTACAATTCTGCATGTTGAACCTCTGTAACACTAAATTCACATACTTACTCTAGCCTAGCCATAGCTTTCTGTTCACCCTATCTCTTCTAATTTCCATCCCAAGAATGTGTTTTGCTGCACCAAGATCTTTCATTTCAAATTTAGCAGCGAGTTGAGACTTCAGTTCTGAAATCATACCTTTCCCTTTACCAATGAATAACATATCATCAACATACAATGCAATGAATAAGAAATGATCACCATCAGATTTATCATAAACACAATGATCTAATTTAGAACGTTCAAATCCCAAACTCAACACATATGTATCAAATTTTTGGTACCACATCCTAGGACTTTGTTGAGGCCATACAAAGATTTCTTCAATTTACAGACCAAATTACTTTTGCCTTTCACCACATAGTGCTCCGGTTGTGTCATATAAATATCTTCCTCCAAATCACCATGAAGGAAAGCAGTTTTCACATCCATTTGCTCAACCTCTAAATCATAAGCAGTAGCAATAGAAAGCAAAAATCTAATGGATGTCATTTTTGCAACAGGAGAAAATATCTCACCGTAATCAACACCCTCAACCTGAGAATAGCCTTTTGCAATCAACCTTGCTTTATACTTCTCAATTCTTCCATTTGAACCAATCTTTTTCTTGAACACCCATTTACAACCAACAGGTTTTCGTCCTTCAGGCAATGGTACAAGATCCCATGTATCATTCTTTTTCAAAGCTGCCATTTCTTCCTCCATAGCAATCTTCCAGGATTCTGCATCATTCATACCTACTACCTCTTCTACAGATTTTGGTTCATCCACACTAGTATTCAGAGAAAAAATACATCTCCAATCATTAGGTGAATACCTTTCAGGTGGTTGTCTATGTCTTGTAGACCTTCGAATAAGCTGAGTTGGAGGTTCTTCCTCCTCTTCTGAAGATTCAGAGCTAGACAAGCTCTCCTCAACTTCTTGCCTATCTAGGGGTCTCGATTCAACTCTTTCAGGTGTAGAAGGAAGTTGAATCACATCTTCTTTTTTAGTTTGTTCTAGCTGCAATGTAACAGAAGGAGACTTAATTTCTCTAAAAATAACACTTCTACTGTGAATTACCTTTTGTGCAACAAGGTCCCAAAGCTTGTATCCTTTCACACCATAACTATACCCGATGAAGATACATTTCATAGCCTTGTTCTCCAACTTTGTTCACTTCTCCTTTGGCACATGTGCATATGCCTCGCAACCAAAAACTCTAAGATGTCTCAATGAAGGCTTGTGACCTGACCATGCTTCCATAGGCGTTTTATCAACAAGAGCTAATGTAGGAGACCTGTTAATCAGGTAGCAAGCAGTGGAAATAGCTTCAGCCCAAAACTTTTGTTCGAGACCAGCACCACTCAACATACTCCTAGCCTTCTCCATCAATGTCCTGTTCATTCTTTTTGCAACTCCATTCTGCTGTGGAGAATACGGAGTTGTCTTCTGCCTGTTAATTCCACAGTCTTTACAGAATCTATCAAAATCATTAGAGCAAAACTCACCGCCATTATCAGTTCTCAAACATTTTATTTTCTTTTCAGTCTGCAACTCAACCATTGCTTTAAATTATTTAAAACAACTAAAAACTTCAGATTTACTCTTTAGAAAATATACCCATGTCCTTCTACTAAAATCATCGATAAATGAAACATAATATGTGGATTTTCCAATCAAAGAGACATCTACTGGACCAAACACATCAGAATGGATAAGATCCAAAACACCACCAGTTTTATGAGAACTCGAGTAAAACTGAACGCGGTTTTGTTTTCCATAAATGCAATGCTCACAGAAATCAAAGTCAAGATTACAATCATTCAAACCTTCAACAAGGTTTTTATTTTTCAAGGTCCTTAGACCCTTTTCTCCAATGTGGCCAAGTCTCTAGTGCCATAACATAGTCTTCTCTGCAGGTAACTTTGCTTCAGACGAAAGAGCACCCTTAGGTACCCAAAAACCATTTCCATCTGCTGAAGGTGAAACCTTCAAATCTTCCAATGAAGTATCCGTAGATTTACTTTTTATAGAAGTGCTATTACACTCAACAGTGTATGCTTCAAGCTTATACAAAGTGCCAAACCCGACACCTCTAGCAACTACCATAGCACCCTTAATCATCTTACATACTGCTTTAGAAAAGACTACCTACACACCCGCATCTATCAATTTGCTCATAGATAACAGGTTTCGTTTTAATCCAGGGATATGCAGCACACCATTAATCCTTTTTATTCTACCATAAGAAAACCTGATTCTAACTTTACCTCGACCAACAATGTCTAGAGGTGAATCATCACCCAAGTACACCTTACCTCCATTAAATCCTTCATATTCAGAAAACCAATCTCTATTGGAAGTCATATGAAAAGATGCACCTGAGTCAATTAGCCAGGCATCATTACCTGCATGGGTCGCCAAAGCCGCAATAAATGCATCGCCATCTTCCTTGTCGGACTCAAAATCAGAATCGAACTTTTTTTTTTCTTCTTCTTCTTTTCTTCTTTGCAGTCCTTACAGATGTGACCCGGTTTACCGTAATTCCAGCAAATGACTTTGGACTTTCCAAGAGATTTCGATCTCCCTTTGGATTTGGACTTGTCGCGCTTCTCATTCTTCTTGCCTTTCTCCTTAGGTCTTCCACGAATAGTTAGGGCTTCCTTTGAACTAATGGATACCTTCCTTTGCATCTCTTCACCGAGTAGGGCACCCACCACGTCTTCAGATTTCAAAACAACAAAAGTACTACCGATAGCCATAACAAGAGAATCCCACGAATCAGGCAAAGAACAAAGCAAGATCTGACATTTCTCCTCCTCGTCCATCTTAACACCGATGGATACTAATTGAGCCACCAATATATTGAATGCTTCCAGGTGGTCTACAATTCATCCACCCTCTTCCATCTTCAAGGAATATAATTTCTTTCTTAAGAAAATTTGATTTAATAAAGATTTCGCTTGATACATCTCACCAAGCTTAGTCCATAGCTTCTTTGCAGAGTTTTCTTCATGGACATTGATTAGAACAGAGTCTGCCAGGCACAGTCTGATTAGACCCTTGGCTTTTCGGTCCATAACATCATACTGAGCTGCCGCAGTAGGATCTGAGGGCCTTTGGACATTCGCATCAACAGCATCCCAAAGATCTCGATCTATTAGCAGATCTTCCATCTTCAGCTTCCACATCTCAAAATTACTTCCATTAAATTCTCTCCACCTCTATTCTCCCTGACGAACTCACCATCTGAATATTCCTGCAACAAGATCAAAAAGTGTCTTCTGCACAATCTCCCACTCAAATCTGGATTAGTTCAAAAAACCCAACTGCCCACAATTGAATCCAAAGGTGATTAGGCTCTGATACCACTTGTAAGGAAGTTAAGTAGCGGAAACAACTTCCTACACTAACCTTGAGAGGAGGGTAATGCAAAACTTTTTTAGATCGTTACAACAGTTACAGAAAATAGAAATAGATATAATAGCATCCATACCACGACACAGTGATTTACGTGGGGAAAACCCTTTCAGGAGAAAAACCCCACACTCCAAAAGCAGCTCAATATTTTATTCAGCAATCAAAAATAGATTACAACATACTTGCAGAGCAAGCTCTTCATAGGAGTACCACTAATCAGAGATTCAGAGGCAACTCAATAGCCATAAGACTCTTACACACAACCTCTATCTCACACACCTCATAAATAGGAGATACAATACAAGAAACCGTCAAACGGTATTACAAAACCATGGGCTAAAAACACCCAATAAGGTGTAGCCGACCTTATCTCCCTTCTAGATGTCGTATGATATGTTAAAGAACACATCAACATGTGTCGCTCCCTTTTACAGTGCATTTATGTATCCGATACAAATTATTTTTCCTATTTCAGGAGTACAAACTTCTAGAGGCCATAACTTGAGAACCGGGTGTCCGATTGACGAACCGTTTGAAGCGCCGAAAAGCTCGCAAAGTGCTCTATCACCTAATAACTAGTTGTGCCAGTTACGTCCACTTTTCAGGGTGTTTCGAAGCCTCTAAAGCCCCCAAAATTAAGTTTAAACATTTTATCGCACCCCTCCAAGACAAAAACTTTAATATCTTCAAAACTAGTTGTGACCTTGCGATGCAACTTTACCGGAATGCTTATCTAGCCAGCCAGAAGCTTCAGGGAGAGTTTCGCACCATTTTGTGTTCAAATGAAAACTTACTATAAATAGTAACCTCGCATAAATGCAAGGTTGAGACACCATTTTTCCCAACAGAACTGAGATATATTTCTAAAGATAAAGTCACTGTTGATTCTCATATTGGAAAATTGATTGCATTTGACTTAAATAGTTTTGATAATTGTGATTCTAAACCTTCTAAATCTGCTTTTAAGGCTTTTGTAACCAGTACATTTGTGAGGAATGGAAAGGACATTTGTCATAATCATGAGTGCAAATCTATTCATGTTGGTAGCAAAGGTGATGGTGATGAAGAAGATCATCTAATGGAACTGGAGGCATTATTGGGTAAAAGATTCCCTAGAGGTACTGGCAAGTATAAAGGTAAATTACCGTTGAAGTGTTTCTCTTGTAGTAAAATTGGACACACAATTGTTAATTGTCCTAATACTGATAAGAAAGAGAAGTTCAAAAAATACAAAAGAAAAGGAAAGAAACATTGTTATGTTGCAATGGATGAAGGTGTAACTGATGAAGAATTAGAAGAAGATGGCAATGAGGAGATAGTGTTTGTTGTTGTGAAGGAAGATCTAACTGATGAAAAGGCATTGGTGTCTCACATGGATAGCAGTGATGAATGGATAATAGATAGTGGTTGCTCACACCACTTGATCGGTGACAAAAGTAAGTTCTTATCCCTTGAAGAGTTTGATGGAGGTGTTGTAAGGTTTGGTAATAACTCTCCCTACATGGTTAAAGGTAAAGGATTTATTTCATTAAATGGAAAGAGTAATGTAGATAATGTCTTTTGGGTTGATGGATTAAAACATAACCTCTTTAGTGTTGGACAACTTAATGATAAGGGATATCTACTTGAATTCAAAAGTGGAGTGTGAAGGATTCTTGGAAATAATGGAGAATTGATTGCTATTGGAAAGTAGACAAAAGGTAATCTTTTTCATCTAAATACAAATATAAATAATTGTTTGGTGGAAAATATTGAAGATAGTTGGTTGTGGCACAAGAGATTTTTTCATGTGAATTTTGATAATTTGATAAAGGTTAGTAAGTCAAGTATAGTGAGAGGTATGCCCCAGCTTGTGAAACTGGGCAATGTGTTATGCAAGGACTGACATATGGGAAAGATGACCTTTGTATCATTTAAGAGTAAATCTTTCTCTTTAGAGAATATTCTTGATTTGGTTCATACTGATCTTTGTGGTCCTATGAGGACTAAGAGCTATTTTGGTGATAAGTATTTTATGATCTTTATTGATGATTTTTCCAAGATGATGAGGGTAACTTTTCTGAGAGAAAATTCTGAGGCATTCAGTAAATTTAAAGTATTTAAATATTTAGTTAAGGAAGATACTAAGAAGAATTTGAAATGTTTCAGATCTGACCGGGGAGGTGAATTTACTTCTGATGAGTTTGTGAAGTTCTGTGATGAACAGGGAATTAAGAGGCAGATATCAGCTCTAAGAACTCCACAACAGAATGGGATAGCAAAGAGAATGAATAGAACATTTATTGAAGCTACTAGAACCATGTTGATCCAAGGTGAAGTACCAAAGATGTTTTGGAGAGAAGCAGTTAGTACTGTTGTTTATACTTTGAACCGAGTACTTGTCAAGAAAGGTAACAACAAAACACCTTATGAATTTTGGCATGGAAAGACTCCTAGTGTAAGTTATTTAAAAAAATTTGGGAGTAAATGTTTTATTAAGAAAGATGATTACACTAAAAAGTTTGATGCTAAGTGTGATGAAGATATTTTTCTTGGTTACTCTACAAAGAGTAAAGCATTTAAATGTTATAACAATAGAACTAAGAAGATAATTGAGAGTGCAAATGTGAAGGTAGATGAACTCTCTGAGAAATCTGATGCGACTACTAGATCTGAACCTAAGAATGATGAAGAAAAACTTGTGTTTATAGAACCGGAAGAGCTAAACAATATTGAGTAGGAAAATGCAGAAAAAGGTGCTCAACTCGTAAATGAAGAAAGCGATGAAGAAAGTGAAGTAGAAGGAACAACACCGGAACTGGTAATACCAAGATATGTCAAACCGAATCATTCACAAGACCAAATAATTGGAGATAAAAATGTTGGTGTACAAACAAGGAGGAAAATCAGAGAAAATTCATGTCTGATTTGTACTATTGAGCCTAAAACCGTGAGAGACGCATTGAAGGATGATGATTGGATTAATGCAATGAATGAGGAATTGGATCAGATAGAGAAAAACAAGAGTTGGACTCTTGTTCCTAGACCAGAAGACAAGGATGTGATTGGCACTAAATGGGTCTTTAGAAACAAGTTAAATGAGGAAGTCAAGGTTGTGAGGAATAAAGAAAGGTTAGTATGCAAAGGCTATGCACAAGAAGAAGGAGAATATTATGGGAATCTTTCAGCAGATGATAACTACAACCTTTTAGTTCTAAAGCTTCCAATAATAGAAGAGGGGGTAATTGACTCTTTCCCATCCATACACAATGGTTAGGTAAAGGCTGACCAAGTAAATCCATAATAGTTATATTCTCAATACCTCTTTCTCCTTCACCTCCCTCTTCTAATGAACCAACCTTTCTTAGGCGGCTAGTCCTTCTTCTCGATGGTACAACATCAACAAGTTCATTTCATTTCAGCCATTCTTCTGTTGGTGGGGAGGTTGATCGATCGACATACAAGGATGAGTGGGATGGATAGCGAGGCAAGGAAGGGTTAGGTAGCTTTCTAAGTTATGACCCTTTCTCTATGACTACTAAGGAGAAACCTTTGCATCGATGGTGAGATTGGAAGGAGTAAGAATGTTACTTGCTTATGCTTCTTATAATGGATTTAAGGTCTACCAGATGGATGATAAATCAGCTTTTCTTAATGGCATCCTTGAGGAAGAAGTGTACATAGAACAACCGAATGGATTTGCTTTGTCTGAGGATAAAGATATGGTTTGTAAGATACATAAGGCACTATATAGATTGAAGCAAGCACCAAGAGCATGATATGAAATATTGCATGCACACCTGATCAAGATAGGATATCAGCATACCAATGCAGATAGTAACATATATCTTAAGACTAATGGACACAAAATGTTGATAGCTAAAGTATTTGTGGATGATATAATGTTTGGTGGTGATGATGACTTATGCATGGATTTTGCTGAGGAGATGAAGAAAGAATTTGAGATGTCTCTTATTGGTGAAATTAAATTTTTTATTGGGTTGCAGGTCTAACAATTGGATGGTGGAATATTTATCTATCAAAGTATGTTAAGGAGGTATTGGAAACATTTGGAATGGAGGATTGTAAACTAGTTGGAACTTCGATTGTGATAGGTTGCAATTTGTCTAAACAAGATGATTCACCATCTATTGATGAGAAAGAATACAGGTCCATGATTGGTAAGTTGCATTATGTTGTTCATAGTAGGCCTGATATTGCACATGTTGTTGGACCGGTTGCTAGATTTCAAAAGGATCCCAAGGAGACTCACTTGGTATTGGTGAAAAGGATATTCTGGTACTTGAAAGGCACAATATATTATGGTTTATGGTATCCTTATAAGGGAAATTTTTCTTTGAATGTGTTTATTGATGGAGACTGGGTAGGCAATGTTAATGATCGGTAAAGCACTATCGGTGGAGATTTTATTCTTGGAGGAAGATTGGTTGCTTGGAAAAGTAAGAAGAAAACTTGTGTTTCTTAGTCAACAACAGAGGAAGAGTATGTTGCAGCATCAATGACTTGCATGCAGGCAATCTGGATGAGACATGTGCTTGAAGGATTCAAACTTGATATGTTTGTACCGGTAACTATTTACTGTGATAGTACAAGTGCAATTAATATTTCAAAAAATCCTATGTTACATGCAAGAACAAAGCACATAGAATTGAAATATCATTTTCTAAGGGAAAGAGTACAAGAAAAACAAGTCAGAATGGAGTATGTGGCAAGCAAAGAGTAGCTAGTAGACATTTTCACTAAACCATTGCCGAAGACAACATTTGAGTACCTCAGAGGTAAATTAAAGGTCAGACCCATACACAAGAAGAAATAGGATGTAGGAGATGCATCAATCCAGTGGACTTAATGTCTATTATTCACTGTGGATTGATGAGATCCAGGATACTTTGTAGGAGGAGTGGCTTAGATATGGTTAGAAGAGATATTGGCAGTAACAGATTTGAAGACCTGTGATACATATGCCCCTTTGGCATTATTGTCAACAGGGGAGAAGACATATGATTAGGAAGAAGACATATGACTGGGAGAGAAGACATATGATTAGGAGAAGTAATATAACCAGGAGAAGAAAGCTATTAGGAAGGGGGAGAAGAAATGAAGATGAAACAAAACTGGTAGATGAGATGTAGCAGAGAAGAGTTGTAGAGTAGATCCAGAATAGAGTAGAGCAATATGAGTTGAGAATGTTTAGTGTTTGTGTTGTTGTTTCCATCAATGCAAAAGGGGGAGAATGTTGGCATGTTTGACATAACTGATGATGCAGATAGTTGAGTTTTGATGAAGAGATTGAAATTGATTGGCTTAATGACATTGATCAATTATTTATGTTGTCATTAATGGAAACTAATTTTTATGATTATTGTTGCTTACTTATGTTGTATTTTTTCATCTAAGTCTTTTTGGTCTACCAGAAAGAGCTTATTGGTAAAGAATCAAGAAACTAGGAATTAGGATCTTAACTGGTAAACAAGGAAATATTTTGATTGTATTTGATGATTGGTGATGATTGAGACTTTGCGGTTTGGAATGTAAGTTTTCATCATTGTAACATGTATCTCATCAAAATTGCATCATGTTGTGACAACCAGAAGTTATGTTTATAATTTATGTTGAGTTTTTGCTAGGGTTTAAGGACTGGTAAATAATTCTCTTAACCGGTGATGATTTTTATTTTGGCGGTGATCTACATCAAGTGCAAATATTTAAAATGACATGGCACAACCTGCATGGAAAATTGAATTTTTCTTTTGGCGCATTTGAAGATGGAATTTCTTAGGAATCAATGAAGCGCTTGGAAGAATGTTTTATGGATTAACAACCTATCAGATTGACTTGTTGTGATGACTTATGATCATTCTACAGTTGATATTGTCTTGTAAAATGTTGTGATGATCTCATATGATCCTTGACGATCTGTATTGAAAAATCTTTATGTATCTAGGGTTTTAGTTTCCGACCTAGTTGTAAAAGTTATTTATATCGGTATAGATGATGTTTGTTGTGTCGGTTGATGGTCTTGAGAAGAGTGTGAAGTCAAACCAGAGTGTCAGAAGATCTGCCAGAGTGTTGCAGACTAAGAGATTAATTGGATTTGATCAAGCAAGCAGTTAAGTGCAAAAACCAGATCATTCACTGTTATTTCCTTACAGTTGCTAGAGACAAAATCCCTTAACCGAGTAGGTCCTGATAGGCCTTATATTGTAAATCCCCTAATAGGGTGACTCAACATATGAGTTCTAAATCCTCTTGCGAGTTTGATCCTAACAGGTCAAAGCTCTTAACAGGGCTAAGGTAAATCCCTTAACCGGGTGACTCTGAATAGGGTCTGCTCCTAATAGAGCATATTTGTAAGCTCCTAACTAGGCTAGGCCCCTAATAGGGCACATTCCAAAAGAGTGCACAGTTCTTTTGGGCAACAATTTCCACTGTGGTTTTTCCCTATTTGGGTTTCCATGTGAAAATCATGGTGTTCATGTGATGAATATTTTGATGTGATGTTATGCTTTACTTTCAGTCTATGTATGGTTAATTAATACTTCATGAACAACATTGATATATTAGTTTAGCATATGTTTATCAACAGATATTGATATTGGTAAACAAGTTTATTATTGGTTTATGTTTGATTCGGTGAAAGTTTTATGAGTCTAAGTTTCTGATTTGAAATTGTTGTTAATATTGATTCACTCCCCTCTCAGTATTAACCGGATCCTCTAAGATTAACAATTTGGTATATGCATTCTAATTTTATTTACTGTTAACCGATTAATAAGGAATAAGTTCAAAACTGACTTTACTCGTAGAACACTTATTCACCCCCCCCCCCCTCCATAGTGTTCTCGGATTCCAACAATTGGTATCAGAGCTTGGTTCCTCGGGAGAAATTTAACCACTTGAGGAAGATACAAAATTTGGAATCAAAGGAAATCGGTTTGTAGCAGCAACTTAGACTTTCTCTTGAGGATCTTGATAATTAGAAGATGGAGAATAGTGAACTGAAGCAAGCTAGAGAACACATCATTTCATTACAAGGAAAGCTTTCAGCTATCAAGGCTAAGAGGAAGGAACTTTGTGATCAATTGCAAAATCAAAATAGTGATGAGGAAGATGTTCTGAAGGATCATTGTTAGAAGCTTACTCAAGAGAACACTATCTTGAAGAATGAGATGCAAATCGTAACCATAAGAATGTGCAAGGAGATTGAGGACATAAAGAAAAATTAAGAAAACATATCTCAAGCATTGAAGGATAGATCTAAGGAATGCAACAGACTGACTCATGAGAATGATATGCTAAAACTTGAACTGGTCCTGTCCCAGAACAATGAATAGGAACTTGAAAGATAGATTATTATCATGAGATGATTTGGTCACTACTAATGAGTACAATGACAAATTTCTATCTAGCTCTACCAAACTTGATGAAATGCTGAAAAATCAAAGACATGCAATTGAAAAAAGAGGTCCTGGTTATGAAGAAGGAGAAAGCTCCGGTAATGTTCAAACAAGATACATCAACCAGACAGAAGAAAAATCAAGTCAATCAAAACCATAAATTACTGGTAAGACAACCTAATGCTCAGAAATTCAATGGTACATGCTTTATTTGCAATAAATATGGTCATATGGCTAGTCAGTGCATAAATAGGAATACTCAAACAATACATCATTCACCGGTCTTGGAAATGTAAGATGGCATGCATGTAGTAGATTTGGACATATGGCTCATCAATGCATATCAAAAGGAAATCAAGGGGTTAACAAGGCAATTCAAAAGAATAATATTGTCTATTATGCATGCAACAAGATTGGGCATATTGCTAAATATTGTAGAAGTAAGAATCCACCAGCAACTAATACTGATGAGAAGGGCAAGGAAAAAGTGGAAGACATCTAAAAGTAGCATGAGATGAGATGGGTCAGAAGAGTTGATACACAACCAGAAGAATAACTAACAGAGTCATTAGGTCCTACACCAGCAGCAGATACAACAGGTAACTAAGGCACTCGCCCTTAGGGGTAGGCAAATCATTAAAGATCGTGAAGATACCACAGATTAGGTTTGTAGTCATAAGATTCTGATTGTGGATGGATACTGAGGAGATATCAGTGGTTTACAAGAAACTACTTGTAGATCATGTGAACCAGTTGTTAAGGTTTCAAGTAGATCCGAAGCAAATATGAACTAAAAATTATATGCAGATTTAAATACAAATGATAAAGAAATAAAATAGGAAACAGATAACACAGAGATTTAACGTGGTTCACCTAGAATGGGTTACGTCCACCATACACAGCCATCCAATCTTTCTTATTATCCAACAAAAATAGTACATCAACCTTACAATGCTTTAAGCATCCCAGCCGCTTATAACATGTGTTTTTAGGGCAAAAAATAAAGTTGGCCTTTCTAGGGTTTTATTACAATGTCGGTTTTCATCAACAAAAACATCCCAAAAAAAATATTACTTGCTTAGTGTACAGTACTTTTCTGATCAATCACCACATATCAACAATCTCCCACTTAGAGACTAATCGGGCTCCACACCAAACAATCTCCCACTTGGAGACTGATACTAGATGACACCACTGTACTTGTAGCACCCGCTAGATAAACACTTGGACTCGATTGGTATAAATTCCATAATTATCAATCAAGAAGACCAACAGAAACTGATGAGGAAATCAGCTTCTCCTGTGGAACTACCTTCATGAACATATCGATAGGATTCTCACTTGTGTGAATCTTCTCAAGTCGTAACTGACCCTCCTCCAAAATAATCCAAATGAAGTGGCACCTGAGTTGAATGTGCTTTGTCCTTGAATGAAAAGCAGAGTTACTCACAAGATGAATGGCACTCTGGCTATCAGTATACAATGGTCTATTCTCTTGTGTCTCACCCAATTCCTCCAAAAAATATTGTAACCAAATCATCTCCTTGTTGGCTTCTGTAGCAGCAACATACTCAGCTTTAGTGGTTGAAAGTGCAACAACCTTTTGCAGCCTAGAAATCCAACTGACTAGAGTTCCCCCTATAGTAAAAACATACCCTATAGTACTCTTCCGTGAATCAATAACACCTGCTAGATTAGAGTCAACAAATCCACTCAGAGTAGCATTAGATCCTTTGAAACATAATTCCTTCGTAGTAGTTCCTTTCAAATACCGAAGAATCCATTTCACAACATTCCAATGTTCCACACCCGGATTACTCATAAACCTGCTCACAACTCTCACTGCATGTGCAATATCCGGCCTTGTGCATACCATTGCATACATCAAACTTCCAATAGCTGATGAATATGGGATGTTAGACATTTTATTTACCTATTCCCGTGCCTTTGGGCACATCTCCTTATTCAATTTGAAATGACTAGCCAAAGGTGTACTAACTGCTTTTGCATCCTGCATGTTAAATCTTTTCAGCACCTTCTTTATATACTCACTTTGGGACAAATTCAAGGTTCTATTTTTCATGTCCCGTGTAATCCTCATACCAAGAATTTTCTTAGCTGCACCCAAATCCTTCATAGCAAATGATGTAGCTAATTTTTGTTTAAGATCATTTATATGTTGCATGTTAGACCCAACAACAAGCATGTCATCAACATAAAGCAATGGGATAATATAACTATCATTATCCAATCTCTTAAAATATACACAATGATCAGAAAGACATCTATGATAACCGTGTTCAGCCATGAAACTATCAAATTTTAAATACCATTGTCAGGGTGCTTGCTTTAGGCCATAAAAACTTTTCTTCAACCTACACACCAAGTTCTCCTTACCTTTGACCTCATATCCCTATGGTTGCAACATATAAATTTCCTCCTCCAAATCTCCATGGAGAAAAGCTATTTTGACATCTAATTGTTCAAGATGTAAATCATCTATAGCCATAAGACTAAGTACAATTCTAATTGAATTCATTTTTACAACTGGAGAAAATATTTCATCAAAATCTATGCCCTTTTTCTGTGCAAAACCTTTTACCACAAGTCTGGCCTTATATCTTTTCTAACCTTCGTCCTCCTCCTTCAGCCTATAAACCCATTTGTTAGGCAAGGCTCTTTTTTCTGTAGGTAAAGGGACTAAGTCCCAAGTCTTATTTTTCATCAAGGAGCCCACCTCCTCTTTCATGCCTAGCTCCCACTATTGTTTGGCATCCACTTGCATTGCTTCTTCATATTTTTTTAGTTCACCAGAATCAGTTAATAAAACAGAATACAAAGAAGGAGAAAATATTTCAGGGGGTCTACTTAACCTTGTAGAACGTCTAACACTTGCAGGAGTTTGTGGGACAATCTGTTGTTGTTGAGCATCAGGTACCTATGGCATTTCATTTTCAGAAATCTCATCCAACACCACATATTCTTGTTTGTCTTGTTCATGCTTCTTTTCCTACATCTGTTCTTTATACATGACCTTCTCATTGAATATAACATCTCTACTTCTAATTATTTTCTTATTTTTAAAATCTCATAACCGATAGCCATATTCATCTATCCCATATCCAATGAAGGTACATTTTTGAGATTTAGCATCAAGCTTGGTTCTGTTTTCTTTATCAACATGGACAAAAGCTTCACAACCAAAGGTTTTCAGAAAAGAAAAATTTACCTATTTACCAGTCCATGCCTCCTCTGGAATACCACCATCCAAAGGGGTTGAAGGTCCTCTATTTATCAAATAGACAATAGTGTGTACAACATCTACCAAAAAATGTAAGGGCAATCCATCATGCAATCTCATGCTCCTCGCGCGTTCCATGATAGTCCTATTCATTCTCTCTGACACACCATTTTCCTATGGAGTTCCTGGAAATCTCTTTTTCTTTTGAATCCCATTTAAGAAGAAATAATCTTCAAATGCTTTGCTGCAATACTCCCCTCCATTATCCGATCTAAGACACTTCAACTTTTTTCTTGTCTCATTCTCAACCAAAGCTTTCCATTTCTTAAAAGTATCAAAAATATCTGATTTTTGTTTTAGGAAATGTACCCATGTTTTTCTGGTTGAGTCATCAATAAAAATAACATAATAACAAGAGCCACCAAGAGATGATACATGAGCTGGTCCCCATACATCTATATGCACAAGCTCTAACTTCTCGCTCTTCTTCTCTTTCCCAACCTTGAGAAATCTAACTCTTTTTTGTTTACCATAAACATAGTTTTCACAGAACTCTAAATCAATCTTCTTTAGTCCTGACAATAGATTTTTGGAGTAACTTTATCACTCATGTGCTCAAGCCTATGGTGCCACATTATCGAATCTATTCTTGAAACATCTATTGTTGTTGTCACTGCAGTAACTTTATCTGTAGCAACTAAGGTAGAATAAGTGTTACCAGTACATAGATATAATGTGCCTACCTTCGCACCTTTAGCTACTACTAATTATGCTTTAGTGACCTTCCAAATACTGTCTGAGAAGGTAACTATGCAACCTTCACTACCTAGTTGCCCTGGAGAAATTAAATTTCTTCTTAAATTAGGAACATGTCTTACCTCCTACAGAAACCAGTCATTTCCATTCTGCAACTTGATCTTTATCTTTCCTTTTCCAACAATTTGACAGGGCTCATCATCACCCAAATATACCTGTCCAAAATCACCTTGAACATAATCTAGAAAATATTTTCTATGGGGTGTAGCATGAAATGAAGCCCCAAAATCTATTACCTAGGAATCATTAAAATTATCCAAACATAAGATTAAAGAATCTTGTAAAGTATTACTTGCAATATTAGCTTCCTTGTTGTCATTTTCATTTTTGTCTCCTTCTTTGTTCTTCTGAGACTAACAATCTTTCTTTAGGTGACCAAGCTTTCCATAGTACCAGTCATCCTTCTTTCCTCTAGATTGAGAGCATCCTTTCTTTGACTTCCCTCATGACTTCTCATTCCTAGGGCCTTTTCCTCTTTCCTTTGATCTTCCTTAGTTCCCCACATTCAAAACACTACTTGATGATGTTGAAGTCTCACCTGTGCTTTTCCTTCATATTTCCTCGCTTAGGATAACACCAACAATATCATCAAATTTCAAAGTATTTGTACCTGAGACAGAGTTACTTACAGCCATAACCAAGCTATTCCATCTTTTTGGAAAAGAACATAAAATCAAGAGAGCCCTAACCTCTTCTTCAAAAGTATTTTTTACTGAAGACAATTGACAGGTAAGTGTATTAAATTCATTTAAGTGCTCCGCTACAGATCCTCCCTCACTCATTTTCAAATTAAACAAACGCTTCATAAGAAATACCTTATTCGAAGTCGAGGGTTTCTCATACAACTTAGCCAATGTCGCCATCAAATCTACAGTTGTTTTTGCTTCCCTTATATTGAATGCTATAGATGGCGCAAGGTACAATCGAATGGATCCTGGTGCCTTTCTATCTAAAATGTCTCACTCTTCATCTGACATTGTGGTCGCTTTCTTTGCCTTTCCTTCCAATGGCCACCACAAATCCTTTTGATACAGGTAATCCTCCATCTACATTTTCCATAACTGATAATTCTAGCCATTAAACTTTTTGACCTTGAATTTGGAATCCTCCATTGCTCACTCAAAACTGAAAGTCCTGCCAATTTACAAAAAACCTTGCTCTGATACCAATTGTTAGGGTTTCAAGCTGATTCGAAGCAAATATGAACTAACAATTATATGAATATTTAAATACAAAAGATAAAGAAATAAAACATGACACGGATAACACAGAGATTTAACGTGGTTCACCCAGAATGGGTTACGTCCACCATACACAAATGTCCAATCTTTCTTATTATCTAGCAAAAACAATACATCAACCTTACAATGTCTTAAGCATCTCAACCACTTATAACATGTGTTTTTAGGGTAATAAACAAAGTCAACCTTTTTAGAGTTTTGTTACAATGTCAGTTTTCATCAACAAAAACATCCAAAAAAAAAATTTCGGGGGCTGCCGCCCTCGAAGCCCCATCGCGGGCTTTCGCCCACATTCCCAGGGCCCCGCCCGGCCTCGGACCCCAGTAAGGATACGTGCTGAGTGTACAGTACTTTGTTGATCAGTCGCCACATATCAACACTAGTCAAGCCTTGCCATTAGCATTTATGACAATGGAAAATTACTATTAACAGCGATAAAAAAAGAAAAGTTAAGTTATTTTCTTCACACAGTGATCAAGTATTCAAGTGAGCAAATTCCCAGAGCATTTCAAAGTTCTTGAGCAATTTGAGCAAGAACTTTCTTTCGAGCAATTTGATCTCCTGATAGCATTTTCAAGGTATTTTCATGTTTGCAAAAACCCTAGCTTTTGTGTTTGGTTGCAATGACTTCATCTTCATCCAGCATTGATACTCCCTTGGTGGTTGAGATCAAGAACCACCCTCATCCCATTTTCAAGAAGCAGCCATACAAATCCCTTTTGGATGAGTCATTGGGTGCATTTTCGCAAGTTTATCATGGAGTTTTTCATATGGAGGATATTAGGGTATACATCCACTACAACATTGAATAACTTGGTGGATATGAGTTGTCATGCGTTTTTACTGAAAACTTAATTTCTGACAACCAACTGAAACCAAAATTTGCACATTTGCAAAGGAAGGGTTTCACGCAGTTTATGGATTTCCCGACTTTCAATAAGGTAGAATGGGTATGCTATATTTTGAGCTACAGTCATGGAGAATTCATCTAGTTGGACCAGCCATACAAGATTACTGAGGAATTTATCAAGAATGTCACATGCCTTCACAAAATTGGTGGTGTTCCCGATACTAGATGTAAGTTATCTCACACTAAAATGAATAAACTTACTGACATAACTTTTGATGGAAGGTCTATGAGGGTAGATGATGTTAGGGACATAGATGTTAAATTTTTAGCAATGATTATTGGCTATAAGGTATATCATTCAAACCGGTTAAACTTTGTAGCCGACAACAACATTTTGGTTTCTTATCAGATGGTAAAGGAGGATTGATGTAGAGCCAGGCAACAAACTAAATGATAAACTTCTCTCACCCACAACTACTATGTCCAAATCAAAGTGTTTTATTTGTTCTAGGTGTCAAATAACACACCTACCAAATTCTCAACTCACACACCAATTTGTGTGACCGAATCCATACCAGATTAGTAACTTCTGGTACCAGTGGGATGAAAACACTCTACCCTTATCTGAATGGCAGACTATCTTCCGGTACTAGTGGGATGAAAAAATATTGGATATTTTCTATTGGTGGTCTAACCTACACAAAACACTCATAAGATCTTACTATCAAATGTGTTAGAGGGTACTTATCTCACAATTGTCCTATTTGCCTAGTAGCCCTATTGGTAGACTAGTAGCCCTACCTGTTGAGTTCTCCACACACAAATTAATAAAATTCCAAAGGAAAAGAAAAAATAAGGGAAGATTCAGATGCCCTTTATCAAGTTACACAATTCCCCAGAGTCTTAGACTCTAACCACAATTTTGAAAGGTTTATATCCTACTGTCCTTCCAGATCTAATTAAGCCAATGAGGCCTAATTTCCAAAGAAAGTACCCCTTGAATTAGTCCCCCGATTAAAAAAACACTTAAGAAATGTGGGGTAAGGTGTCAAACCACCAAATCCAAGGTTTCATGACTTGATCCCATCTTCTTTGTCTATTGCAAGTGATTTTCACTTCTACAGTTCAGGCGGTCACATACAGATGCCCACCTAGGGTCAATTCAATCTCTTCGGGCTTGGAGCCTCCCTAGAAACAAAGACCAAAATATAATGGTACAATGTCCCCTCTAACATTTTCCCACATGTTGTTTGGTCCTCTAGTGAAAATGTCAGATTAAGGGCATCTTTACAGTGAAACCCTAAGTGTCGACAGGGTTTGTGACCAGTCTGGTTACATTTTGATGGATCTCTATAACCCGATTGTTACAAGACTTAAAAATTGATTCAAATGAAAGGTAAGAGACTTTCCTAACTCATCCAATTGGTTTCAAGAATCCACCAATCCGTACCGGTCAGAAATGAACATCAAATATGCAGAATTTCAAGAAACTCCAAATATATTGTATTGCTCCAAATTCCAAAACATTACCAATTACAATAAATTCAACAAAAACACCAAAAAAAGCCTTGGAATTGATCCAAGTGGGCATAATGTATCCTCCCTAATGGTTTCTGACCACTTTTCAAACTTTGGAACCGTTGGAGGATTAGTTACCCCTTTTTACAACATTTTGCAATGACAACAAAAGTTGTCAACTTGCACTTTTCAAATTTGGTGACTCCAAGGTGTATTCGGCCTATTCCAAGGATTGGTCAGATATTTATAAGACCAATATTTATTTGCCTAACTCATGCCTAGACTCCTACTAACCCATGTGGTCATTTGTCCATGGTGGCTTATAAAATGCAACCATGACAATGTCTTACATCAATTGGGTCTTATTGACTCCCAAACCTATCAACCTATTACATATGATCATTTTCACCTCATGGGTGATATTAGACTCTTTTATGCTTCATTTGTGTCTTTGGGTGCTCCTGCACTATACTCCCCGGGTGGTTGAATCTCAAGTCCACTTGAGATGAGTTCTTGCAATGTAGTCCCATGTTTCTTCATCTGGTCTTCATCCATCCATAATGCATCTACCTTAGGGACTCCTTGCCACATGACAAGGTATTATTTGTAGACCTTACTCCTAGTTTTCTTCACAATCTTGGTGTCCAAGATTCTCTCAAGTTTGGGTGGCCCTTGACTTGGAAAGTCCTTCAGTATGTCTGTAGCATCTTCCATCGGGAATGTACCATCTTCCTGCACTGTACCTTTGAATGGTGTTAGATCTGCAACATTAAAGATTGTGGATATACTTATATCTGAAGGTAATTGGAATTTATATGCATTGTTCCCAAACTTCTTGAGTATTTGACAAGTTCCAACCTCCTGCATCATGATCTTTGTGTGTTTCCCTTTTGGCAATATCTCCATTTTCATATTTGCCCATACCATGTCTCTACTTGGAACTGCACATCTCTCTTTCTACTATCAACTTGCTCCTTTTACTTCTTTGTACTTCTCTGCAATTGCATCCTGACTTGGTCATGAATCTCCTTTATCCCTTCATAAAATTCTTCTCCACAAGCACTAATATGTTCAGTTGAGGGTAGGTTTCTCAATTCTAGCACACCTTTTGGATTCAATCCATAGACAATTTAGAAAGGGCTTCTTCTAGTACTCCTATTGACAGAGTCATTATATAAATATTCTGCTTGGGAGATGATGGAATCCCACTTTTCACCATTCTGCTTGGTGAGACACCTTAACAATTTTCTAAGTGACCTATTGACCACTTCCGTTTGGCCATCCGTTTGGGGATGATAAGTTGAACTAAAAGACAAGTTTGTGCCTAAATTCCTCCACCAAGTCTTCCAAAAATGTCCTACAAATTTCAGATCTATGTCTGACATAATGTTCAAGGGTAAACCATGTATTCTCACAACTTCATTAAAGAAAAGGTTTGCAACATATGTAGCATCACTTGTGCTCTTGCATGGCAAGAAATGTGCCATCTTGCTAAACCTCTCAACAACCATAAAAACACTGTCAAAACCTTTTTGAGTTCTTGGCAAACCCATCACAAATTTCATGCTCACACTTTCCCAAGGTCTTGAAGGAATGGGCAATGGCTAGTATAGTCTTTCATTTGTTATTATCCCCTTGGCCTTTCGACACACCACACATGAATCCACAAATTTTCTGACATTTGTCTGCAATTTAGGCCAATGATAAAATCTTCTCACCAACTCAAGAGTTTTGTCTAGTCCAAAGTGTACCCCCATGCAACCAATATGCTTCTCCTTAATTATGTTATCAATTCCTACACTTTCCAACTGGATCACTGAAACTTTTAGTACCCTCCTGCTAAGAGCATCTACAACTTTGTTTGAGACACCTTTCTTGTTTTATGATTGTAAAGGTGTAGGCCTAAATGGACTCAACCCACTTCATATATTTATGGCTCAATTTCTCCTGATTGTTTAGGAAGCTTAATGCTTGATTGTATGTATACACAATAAACTCTTTGGGAAGAAAATAATGCCTCCACTTCTTTAGTGCTTGAACTAATGCACACATCTCTAAATTATAGGAAGAATATTTCTTTTTAGCATCATTCAACTTTTCACTAAGAAAAGCAATCAGTCTACCTTCCTGGCTAAGTACTACACCTATTTCCAAATGACTTGCATCACATTCAATCTGAAAGATTTTGTCAAAATCAGGTAAGGTAAGAATCAGTTGTTGGGATACCTTTTTCTTCATCATTTCAAATGCTTCATCTGCCTCCTTGGTCCATGAAAATTTGCACTTTTGTCCACCCCTAATGGTCTCTAACATGGGAGCACAAATCTAGCTAGAATTCTTGATAAACTTCCTATAAAAGGTAGCTAGGCCATGAAAACTCCTTACATCACCAGTTGTTCTAGGAGTTGGCCATGTGAGAATGGCATTCACTTTATTAGCATCCATTTTCAGATTTCCTCTAGAAATCACAAACCCAAGGTATGTTAGTTCTTCCTGCAAAAACACACACTTTTCCATGTTTATCATTAGTTTCTCTTCATTCAACCTTCTCAAGACCATAACCAAATATTTTAGGTGCTCCTCCTTTGTCTTGCTAAATACTAGGATGTCATCTAGATACACTATGACAAACTTACCAATGAACTCCTTCAACACCTCATTCATGAGTCTCATGAAAATGCTAGGGGCATTTGACAACCCAAATGGCATCACCCTCAATTCATACAATCCTTCATTTGTTTTAAAAGAAATTTTCCATTCATCACCTGCTCTAATCCTTATTTGGTGATAACCACTTTTTAAATCAATCTTGGAATAATATCTTGCACCTACTAAATAATCAAGCAAATCTTCTATTCTAAGCATAGGGAACCTATACCTAATGGTTATCTTGTTAATGGGTCAGGAATCAATGCATAATCTCCATGTTCCCTCCTTCTTTGGTGCTAAGACAGTCGGGACTGCACAAGGGCTCAAGCTCTTGCCTATCAAATCTTTATCAAGCAACTCTTGGATTTGACTTGTAACTTCCTCATTTTGTTGGGGAGTCATTTTGTAGGCTGGCTTGTTTGGTAAGGTGGCATCGGGAATGAATTCAATGCAATGGATTATTTCCCTTATTGGTGGTAGGGTCCTTGGCAACTCTTTTGCAGCTATGTCCTTGTATTTTCTCAACATTTCCTTCACCTCCTCAAGGACTATCACCCTTTTCTTTTCTACCTTGCCATCTGCAGTGGGCTCTTCTTCTTGCCTTGGTACTGACATCATTGCAAAATAAGGTGTTCCTACTTCCTTGATTGCCTTGAGGAACTCTTTTCCTTCTATGATCATGATCTTGGCCTCCTTCTCCTTCTGATCCTCACTATTATCAGGCATGGGTATCAATTCAATCACTTTTTCATCTTTGGTGATGCAGTAGGTGTTCTTGTGTCCATCATGATGGGCCTTGAGGTCATATTGCCATGGCCTCCCAAAAAGAAGATGACAAGAATCCATCTCAATAATATCAAACAAAATTTTGTCTTTGTATGCTCCTATCTAAAATTCAGCCCATGATTGCCCCTCTACCAAGGTTTGTTTTCCTTTAGTAAGCCAAGAAACTTTATATGGAAATGGATGAGGAATTCTTCTCAATTTTAGTTTCTCTACCATTTCTAAGCATACTAAATTTTCAGTTGAACCTGAATCTATTATAACCTTACATACCTTGCCTCCTGCTTTGCATGTGGTTCGGAAGAGTGTCTTCCTTTGTGTAGGTTCAGTATTGCTTGGTACCTTCAACAATGTTCTCCTCATCATCAAGGCTTCTCCTCTCTTTGAAGTCCATAAGAATCAGGTGAATTGACACTCTAACAATCAATGTCTTGAAACAAATGTGTTCTCCTCTCTCTTTGGGAGCTTGATCTAGTCTTCTTAGGGCACTTAGTTGTGGTATGACCTACTTGATTGCAGTTGTAGCATCTAAATTTCTCTGAGATTCTTCCACCAAATCTACCTCTATGATTGGGTCTTCTTCCTCTGAAACCCCCTCTTGTGTTACCGTCTCCATGCTGACTTTATTGATTAGCCTCTCCTTGTGGCCTAGGACTCTATCCTCTACCATTCATAGGGCCTCTACCTCTAAAGTTTCTGCCCCCTCTACCTCTTTTATTCTGATCATTCTTTCTCTTTAACTTATCCTCTTCTCTTAGTGCTAGTTGAAAGCACTTGTTTACTGTCTTTGGTGCTAGTATGTTGATCTCATCTTGGATACTATATTTCAATCCATTAAGATATCTTGCCACTTTCTCTGGTTCCTCCTCATGGTGTTTGTTCCTTAGACTCAACCTATGGAACTCCTTGATATATGTACTCACATCAAGGTCTTTTTCCCCCAAACCTTGCAACTTCTTGTAGACTTGGACTTCATAGTCTATTGGGATGAATTGTGCCTTCAGTTTTGCTAACATTCTATCCCATGAGGTTATCATACCTCTACCTTCCTTCACCCTCTTGGCTTGGAGGTAATTCCACCAAGTGAGTGCTGCTCCTTTCATCTTGGACTTAGCAAAGATAACCTTCTTATTCCCAAGGGTCTCTTTGAATTCAAAATGGTTGTTCAATGCCTCAAATCCAATCCATCACTTCTTATGCATTCATTTTCCTACTAAACATAGGGATGCCATCTTTACCTAATGAGGATTCCATGCCAATGGACTTTAGAACCTCAAAAAATGATCTTTGATCTGCAGGTAACTCATCTTCCTGCCTTGGTGTCTCTTCTTCTCCCCTATGTTCTTCTTCTTCATCAGAGTCACATTCACCCTCCTTTCCTTTCCCTTTGGCCTTCTCTAACTCCCTCACTTTGTTTTCAAAGATCTCTTCAAACAACTTCTTGATGACATCTTGAGACATAATCTTAGGATGCATGTTTCTAGTCTCTCCCTCAATTCCTTCCATGGACATACACCAAAAATCACTTTCCCTAAGTGATCCAACACACGCTTTGATACCAATATGATGCAAAGCCAGACAACAAACTAGGTGATAACCTTCTCTCAACCACAACTATTATGTCCAAGTTAAGTTGTTATGTTTGTTACAAGTGTCAAACAAAACACTGACCAAATTCTCAACTCACACACCAATTTGTGTGACCAGATCCATACCGGATTAGTATCTTTCGGTACTGATGGGATGAGAACACTCTACCCTTGTGTGAAAGGGAGATGATCTTTCAGTACTGGTGGGATGAAAACCTATTGTATATTTTCTATTAGTGGTTCAACCAACATAAAACACCCATAAGATCTGACTATCAAATGTGTTAGAGGGTACTTGTCTCACAAGTGTCCTATTTGCCTATTAGCCCTACCGGTTGTGTTCTCCACACACAACTTAACAAAATTCCAAAGGACAAGAAAACCTAAGGGCAGATTTAGATACCCTTTATCAAGTTACGCAATTCCCCAAAGTCTTAGACTCTAACCATAAGTTTGAAAGGTCTATATCATACTATCCTTCCAGACCTAATTAAGCCAATTAGGCTTAATTTCCAAAGCAAGTACCCATTGAATTAGTCCTCCAACTAAACCAACACTTCTACAAGGTGGGGTAAGGTTTCAAACCACCAAATCCAAGGTTTTAGGACTTTATCTCATCTTCTTTGTCTACTGCAAGTGATTTTCACTTCTACAGTTCAGGCGGTCACATAGAGATGCCCGCCTAGGGTCAATTCAATCTCTTCGGGATTGGAGCCTCCCTGAAAACCAACACCAAAATATTATGGTGCAATGGCCCCTCTAAAATTTTCCCATAGTTTTTTTGGTCCTCTGGTGAAAATGTTAGATTAAGGGCATCTTTACAGTGAAACTCTAGGTGTCGACAGGGTTTGTGACCAGTCTGGTTAGATTTTGATGGATCTCTACAACTCAATTGTTACAAGACCTCAAAATTGATTCAAATGAAAGTTAAGAGACTTCCCTAGCTAATCCAATTAGTTTTAGGCATCCACCAATCCGTACCAGCCAGAAATGAACATCAAACACACATAATTTTAGGAAACTCCAAATATATTGTATTGCTCCAAACTCCAAAACATTACCAATTTCAACAAATTAAACAACAACACCAACAACAGGTCTAGAATAGATCCAATTGGGCATAATATAGCCTCCCTAATGGTTTCCAACCACTTTTCAAACTTTGTAGCCATTGGAGGATTAGTTACCCCTTTTTACAATATTTTGCAATGACAACCAAAGTTGTCAACTTGCACGTTTCAAATTTGGCAACTCCAAGGTGTATTCGGCCTATTCCAAAGATTGGTCTAATGTTTCTAAGACCAATATTTATTTTCTTGGCTCATGCCTAGACTCCTACTAACCCGCATGGTCACTTATCCATGGTGGCTTATAAAATGCAACCATGACAATGCCTTACATCAATTGGGTCTTATTGACTCACAAACCTATAAACCTACTACATATGATCATTTTCACCTCATGGGTGATATTAGACTCTTTTAGGCTTCATTTGTGTCTTTGGGTGTTCTTGTACCATGGATTCCCATTATGATCTATGCAATGTAATGCTAAAGGAACTCATGACTAACCTGCAAAAGATCAAACAAGACAAAAAGAATACTTTCTGGTATGGCTCCTTCATCATTTGTTTAGTATTTTACTTTTTGAGAACTGTTCCTAGTTTTGGGAAGACTCAGTGGGCTTTTGACCACCCGGTAGAAACCCAGATTTGTCAAATTTTGGATAGAGAAGGTGATAAGGATAAGAAAGCCAATCTATGGGCATTTTTCAAAACATTTCAAGAGGAAATGAAGAATAGGGCTCAGATTCCTAAATCTATAGCTGAGAAATATAAGGACATAATTTTCTTTGTGGTTTATAAAGATGAATGTATGATGGAGGTTGTACAACCTAGGACTATATGGATAATGCCTATAGGCTATGAGGTTGAGGAAGCTACTTTGGATGCCTATGCACAACACCTTTTGCAAGTACCAGTAGATGAAAAGGAAGAGAAATTTGGAACTGCTAAGGAGAAAGGACTTAAAGTTCATCAGGAATAGGTAGCTTCAACAATCCAAAAGAAGATGACCTGGCTAGTAGCAAAGACATTGATAAGTGAAGGTGCTCACAGATCTAAGGTTGAGTAGCATGTTAAAATTTTAGAGGAACAAAGGAAGAAATAATTGAAACAGAAGAGGAAAGAGGAAAGGGAAGACTGAAAAGAAGCTCAGGCCACACCTAATGTGGTCCTAGTTACATCAAAGACCTCCAAGCAACCGGAAGCTGAGCCTGCTAGTGAAACACTGGTAGAGCCACCCAAGAATAAATCTAAGGTGACCTGACAATATATGACTATTTCTTCTAAAATAGAATCAAATACTGAGATCAAGGAGGTTCCCAAGAAGGAAGGAGTTTTTGCTAGAGTGGTAAGGGAAAAGAAAGAAGAACAAAAGTCTAAACCTATCAAGGAGACTCCTCGAAGGCCAAAGATCACCATTGTACATAAGAGAAAACACAAATCGGATGAGCAAGCTAAACTTGAACCTAAACAAAGAACCGGCAAGAAAAAGATGAATGCACAAGATTCGATCGAACAGATTGTAAATGATGGTAATTTAGATAACATTTCTTCATTCTTTGACAATTTTGGTGAGGAGGACAACAAGCAAATAGAAAAGGCCACTCTTTTATATCTTGATTCATTTAGTAGGGCATTGATAGAATTAGAGAAAGTTTTTCCTATGGAGTTATTTGATAGATTAGAAGTCAAAAAGCTACACGCTTGGTCTTTGGATAGACAGATTAAGGAGACTAAATTGGTAAATCTTTGTCCTTCAATAACTCCTCTGGAAATGGATGATTTAATCAATAAAACCAGATCATTAGAATTCAATCCCAAGTACAAAATTAATAGTCTCATGTTGGATAGACTTGAAGAAATCAGAAAGGAGACAATTGATATATGGGTGAGAGTTCTTTTGGGTCTTGGCTATGAGTTAAGTTCTAATCTTGTAGAGTCACGGAACATTCAGTTACCTAAGGATAAGAAATCAGCTGATAAACCAATTGTAAATACTGAGAAACCTGCAAGCACTCAACCAGATACCACTATACCAGTTACTGAGTCCCATTTTAAAATAGAGGACATCCTGATAGATAATGTACACATAGAAGAGGATATAGAGGTAGATTTAAATTAGTATACAGATGCAAAGGATACTTAAGTTTTTGGTGAGGCACCAAGTGGCAAAGCCACCAGTGCACAAGAGCTAAAGGATATAAAGGTTATCTCTTTAACTGATAAGGGTAAGGAGACTATGGTGGATCTCTCTTTTTGCTTGGAAATTGACACTTTTGCCATAGCTAAAGGGAATTTACCATAACTTTCCATCAGTTTTGACAAATCCTACCATAAGATGTCACCGATAGAGAAGGTTTTGGCAACAGCAGCTCTTCAGGGTTAGGCTACTAAGGAATTAGCACAGGAAGAATCTAAGGACAGGAAACTGATTGAGCACAATTTTGAAGTTTTACATCAGTTGGTCCCAAAATTTCATGCACATGATGGTGCAAGCTCTTCAGTTAAATTAGAGGAAATCATTAATTTTATCCCCAAGCATTATGATTCCTTATTGAAGATCTCACTAACTCAGGCTAAAGAATATTTTGTGGCAGCCCGGAAGCTAACATTTTTGCACATGATTGAGACTGATAAGGTGAAACTTTAGACTTGTTTGCAATAATTGATGCAGCTTTGGCTAAAGGAGGTAATGTTTACAAGACGTGTAGATTTTGATAAATTAACCAACTCCATAGACAAGCAACTGTCAGACTATAGAGAGAACCTAATTCAGATTTCTAACACCTACAACTTGATAGCTAATCTGACAAATTTTTTGGATGGTCCAATTTTGATGTCGATGGATCAAATTTTGAAATTGGAGAAGGATAGGGACAAAATAATAAGGAGATCAAATGAGCTCTGGAATCTGATTGGTCCCTAGCTTGATAATCTACTATTTCATAAAACAAAATGTATTTCTAACCTACAGAAGGAGGATCCCACTACTTCAAAAGAGATAGAGTATTATGCTAGCATTTTGAACAGTTTCATATCTATTCTCAAATCTCTCAAGAATGGTTTGGATAATTACTTTTCATTTTTAAAGAAAATGTATGCAGATCTTTTGAAGTGTGTATAGAACCGACTCATATTTATAATTGTATAGATTTCTTTGTGGGCACCTCGCTTTGTCAATGATGTCAAAGGGGGATGAATAAGTGAAAAATGTATATATTTCTTAGGGGAGCATCAGATGTATATAAAAAACACATGTAAAGATCAGGAGGTTATGGACTCATTGGCAATTTTCACAGATGATATCATTTTTCACATGAGTGTTGCCATCAATGCCAAAGGGGGAGATTGTTGGCAATTGACACTCATCCAGCAAGGGTGTATGGCATTATGGGTTGTCATTGATGGAAACTCATCATCTCAGGGTAAATTATTTCATTGTTTGGTTAACCGACATGCATTACACTAACCAGTATTGGTATTCACATTGATTTACACTGGCACCGACACCGACACCAACATTCACTTCATCCTAGCTAAGTCTTCATCCTGCTAACTTGTTCTGATCCCAGTAATGTGAATATAGAACCTGGTAATGGATAGGACCACACTAAGTGTTGGAAGTGGATTGAATCTAAGATGGGGGAATGAATCAGAGTCAGTAGCAATTTTGACTCAATTTTCTTAATTGAAAACTTTTAAGAGACTTGCCAAAGCTTTAACAAATGTTGACCAACAAAACATGAGATTAAGTGACTTTATTAAAGCATGTGTATTGGACCATTCAACATAGACAAGTTGAATAATTTTTTTATGATTTTATTTGAATCTGACTTTGATAATGAGAAAACTTGACCACCATATAGATTGCAAATTTAATGATAGTGAATGAGATATGAATCATATGTAAGTTCAATATTAATTGCATTGACCAGATAACTAATGAATTTTAGAATGCAAAACACATGAGTTACATAATTATGAACACCATCGCATAAAATCAACACAAACTAAACACAAGTATCAGAGCATAACATCTAATGGAACAAATGAAAACAATTTAACACATGACACAAGAATTTCATGAGTGGAAAACCCTCTTGGGGTAGAAAAACCACTCGTCAAAATAATCCTTTTATTAACTCAAAGAGCACCAACTCTGTACACTGAATTTAGAAGTGTCAAACTTCAAGGAGCACCAACCCCTATGTCTCATACAATGCCAGAAAATAACTCAAGTTACAATCACTAGTAACCTTATAATTGTAATATATTTTGCAATTACAAAATTATCAATGAATGGAACAAGTTTGATATAATAGTATTATACAATGATTCCAACTACAAAAGATTGTCAATAAAGATTTTCAAATCTCTATATCACAACTAGAGAATCTTCTTTCATAATACTCTGCTTTTAGTATCAGAGTAAAATAAAACCCTTTTTGTATCTAAAAATAATAAAATCTTTGTTTTCATTCAAACTCTGTAACATGTTTATGCAAGTGTCTTTTAAATAACATTGTTAGTAAGCCATATGTCTTCAAACTATAACCCTTGAAATAGGGCTACCAAACCGTAACTAGGGTTTCATTTTCAAACTAAAAATAACCTCTTTCTATTTACAAAAGAAAATTGAACTACAAACATAATATCACTTTCAATAACTTTTTTGTCATTTTCAATCCATTTTCTTGAAAATAAAAATATATATTTTTCTTCTTTTTCTGAAAAATAATTTTTTCAAAATGTAAAACTATTTCTTTTTCCTTTCAAAAATAAAATTTTCATTTTTGTTTCGCAAGCAAAAGTGAATGAAACCCTAGTCATCAAACATAAAATTAAATTCTTCCTTCCAAATTTTAAAGAATATCAAAACTATGAAAGATATTACCTTTGTTGTCAACCAAAATCACTTGAAAATTTGGCATTGAAAAACTTTGATCATATTCCACAAAACCTACACTGAATCCCACAAAAAATAATATAAATGAAATATGCAACATACATAAACCCCAAGTCACAAACCAAGCTAACAAGTCCATTGTAACTACTTGAAGAATTATCATGGCATCAGACTTAGGGTTTGCCAAAAACAACAATGTAAAACAATGCCTTTTGTTTCCTTGGTTACAATATTATCAAGCCCTTTACTATATTACAATAGCATTTGAAGTCCATAAACCAAACACTAATAAACATTCAAATCTGCCACATATTGAATGCCAAATCACATCCCAATCATTGGTGACTTTATACCATTTACAACGAACCTTGGGCCCACGTCAATAACGCAATGTCTATGATATAAATCATAAAATGCTGACATCACTATTTAGTTCTTTGTAAACTTTGCAATCAAAATGATATGTCAATAGCAGTATGTGAAGTGCATGTCGATAGCACTATAATAAGTGCTTTATAAACCAAGGCCAAAGATAAATGTCGATAGCACAATTAAAGTGCTTTAAATAAAAACTTTAGTATCGGGAAAATAAAGAATGACATTAGCACTATGTGCTATATGAAGTACAACTAATACCAAGTGCTAAGTGCATAAACATGTCAACTTTGCACTATAGAATATAACCATGCCAAGCTCTTACAAGTGCTTATGAAACCAAGTAGATTTCAATTAACCAATGTATGCCAAGCACTCAAAGTGCTATTGGGAATGGCTATGCCCAAACCATGTTCAAAACATATATCAATGCCATATCAGGATCAACCATGTTTCCATATACATCTATTTTAAAACAAGATATGTCATATGCAAAATGAATTGTGATGATGATGACAAACTATAAATGAATCATATGTATACCTTTCAACCTATCAATCTGTACACCTGAAAGTATAGAATGCTCTGCACACAGTAGATTGTCAATAAGCCATGACATAAAAGATGCAAATAACAAATCCCTTTTTGTCAGCAAGGACAAATTAAGGGGCAAAAAACTCCCCCTTTGTCCTTGATGGCAAAAATCATGCCATCATTGACCTGTATGCCAAAATCACCAATGAAACATGTCACAATATCAAATGATCAAAAATGAGCAATCCAATCCAAATGCCTTTGTATGAACAATATGAACCTGCTGAAATGATTGTAACAGAAATATTAGAATCATTGTCACAAAATAACAATGTCATTGTACCACTATCAAAAACTACCACTGAACCACTGTAAAAAACTATCTGAAACACTATCAAATAATCCTATCAATGCCAAATCGCCAAGAAGATCAGAAAATAAGTGTCAATGATGCTTTCTCCCCCTTTTTGTCTCAAGGACAAAGGGCAAAGCAACATAGTGTTGCTTGTGGAAAGCTATGCTCCCCCTCAACATGTTCAGGGTTTTAGGCAAGATTAGATTGAGAGATGACTCCCAACCTTTCCCTGAACTTTTCAAATACTTCTTTGTATAAAGCCTTACTAAAGATGTCAGTCACTTGCGCCTGGGAAGGTACATACAAAACTTGAAATTCATTAGCTAACACTTGTTCTCACAGAAAATGTTATTTTATTGCTACATGTTTAGTGCGAGAGTACATAACAGGATTCTTAGAAAGATTTATGGCACTAGGATTATCACATAAAATAGAAATGGGCTTGTCAACTATAATACCCATATCAGCAAGTTGATAAGACATCCAGATTAACTAGGTACAACAAGTTGTTGTTGTAATATATTTAGATTTTGTAGTGGATAGAGTGACACACTCTTGCTTTTTGTTGTGCCAGGCAACAAGACAATCTCTTAAGAAGAACGAAGCACCACTAGTTCTTTTTCTATCATGCATACAACTAGCCCAATCAACATCAGTGAAACCAACAAGAGTAAAATCATTATTCAAAGGATACTATAAACCATAGTCTAAAGTACCCTGGATGTATTTAAAAATTCTTTTCACAACATTCAAATGAGATTGTTCAGGTGCAGATTGAAAGCGTGAAACCAAACATACTGCATACATCAAATCTGGTCTAGATGCAGTCAAATATAGCAAGCTGCCTATCATTGATCTGTACTCTGATTGATTTACCTCAGGTGAGTCATCAGGTTTAGTCAATTTGCAACCAGTCTCCATTGGAGTGCTAACTAGTTTGCAATTTGTCATGTGAAATTTCTTAAGCATTTCTTTGCATATTTAGTTTGTGACAGAAAAATGCCTTGCTCAAGTTGCATTACTTGAAGACCAAGGAAAAAGGTTAACTCACCCAACATGGACATTTCAAATTAAAATTCCATAATTTTAGAGAAATTTGTAGACAAAGAGTCATTATTATAGCCAAAAATAATGTCATCCACATAAACTTCAACCGCTAGGATGTCATTACCTTCAACCTTGACATACAAGTTGTTGTCCACTCCACCTCTAGTGAATCCATTTGCTGTAAGATGGGTATCCAATTTGGAGTACCAAGCTCTTGGAGCTTGTTTAAGGCCATAAAGAGTTTTTTCTCAACTTGTAAACATAATCTATTTTATCTGCAGATACAAAGCCTTCTAGTTGTTCCATATATACTTCTTCATCAAAATAGCCATTAAGAAAAGCAGTTTTGACATCCACTTGGTAAACTTTGAAATTATTGTAGCAAGAATAAGCTAGAAAGATTCTGATTGACTCTAATCTAGCGACAGGGGCATATGTTTCACCAAAGTCTATACCTTCTTGTTGTGCATAGCCTTTTTAAACAAAACATGCCTTATTCCTAACCACTTTACTAGATTTATCTAATTTATTTATGAAAACCCATTTTCCACCTATCACATTTTTATTATCTAGCCTAGGCACTAGTTCCCATGTTTGATTCTTTTCTATTTGACTAATTTCTTCTTTCATTGCATTCAACCAACAATCATCAACTAAAGCATCTGAGACAGTTTTGGGTTCAAAATCAGTTACCAAACAGTAATGCTCAACCATTTGAGCTTGTTCATCAACTTTTTCTCTTCTTCTAGTAAGAACTCCCGCATCCTTGTCACCAATGATCTGACTTTGCGGATGATTCTTGATGACAACTTTGGAGGGTGTTTTAGGAGGTGTGATTGCTTTGGAACTTGCATCATCCTTTTTATCTGTTGAATCTACTTTTGCAGATTTAGGAACTTTGTCAAGTCCCACGGGAGTATCCTCTTCAACATCCTACAAATTATCACCTAGAAACAACTGCTCATCAAATCTTACATTAATTATTTTAACAATTTTATTCAATCTATAATTGAAACATCTAGAATCTTTGCTATGAATGGGGTATCTAAGAAAGATACCCTCATCAATTTTAGTATCAAAACTTCCTATATTTTCTTCATCTCTCTTAATATAGCACTTGCATCCAATTTTTTTGAAATATTTAATAGAAGAAGCCTTACCATACCATAGTTCATAAGGAGTGAAGGTATATTTTACCCTAATTTGCACATGATTCAGAATGTAAACAGTTGTGTGAATAACTTCTTTCCAATATCTGTCAAACAAATTTTCATCATTGAGAATTGTGTGAGCCATCTCTTTGACAGTTCTATTCTTTCTTTCGACCACCCCATTCTGTTGAGGTGTCTAGGTAGCAGCATATTGTCTCTTAATTCCATGTTTTTCATAATAGTCAATAAATTCTTGTGATGTTAACTCGCCACCCTTGTCTGATCTCAAGCATTTCAATTTTAAATCAGATCCATGTTCTACCATTTTCCTGAATATCTTAAATCTATCAAATGCTTCAGAGTTGTGTTTGAGAAATGTGACCCATACCACTTTGGTATAATCAACAGCTAAGAGTGTGAATTACTTATCACCAATAATTGATTGAGTCCTTGTGGGACCACATAGGTTTGTATGCACAAGTTGCAGTGGTCTTGTGGAAGAGTGTTCTTTCAATTTGAAAGACACTTTTGTTTGTTTGCCTTTTAGACACTCTTTTCATACTATCTTTGTAGGTTTACTTAGAATAGGCAGACCTGTGACATTTTGGTTCTTGTTGATGTGAACCAGATTGTCAAAATTTACATCTCCCAAGCGTTTGTGCCACAACCAATTTTCTTCAACTTGACCCATGAGACACATGCCTTCATTGTTTTCATAATCAATGGAGTCAAGCAATTTGTAAACATTGCCAATTGTTCTCAAACCAACAACAATAATTTTACCAGATTTATTTTTGATAGCACAACCTTGAGAACTAAAGGATACATTATAACCACTGTCACAAATTTGACTAACACTCAACGGGTTGTGTTTTAATCCTTCAACATAATAAACATCATGGATTGAAGTATCATCATTCAATAGTAATGTACCTTTACCTCTTACATAAGCTCCTGAATTGTCACCAAATCTTACAAAACCACCATCAAAATCTTCCAAATGAAGAAACCTATCTCTATCTCCTATCATATGGTGTGAACATCCACTGTCCAACACCCACATTGATTTCTTATTTGAAATAAATGCAATTTGTACTAGCATTGATTTCTTTGTGCTAGACACATGTTTTCAATATTTTGACTTTGATTTGCACTAATTAGAAGTATGTCCAAAGGTGTTACACTTGAAATGCTTTACAATGTTTGGAAAGCCATAGGCTTGTTTGTCTCCAAACATAGGAGTTCTATGCAACATAAATATGCAAATATTAACCTTATGGCCAAACTTGTTGCAATAAAAACAATAGCCATGAAAGAACCCGAATCTAAATGGTGTCATTCTGTTGTAAGCCTGAAATTGCTTTTTGTTTGTAGGTTTAGTGGTCTATTTTGATGACTCAGTCTTTTCGAAGCCTACACTAGTCAAATTATTGTGTTGTTTTTGCTTGCTCAATATATCAATTAAATGCATTGTACTTTCATATTGTTAAATTTATTTTTGAAGATTTATTATTTTTTGTTCTAAGGTTTCAATTTTTTTTCTTTGTCTTCAAGAAGAGAACTCAAATTACCAACTACTAGTTTTGAGTCATTTAGCTCAACTTGTAAAATCTGATTTGAGCTTTCATGGGAAGCTACTAGATTTTTCAGTCTCTTTATTTATTTGAGAGCACAAAGTAACTCTCCCTCAAGATCAATTTCACTTTGATCTAAATTAGATTATTTTTCAGATTTACTAGTCAAATCTTTCGTTCAAGAAGATTCAATTTCTGCCATGAATAGTGTCCCATCACCTTCACAAGGTGATTCATCTGATTCATCTGCAGAGTCTTCTTTAGTAAAGAGACTCTTCTTTTTCTTTAAAGTGTTAAATTTATTTTTAGTGTTCCACATTTTTTTTTATAAAACTTTTTTGGTTCATCTTCTTCACTATTTTGATCACTGAGAGGGCATTGAGCAGCAAAGTGTCCAGCTTTGCCACAATTAAAGCATTTGAAGGTTAATTTGATCTTGTATTTCTTTTTCAGTTTCCTAACAAGCAATGCTTCAATAGCATCTTAGAGTTCAGATTCACTATTAGGTTCTTCTTTCTTTTCTACTTTGAAATAAGTCTCTTTAGAAGTGGAAGGATTGTTGCCAATCCTCATTTTATAGGTTGTAAGTATGCTTTGTAGGTTATCAAGAGACATAGCAGAAAAACTCTTCTTTTCTTCTAAGGTTGAAACCTTAGTTTCAAATTTGGGCAACAAAGTTCTAATGACCTTTCTTACAAAATCTTTTTCATCAATAGTTTCACCAAGACCCCTTCTAGAGTTTACAACTTCATCAATCTTGAGAAAATAGTTTGCAATAGTCTCATCTTCTTTCATTCTCAAAGACTCAAATTGATTTTTGAGTGTGATAATTTTAGATTCTTTGACCTTTGCATCTCCTTGATAAATAGTTTCGAGATTTTTCCATATCTCATGAGCAAATGAACGATGCACGACTTTAACAAAGACATCATTTGTGAGACCACACAAGATAGCATGCTTAACTCTGGCATTTAATTCATATTGTGTTTTTGCATCAAGATCTATGGGAATAGTAGTAGGAACAACATAATTTGTGGTCACAATGTTCCACATATTAAGATCAACAAAAACCAAGTAAGTTTCCATCCTAATCTTCTAGAACACATAATATGTGTCATCAAATAGAGGAGCTCTAGATAGTGAAGCACCTTCTTGTGATTAAGCCATATGAACTTCCAAAGACCATAATCAATCCCTAGGAAAAACCTAAATGGAGGGACCTTATTCTTTGATACCATTTGTTGGAAGTGGATTGACTCTGAGAGGGGGGGTGAATCAAAGTCAGTAGCAATTTTGACTCAATTTGCTTAATTAAAAACTTTTAAGAGACTTGCCAAAGCTTTAACAAATGCTGACCAACAAAACACGAGATTAAGTGACTTTATTAAAGTATGTGTATTGGACCATTCAACATAGAAAAATTGACAAATCTTTTTATGCTTTTATTTGAATTTGACTTAGACAATGAGAAAACTTGACCACCATATAGATTGTAGATTTAATGGTAGTGAATGAGTAATGAATCATATGTAATTTCAATATTAATTGCATTGACCAGATAACTAGTGAATTTCATAATCAAAACACATGTTACAGAATTATGAACACCATCGCATAACATCAACACAGAATAAACACAAGTATAAGAGCATAACATCTAATGGAACAAATGGAAACAATTTGACACATGACACAAGAATTTCATGAGTGGAAAACCCTCTTGGGGTAGAAAAACCACTCGTCAAAATAATCCTTTTATTAACTCAAAGAGCACCAACTTTGTACACTAAATTTAGAAGTGTTAAACTTCAAGGAGCACCAACCCCTGTGTCTCATACAATGCCAGAAAACAACTAAAGTTACAATCACTGGTAACCTTATAATTGCAATATATTTTGCAATCATAAAATTATCAATGGATGGAACAAGTTTGATATAACAATATTATACAATGATTTCAACTACAAAAGTTTTTCAATAAAGCTTTTCAAATATTTGTATAACAACCAAAGAAACTTCTTTCATAATACTCTGCTTTTAGTATCAAAGTAAAACAAAACCCTTTTTGTATCTGAAAACAATAAATGCTCTATTTTCATTCAAACTCCATACCATTTTTCTGCAAAATGTGTCTTTTAAATAACATTGCTAGTAAGCCATATGTCTTCAAACTGTAACCCTCGAAATAGGGTTACCAAACCCTAACTAGGGTTTGATTTTCAAACTAAAAATAACCTCTTTCTGTTAATAGAAATAAAAAATGAATTGCAGACATAATATCACTTTCAAGAACTTTTATGTCTTTTTGAATCTATTTTCCTGAAAATTAAAAAAAAATATCTTTTTCTTCTTATTCTGAAAAATAAAATTTTCAAAATGTAAAACCCTTTCTTTTTCCTTTCAAAAATAAAATCTGCATTTTTGTTTCACAAGCAAAAGTGAATGAAACCCTAATCATCAAACATAAAATTAAATTCTTCCTTCCAAATTTCAAAGAATATCAAAACTATGAAAGATATTACCTTTCTCGTCAACCAAAATCACCTGAAATTGTCGCTGAAAAACTTTGATCATATTCCACAAAATCTACATCGAATCCCACAAAAATCGACACAAATGAAATCTGCACTTTCCATTATGCAACATACTTAAACCCCAAGTCACAAACCAAGCTAACAAGTCCACTGTAACTGCTTGAAGAATTATCATGGTGGTGGCCTTAAAGTTTGACAAAAACAACAATGTAGAACAATGCCTTTTGTTTCCTTGGTTACAATATTATCAAGTCATTTACCATATTACAATAGCATTTGAAGTCCATAAACCAAACACCAATAATCATTCAAATCTACCACACACTAAATGCCAAATCACATCCCAATCATCAATGAATGTATACCATTTACAATGAATCTCGGGCCCACATCAATAATGCAATGTCTATGATATAAGTCATAAAATGCTGACAACACTATTTAGTGCTTTGTAAACTTTGCAATCAAAATGATATGTCAATAGCACTATGTGAAGTGCATGTCAATAGCACTATAATAAGTTCTTTATAAACCAAGGCCAAAGATAAATGTCAATAGCACTATTAAAGTGCTTTAAATAAAAACTTTAGTATCGGCTATAAAAATAAAAAATGCCATTAGCACTATGTGTTATATGAAGTATGGCCAATACCAAGTGCTAAGTGCATAAACATGTCAACTTTGCACTATAGAATATAACCATGTCAAGCACTTACAAGTGCTTATGAAACCAAGTATATGTCAATGAACCAATGTATGCCAAGCACTGAAAGTGCTATTGAGAATGACTATGCCCAAACCATGTTCAAAACATATATCAATGCCATATCAAGATCAACCATGTTTCCATATACATCGATTTTAAAACAAGATATGTCATAAGCAAAATGAATTATTATGATGATGGCAAACTATAAATGAATCATGTGTATACCTTTCAACCTATCAATTTGTACACCTAAAAGTATAGAATTCTCTGCACACAACAGATTGTCAATGAGCCATGACATAAAAGCTGCTAATAACAAATCCCTTTTTGTCAGCAAGGACAACTTAAGGGGGAACACTAAGGAAATATTTTGATCCCAATTATGTCTTCATGGATTTTGTTGGTAACGTGTGATGGCCAACATGGTCATTGGATTTATGTTTGATTTTCATTATGTTCCGTTAGCCGACTTGTTTATATTTCTTGTTGAAGTTGACATGGTTAAGTTAGAAGGATATTTAAGAAGATCACCTCAGCAATAGATCAGATACGTTAGATGGGATGCAAACTTTTGGTTGCAAATATTTTAGTGAGTTTTGGTATGCATTTTGGTATGTGATTGGAAGTGACTATGAGCAATTTCACATGCATAGCTTAACCGGTAGCAGAACAGAGTATCAGAAAATCGGAATACATAGGAGGTTATCAGAGCATTCACCGAACTTATCCAGCATGGTCAGATGTTATTTATAAGTTCATTTTCATTTGTAAACACTTGTAAATATTTTTTATGTCAATGAAACTTCCTATATTTTTTGTTTGAGTAGTGAGCTCTAGGCGGTTGGCCTTTTTGCATGTGCAGATCCTCTTATGTAATATTTGTATACCTTGATCAAGTATATAGATATTATGGGTATCAGCCCCACCATGGTTTTTCCCTTTGCAGGGTTTTCCACATATAAATCTTGGTGTTATGGTGTTCCCTTTCTTTGTGTTATTTGGTATATGCATTCTAATTTTATTTACTGTTAATAGGTTAATAAGGAATAAGCTCAAAACTGACTTTATCGATAGAACATTGATTCACTCCCCCTCTCAGTGTTCTTGGATTCCAACATTATCTACTGCAAAGGTAAAATATATTGTTGTTGACAACAATTGTACTCAAGTAATTTGGATTAAGTAGATGTTGAAAGATATTATACTTGTGTATGATGAGCCTATTTCTATTTACTATGATAATTCAACTGCTATTAATATTTCTAAGAATCCAATGTTGCATTAAAAGGCTAAGCATATATCTATGAAGTTTCATTTTCTGAGAGAGAGAAGGTAAATGAGAAAGAAATCAAGTTGAAATATGTATCTACAAAGGAACAAATTGCATATATTTTCTCAAAGCCTTTACCTAAGGATACTTTTGAGTATCTCAAAGAGAAGTTAGGGGGTGATTACCCGTCCTGATTAGAACTAAGGTGCATTGATTTGCATCAGTATGGTGCACTTCATAGTCATATCTTGTGATCTGGATTGATGAGGTGGCTGCTACTCAAGGGGTGTAGTAAGATGTTCAGATTTGTCAAATTTTGTTTGCAAATATGTGTTTTTTTCATTGATGTCAAAGAGAGAGAGATTCATGTCAAAACCTGTGTAATGATCTAGAGGTAAGAGATATTTGTATAGTGGGAAAGAGTTTTCTGATAGAGTTGTTGATTTCTTTGACATTGATTGTTTTTCACATCATATGTTGTCATCAATGCCAAAGGGGGAGATTGTTGGATGTTTGGGTGATTTTTGCAAATGTGTGCTTTAATGATATC